>NC_052151.1:116677213-117003778 GCF_902713615.1 Scyliorhinus canicula
CAAGTCTTCTTTAGCAGGGTGTTTCCATGATCCTATAAATACAAAAGATCAAAGGAGAAGTTTCAGGAAGCTTGGGTTGGAGTTAGCGCGACAATACTGTCACCACAATTCGGACTCTCGCTTACTGAGAGGATCTCGCTTACCTTGAGCAGGATCATGGAGTCACATTCTGAAGAAGTATGTGTATCATCACATTGTGAGGCACATCATAGTTATTGCTCAGCTGTGGCATGAAGCTGATGTAGCTCTATGTATAAAATAATACAGTAAAGTAAATGGGGATCAGCAGTTTAAGTTTCTGTTAGCTCAGGTTTACCATAGTGTTAATTAACTTTTACTTTAAGGTCACATTAAGTACTTTTCCTGCTTGCAGGCTCCATTTGTAGCGGGTCAGCTGGATGTCTGCATGAACAACCTAGACAAGTTCATCCCTGTTCTAGTGGGGTTCAATCCAATTAATATGGCAAGGTAAGAAATACCCAAAGGTTAATATCAGATCCAGTTATTTCTAGGCTTTTGTAATATACTCAGGACTTGATTCTTCTGTACCTTCAGTGAAAACTCCATGCTCCCATGTGAGGGTCATAGATTGCTCTTAATGTCACACAGCAATTGTGCAGCTGCACCTAAAAGTATCTTTCATGTATTTCTGTAATCAAAAAATGTCTTCTGTGCTCTTAATAACCTACATCCGTTAAACGTGCTTATCTTATCACGGTACTTCAATGTGTTGGAGAGGGGAATAGACAGCAGGCATGAATGAAGGGAGAGAGTGGGGTAGGGACTGGGGCAAACACAGAGTTAGAAGAGGTGTCAAAGTCACGTTTGAAAAAACAGATTTTCAGGGCTTTCAAAAAAGGGGTGATGTGCAGCTGCTGGAAGGGTTTGGGAAGAGAATTCACGCATGCAAGGGTCTGACTACGGAAACTATCTGACATCAAAGATGGAGGAAAGTGGGAAATGCAGTAAGATAGAATCATAAAATCCCTCCAGTGTAGAAGGAGGCCATGTGGCCCATTGAGTCGTCACTGACCCTCTGAAAAAGCATCCTACCTCGGCCCAATCCCCCGCCCTATCACCATAATCCCACCAGAGGGGCTGGTTTAGCACAGGGCTAAATCGCTGGCTTTGAAAGCAGACCAAGGCAGGCCAGCAGCACGGTTCAATTCCCGTACCAGCCTCCCCGAACAGATGCTGGAATGTGACGACTAGGGGCTTTTCACAGTAACTTCATTGAAGCCTACTTGTGACAATAAGCGATTTTCATTTTCATTTCATATGGGAAATGTTACATGGCCTGTCCACCTAACCTGCACATCTTTGGACTATGGGAGGAAACCAGAGCACCCGGGGAAACCCACGCAGACACAGGAGAAAATGCAAACTCCACACAGACAGGCACCCGAGGTTGAAGTCGAACCCAGGTCTCTGGCACTGTGAGACAGCAGTGCTAACCACAGCTTGAAGAGTGGAGGGCAGCTCGTTCTAACACAGCAGTGTCCATCTTACACAATAGCATCAATTAAATAATAATGCATGCATATTCAGTTATCTACTGAAAAAATTAGGCTGCAACTGGGTTCGCCAGTCACCTCAGTCTCGAGGGGGAGCAGATTGTATGGAGGCAAGAAGAGTGGCAAATGTGGCGGTTTGGCGGGAACTGAAGAACAATCCCTATGGTGTGTTCAATTTTAGCGATTACCTCAACACGGTGTTTGTGGCAGGTTAGGTCTCACGCCATCCCATGGCAGAGTTCCTACTTGCAATACATTTACATGCCATGAATACTCATTATGGTAAAAACCTTTTGAAATTGCATTCTACCTTCATAATAAATTCAGTGGCGCATGAGACTCTTGTAGCACTAGGTTCACGTTCCTTTAAATGTGGTGTGTAACAGTCGGTTGGATGCAGTTGTTTCTGAGGTCAATGGTTTTTCCTGTTAAACTCTGCGGTACAAAGGAGGGAATGAGGAGAAGACAGCTCACCTGGAGGCTCGGTATCAGCAAGGGCAAGTCAGTGGTGAGGCTGGAAGTAGGCTGAGACGATCAGGTTGAGTCAAAGGAAAAAGATTTAATGCAACAGGACAAGACAACAGAGCAGTTACTCTACTATAGGAGCCAGCTCACAGTTCATGGCCTTCCTGTTTCATACAGGATGTAGAAGGGATAGAAGGCCCATCCCCTCAGTGGGAGAGTGTGTATTCCCCAATTTGGGAATATCAATCCCCCAGTCTCATAAGCATCCCATGACCTGCGTAAGGTTTCATTAGTATCCCATGACCTGTTTAACACCAGGTTATGACATTGGCAGTAAGGGGCATGGAGGAGAGGAAGAAGGATTGAAGGGAGGGCAGACAGTGGAGTCTGGGGTATGAAAGAGGAGGTCACTGTTTAGCTCTCTGATTAAGATAGCCTCAACTTACAATGATGATGTGTAGATTTAAGAAATGTCGGGCGCGATTTAATGACCTCATTGTAACCGACATTGTGTCAGGGCCAGGCTGTTGAATCTCGCAATAGGCCTCTGGCAAGATTTACAACGCTCAAAACATCTCACTAGACTTAACGCAGTCTCACGAGACATTGAGATGTGGATCTTGCCTTCACTGGGCAAAATCCAGATCAGAATATTTAAATCACCCATTTGGCTGATTTAAATATGCATTCATGGGATTCTTCCCGCACCCGGGACCTAACGGCTGTGCCTGGGAGACCTTGCTAATGTGCAGCTTAGTTCTGGTTTCCACAAATGTGGACCAGTTGTAATGGCACCTGCGGGGGTCTCCCAGGCCATTGGGGTCGGGGTCATGGAGATTGGCACCCTGGCATTCCCTCTGGCACCCGGGCACCTTGACATGGTGAGTCGGATACCCTGGAAGTGACAGCCAGGCACTGCCTGTGGGCTCGGATAGCACTGTCAGGCTGGCAGGGATGCTTCCAGGGATCGGGCCCAGGGGGCCTTACCAGATGGAGAGGGTGTTCCCATGGGCCTACCCGAGGTGGGGGAGACAAAGTGAGGGAGGGCTGAAAGGGGGGGCAAAAGATCGGCACAGCCAGACAAAATGGTGCCCCTAAATCATTCACAGAGTTGTCCACATTGTGCCGGCCCCCCAAGCTAATATGCAGCCTGCACAGTTTTCCAGTCATGTAGGCTTTATGTCAGCAGGCCCACCTGCTCCTGGTAAGATTGCAGTGGAGGTGGGAAGCAACCCAGTTTTCAGTGTGCTATATTGGCTCCAAGTCCATGTCCGAATCCTCGGTTTGAAAGTTTTCACCCTAGTTTTCAAATCCTTTATGTACTCGCTCTTCCTATCCCTGTCACTCTTTCCAATCCTACAACCTTCTGAGATCTCTCCACTTTTTGAATTGTGAACTCTTGCACATCCTCGATTTTAATCACTCCATCATTGGTGACCAACCTTACAGCTGCTGTATCCTAAGCTCTCAAAATGCCTTCCTAATTCTCATCCCTTCAATTTCTCTCTTTTCCATGGAGACACTCCTTAAAAACAATTACTTGGACCAAATGTCTCGTTAAGTGGCACAGTACCACAGATTTTGTATAATAACATGTTACGCTGCATTAAAACCACTACAAAAATGCAAGATGTTGTTGTTGAGATACCCTACACCATACTTTACTTTTCATTATCATAGTTCCGTCCATTCCAGGAAATCTGTGGGCATCAATTTTTCTCATCATGAAGCACAATCATGAAAACATTGTTTTTCAGATTTTTTCAAATTTGACTGATGTTAAAAGAATAATGGTGAATAGGTCGCATGAAATATGTGCCAGACTTTGAGTGCATGCATTTATTCAGAACATTGTTTAACTTTGCCCTTTGAAGACCTGAAAAAATCGACGGATGGCACTCAACATTTCTTCAAGTGGCGGAAAGAATTCAGAGGCTGGAAAAGTTAAGCAAGGCCTATATTATTAACCCTGCTGTTGGGGTAAGTATGACCTTTCTCTTGACAAATGACAACAGCTAGATAAACTGGGTTGCTTACTAATGTTCACTGAGGGGAAAATATTTGCAGTGTATACATACTTCAGCTATCATTTAGATCAACCTGCAAGAGCTAGCTTTCGTTTAACACTACATCCAGACAGAAACTCAGACAGAGCAGTATACCCTCAGTACTGTACTAGAGAATTAACTTGGATTTGATGCTTAAGAATCTGAATTTGGACTGGAAAGCACAGCTTTCTGATTCTGAGGCACGGGCGCTATCAGCTGAGCTGTCAATTGAGCCAGAGGGAAGTATACAGACTGAGGCACACAGCATGCGTTGGCATGAAGCAGAATGTATTCCTGATGAGCAGATCAAGAGATGTCACTTCTTGTTTCAAGAGCCTTGGGATCAACTTCCTTACCAGAAACAGACTGTGCTGAAAAAAGGGATTTAAAAAGGCATCAGGTAACGCAGATGCAACCTCAAAAGGGTTTAATATCAATGAGGAATTTAGTAGCTGAGGAAGAATGTCTTTATCTGAGGAAGAACGTCCTTACCTGAGGAAGGATGTGCTTTCTATTGAGGGAGTGCGGCGCAGGTTTACCAGACAGATTCCTGGGATGGCAGGACTAACATATGATGAGAGATGGAGTTGGTTAAGATTATATTTGCTAAAGTTCAGAAGAACGAGAGGGGATCTCATAGAAACTTATACAATTCTAACAGGACTAGACAGGGTAGATGCAAGAAGGATGTTCCTCATGGTGGGGTGTCCAAATCAGGCGTCACAATCTGAGGATGCGGGGTACTCAATTTAGGACAGAGTTGAGGAGAAATGTCTTCACCCAGAGAGTGGTGAGCCTGTGGAATCTGTTACCACAAGAAGTAGTTAAGGCCAAAACATTTGTATGTTTTCAAGAAGCAGTTAGATATAAGACTTAGGGTGAAGGGGATCAAAAAATATGGGGGGAAAGCAGGATTAGGCTATTGAGTTGGATGATCAGCTTGAATTAACTTCTGGAATCTTAAGGGGTACTGGTTATGCACTTTTTTCCAAAATGGGCATCCTTCCAACAATTCCATTTTGGCTGAAGGAGAAAGATTCACTGAACTGAAGGAAGGAGCACAGAGAACTAGTGAAACCAGCACGCAGTAAACACAGGAGACCAGCCAGCTAGGAGCACTGAAGACCAGCTAGCAGGAAGCAGGGGATATTAGCTAGCAGGAAGCACTGGAGACCAGCTAGCAGGAAGCAGGGGATATTAGCTAGCAGGAAGCAGGGGATATTAGCTAGCAGGAAGCACTGGAGACCAGCTAGCAGGAAGCAGGGGATATTAGCTAGCAGGAAGCACTGGAGACCAGCTAGCAGGAAGCAGGGGATATTAGCTAGCAGGAAGCAGGGGATATTAGCTAGCAGGAAGCACTGGAGACCAGCTAGCAGGAAGCAGGGGATATTAGCTAGCAGGAAGCACTGGAGACCAGCTAGCAGGAAGCAGGGGATATTAGCTAGCAGGAAGCACTGGAGACCAACTAGCAGGAAGCAGGGGATATTAGCTAGCAGGAAGCATGGGATATTAGCTAGGAGGTGATGTGTTGGGCAGGCAGGGTCAATGTGGACTGCACTTAATGCAGTGTAGCGAGAGGCAAACCTCCAACACTTGATGAGATGCAACACAATTTTATTTAACATCTGAACTATTATACATGTTCAACTGTGCGTTGACACTATACTGAATTGACTGGAGACCTGAAACTAGCCTGACCAGACTTACTAGCTACCACATGGTGTTTGCACTGGCTAGCTCACGAACTCTGACTGTCTCAGTGGCTGGGTCCAGAGAGAGCGGGAAACGTGGTGCCCTCTGGCTTTATAGTGGTAGTGTCCTGTCTGGTGATTGGCTGCTGTGTTCTGTGTGCTTACTGGTCATCCTGTGTGTCAATCACTACCTGTCTGCACTCCATTATATACATGGATGTATATTATGACAGGAGGCAGCTTGTGAGATCAACTAGCAGGAAGCAGGGGATATTACCTGGCAGGAAACACAGGAGACCAACTCGCCAGAAACACAGGATATTAACTAGCAGGAAACATGGGAGACCAGCTGGCAGGAAGCATAGGAGACCAATTAGCAGGAAACATGGGAGCAGTTTTGGGCCCCGTATCTAAGGAAGGATGTGCTGGCCTTGGAAAGGGCCCAGAGGACGTTCACAAGAATAATCCCTGGAATGAAGAGCTTGTCGTATGAGGAACGGGTGAGGACTGTGTCTGTACTCGTTGGAGTTTAGAAGGATGAGGAGGGGATCTTATTGAAACTTACAGAATACTGCGAGGTCTGTATTGAGTGGACCTGGAGAGGATGTTTCCACTTGTAGGAAAAACTAGAAGCAGAGGACACAATCTCAGACTAAAGGGAATATCCTTTAAAACAGAGATGAGGAGGAATTTCTTCATGCAGAGGGTGGTGAATCTGTGGAACTCTTTGCCACAGAAGGCTGTGGAGGCCAAATCACTGAGTGTCTTTAAGACAGAGATAGATAGGTCCTTGATCAGTAAGGGGATCAGGGGTTATGGGGAAAAGGCAGGAGAATGGGGATGAGAAAAATATCAGCCATGATTGAATGGCTGAGCAGACTCGATAGGCCAAGTGTCCTACTTCTGATCGTATGTCTTATCATCTTATGGAGGCCAACTCGTCGGAAACACAGAATATTAACGAGCAGGAAGAATGGGAGACCAGCTAGCAGGAAGCATGGGTGTCTAACAAGCAGGAAGCATTGGAGACTAACTAGCAGGAAGCATGGGAGACTAACTAGCAGAACGCATGGGAGACTAACTAGCAGGAAGCATTGGAGACTAACTAGCAGGAAGCATGGGAGACTAACTAGCAGAACGCATGGGAGACTAGCAGGATACATGGGAGACCAGCTAGCAGGAAGCTCAGGAGTCAGCTAGCAGGAAGCTCGGGTGACCAGCTAGCAGGAAGCATAGAAGACCAACTAGCAGGAAATACGGAACACCAGCTAACAGGAAGCATGGGAGACCAGCTAGCAGGAAGCTCAGGAGCCAGCTAGCAGGAAGCATAGAAGACCAACTAGCAGGAAATACGGAACACCAGCTAACAGGAAGCATAGGAGACCAATTAGCAGGAAACACGGGAGACCAACTAGCAGGAAACACGGAATATTAGCTAACATGAAACACGGGAGGCAAGATGGCAAGAAGCATAGGATTCAAACTACCAGGAAGCATGGGATACTAACCAGCAGTAAACACAGGATATTAACTAGCAGGAAGCACAGGAGACCATCTACCGGGCAAAATGGGAAACCAAATACCAGGAAACACTGAAGACCAGCTAGCAGGAAGCATGGGAGACTAACTAGCAAGAAGCATGGGAGACCAGCTAGCAGGAAGCATGGGAGACCAACTAGCAGGAAGCATTGGAGACCAACTAGCAAGAAGCATGGGAGACCAACTAGCAGGAAGCATGGGAGACCAACTAGCAGGAAGCATTGGAGACTAACTAGCAGGAAGCATTGGAGACCAACTAGCAGGAAGCATGGGAGACCAACTAGCAGGAAGCATTGGAGACTAACTAGCAGGAAGCATTGGAGACCAACTAGCAGGAAGCATTGGAGACTAACTAGCAGGAAGCATTGGAGACCAACTAGCAGGAAGCATGGGAGACCAACTAGCAGGAAGCATTGGAGACTAACTAGCAGGAAACATTGGAGACTAACTAGCAGGAAGCATTGGAGACCAACTGGCAGGAAGCATGGGAGACTAACTAGCAGGAAGCATGGGAGACTAACTAGCAGGAAGCATTGGAGACTAACTAGCAGGAAGCAGTGCAGACTAACTAGCAGAACGCATGGGAGACTAACTAGCAGGAAGCAGTGGAGACCAACTAGCAGGAAGCATTGGAGACTAACTAGCAGGAAGCATTGGAGACCAACTAGCAGGAAGCATGGGAGACCAACTAGCAGGAAGCATTGGAGACTAACTAGCAGGAAACATTGGAGACTAACTAGCAGGAAGCATGGGAGACCAGCTAGCAGGAAGCATGGGAGACCAACTAGCAGGAAGCATGGGAGACTAACTAGCAGGAAGCATTGGAGACCAACTGGCAGGAAGCAGTGGAGACTAACTAGAAGAACGCATGGGAGACTAACTAGCAGGAAGCATGGGAGACTAACTAGCAGGAAGCATGGGAGACTAACTAGCAGGAAGCATGGGAGACCAACTGGCAGGAAGCATGGGAGACCAGCTAGCAGGAAGCATGGGAGACTAACTAGCAGGAAGCATGGGAGACCAACTGGCAGGAAGCATGGGAGACCAGCTAGCAGGAAGCATTGGAGACTAACTAGCAGGAAGCATTGGAGTCTAACTAACAGGAAGTATTGGTGACTAACTAGCAGGAAGCATGGGAGACTAACTAGCAGGAAGCATTGGAGACTAACTAGCAGGTAGCATGGGTGTCTAACTAGCAGGAAGCATGGGAGACCAACTGGCAGGAAGCATTGGTGACTAACTAGCAGTAAGTATTGGTGACTAACTAGCAGGAAGCATTGGAAACCAACTGGCAGGAAGCATTGGAGACTAACTAGCAGGAAGTATTGGTGACTAACTAGCTGGAGGCATGGGAGACTAACTAGCAGGAAGCATTGGAGACTAATTAGCAGGAAGCATTGGAGACTAACTAGCAGGAAACATTGGAGACTAACTAGCAGGAAGCATTGGAGACCAGCTAGCAGGACGCATGGGAGGCCAACTAGCAGGAAGCAATGGAAACCAACTAGCAGGAAGCATTGGAGACTAATTAGCAGGAAGCATTGGAGACCAACTAGCAAGAAGCATGGGAGACCAACTAGCAGGAAGCATGGGAGACCAACTAGCAGGAAGCATTGGAGACTAACTAGCAGGAAGCATTGGAGACCAACTAGCAGGAAGCATTGGAGACTAACTAGCAGGAAGCATGGGAGACTAACTAGCAGGAAGCATTGGAGACTAACTAGCAGGAAGCAGTGCAGACTAACTAGCAGAACGCATGGGAGACTAACTAGCAGGAAGCAGTGGAGACTAACTAGCAGGAAGCATGGGAGACTAACTAGCAGGAAGCATTGGAGACCAACTGGCAGGAAGCATGGGAGACAAACTAGCAGGAAGCATGGGAGACTAACTAGCAGGAAGCATGGGAGACTAACTAGCAGGAAGCAGTGCAGACTAACTAGCAGAACGCATGGGAGACTAACTAGCAGGAAGCAGTGGAGACTAACTAGCAGGAAGCATGGGAGACTAACTAGCAGGAAGCAGTGGAGACAACTAGCAGGAAGCAGTGGAGACTAACTAGAAGAACGCATGGGAGACTAACTAGCAGGCAGCATGGGAGACCAACTGGCAGGAAGCATGGGAGACTAACTAGCAGGAAGCATGGGAGACTAACTAGCAGGAAGCATGGGAGACCAACTGGCAGGAAGCATGGGAGACCAGCTAGCAGGAAGCATGGGAGACTAACTAGCAGGAAGCATGGGAGACCAACTGGCAGGAAGCATGGGAGACCAGCTAGCAGGAAGCATTGGAGACTAACTAACAGGAAGTATTGGTGACTAACTAGCAGGAAGCATGGGAGACTAACTAGCAGGAAGCATTGGAGACTAACTAGCAGGTAGCATGGGTGTCTAACTAGCAGGAAGCATGGGAGACCAACTGGCAGGAAGCATTGGTGACTAACTAGCAGTAAGTATTGGGTACTAACTAGCAGGAAGCATTGGAAACCAACTGGCAGGAAGCATTGGAGACTAACTAGCAGGAAGTATTGGTGACTAACTAGCTGGAGGCATGGGAGACTAACTAGCAGGAAGCATTGGAGACTAATTAGCAGGAAGCATTGGAGACTAACTAGCAGGAAACATTGGAGACTAACTAGCAGGAAGCATTGGAGACCAGCTAGCAGGACGCATGGGAGGCCAACTAGCAGGAAGCATTGGAAACTAACTAGCAGGAAGCATGTGAGATTAACTAGCAGGAAGCATTGGAGATTAACTAGCAGGAAGCATGGGAGACTAACTAGCAGGAAGCATTGGAGACTAACTAACAGGAAGCATTGGGGATCAGCTAGCAGGAAGCATGGGATACTAACTATCAGGAAGCATTGGGGATCAGCTAGCAGGAAGCATGGGATACTAACTAGCAGGAAGCATGGGAGACTAACTATCAGGAAGCATTGGGGATCAGCTAGCAGGAAGCATGGGATACTAACTATCAGGAAGCATTGGGGATCAGCTAGCAGGAAGCATGGGATACTAACTAGCAGGAAGCATGGGAGACTAACTAGCAGGAAGCATTGGAGACTAACTATCAGGAAGCATTGGGGATCAGCTAGCAGGAAGCATGGGAGACTAACTATCAGGAAGCATAGGGGATCAGCTAGCAGGAAGCACGGGAGACTAACTAGCAGGAAGCATGGGTATCTAACTAGCAGGAAGCTATCTTGTTAGAATCCTTAGCCACCAAACAAAAACCTCTGATCCAGATTAATATACTGTATCTCTGTTTTATTGAGGTGTAGTGCATTAGGGCACTAAGCTTCACCAGTGAGGCTGTCACAGAGCTGTTTTACTTTCTCCAACAGGACATGCAACCCATGCCTGGTTGGCACTGCATTGCCTTGTGGTTTTCTGGGTGTGTGCAGGTACTCATATCATACAAATCACCAGGATAGCAAGCATGAACTTGAATGATGCAATGCAGCTGTTCACAAATAAAATGTGGCTGTTTAGCACAGGGCTAAATCGCTGGCTTTGAAAGCAGGCCAGCAGCACGGTTCGATTCCCTTAACAGCCTTCCCGAACAGGCGCTGGAATGTGGCTACTAGGGGGTTTTCACAGTAACTTCATTAGAAGCCTACTTGTGACAATAAGCGATTTTCTTTTTTTTTCAAATAAACTTGAGATTCAGAAAGTGTAATCCTTTCAAGGTGGCATCGGTGACTGTGCTCAAGAAAACATGTATGGTCATGCAGGCAATAAGTCACTCCTTGCCTTGAGGAGTCCTGCAATTGTATAAATCTATAGGTCCTGTCATGTTGCTTCAGGAAAATTCATGAACCAGCTATGCAACTGCTATTTGCTTCATGCATCTGCGCAAAGCTGATTGGTTAACATTATCAATATCTGGGCAGCACGGTGGCCTAGTGGTTAGCACAACCACCTCACGGCGCTGAGGCCCCAGGTTCGATCCCGGCTCTGGGTCACTGTCCGTGTGGAGTTTGCACATTCTCCCCGTGTCTGCGTGGGTTTCCCCCCCACAACCCAGAAATGTGCAGAGTAGGTGGATTGGACACGCTAAATTGCCCCTTAATTGGAAAAAATAATTGGGTAATCTAAATTTATTAAAAAAAACATTATCAATATCTGAAGTGGTAGCTTGTGGTGATTGCCCCTTAAGGGCAATGCAGCAGAGTAAGGGTCACCTGGCCTGGGTGACCAATTGGGATTCAGAGTGGAGAACTACCCCAGAGGGAGAGGTTCTCCTCGGCATATATTAAAACTAGCTCCAAACATGCTGCTACTCGACATGACTTGTTAATAATCCTTTGTTGTTCACTAATGAAGTGTATGAAAGTGCATCATTACATCTGGCGAGGAGGATAATCACTGCCTGTGGCCCGACACCTGGGAGTATCCTGTTTTAATCAATGTCTGAGAAAAAGAAAAAAGATATTCACCAGAATCCCTCTCTTTGAGTGAATAGAATAATTTGACTCCTCCTTGGAGGACAGCACACAATACTTTGAGCGCCTCGGTAATTATTTCCAAGGAAACAAAATAGAAAAGGAGGCAAAATGTAAAGCAATTCTCATAAGTGTTTGCGGAAGTCAGACCTATAAACGTATTCACAGTCTTACAGCCCCAAGTGTGCCCCATTCAAAATCCTTTTGTGAACTCATGGATTTAGTGAACGCTCATTGTAACCTCCCAATATCAAACAGCCTAGCTGAGAAAACCATCCTATCTTTCAAGTCTGAGCTAGAGAAAATGTCAGGAGGAACCTTGGAAACCAAAGTTTCATGATTCCTCCTTAGTTATCGTATCACTCCCAGCAAAGGGAGACCCATCCAGCAGAGCTTCTAATGAAATGTCATTAGACTGAGCCTCGTGTTTTCAAATATTACAGCGAAGGTAGAGGCCAACCAAAGTAATCAGAAAGCAAGCCAAGAATCACATGGTATAGCATGATCATTTATGGTACCTGAAGCCGTACACATGTGAAAATTTGGCAGTGGGTCAAGTTGGATCCCCGGAATTACTGCCACTAAACTGGACCTCTTTCATACCAAGTGGGCGTGAAGGGACAGGTCGTTCGCAAATATGTGGATGACTTGAGGAGTAAAGAACTGCTCCAGTGCTCAGTGTTGCCATCAAGAAATGTTTCCAATCCCTTCAACACCAAAGTAGCTGTTTGACTTGTTCTCTAAATAATTGATTGCTTCTTGGCAGCAAATAGTGACGAATTGCCTGCACCAGAAAAAGTACCCGTTATTGCACTCGATCCTGGGAAAATATCCCGGACAATAGGATTGTGCCACTCAACATGGGTCAGAAAATCCCTTCAAAGCCTCAATTTATAATTGTCCAACTCATGTATATAATGTTCAGTTAGAATTTAGGACTGAGCCCAACTTCTGGTGGCGGCTATGAAGGAGTAAGTCACACATTTGGTGGCTCCCGCTCGGATCGGACTTTTGGACCTTTTCCCCCAATTCTTTACCGGACCTGATTTGAAAAATTGATGACAGAGGCAATAGTGAACTGAATTCCCACATCGGTGCATGGAGAGAAGGACTAGAAGTGCTCATAAAGGCAGAGACAGAAAGACAGTGAAGGATTGGGCTGAAGCTGCAGCAGGGGACAGCATGGCGGAGGACCGGACCTCTGGCTTGTCGACCCAGCGGTCAACGGAGCAGCTGATGCAAGTTGTCCAGGAGGGCTCCGCCAAGCAGAAGCAGGACTGCTTGGACCCGATTAAAGAGGCAATTTCGCAGCTGGAATTTAGATTGGATGCCCAAGATTGGGTGATCCAGAAAGTAGAGAAGGCACTGGCTGATCAGGAGAAACATCAAACTGCAGTGCAGCTGGAGGTGGAGATCATAGAACATAGAACATAGAACAGTACAGCACAGAACAGTACAGATGCTAAGAGACCAGCGGAAGAGGGTCCTGGAGAAGGTGCAGGACCTAGAGAACAGATCCCACCGGCAGGGCTTGAGGATCGTTGTGCTCCCGGAGGGATCTGAAGGAGCGGACACTGGGGCATATATAGCGGCCATGTTCGAGAAACTGCTGGGGGATGGGGCATTCCCCCAACACTTGGAGGTGGACAGGGCTCACAGAGCGCTTTCGAGGAAGCCACAAATGGGAGACCCCCTCGAGGGCAATGGTGGTGAGATTCCACAGATATCTGGATAAGGAGCATGTTTTACAGTGGGCCAAGCAGACACGGAGTTGCAAATGGGACAACAGTATCCTGCAGATCCATCAAGACCTGAGTGCGGAGGTGGCCAGGAGAAGAGCGGGATTCAATCAGATCAGGTCAACCCTTTTCAAGAAAAAGGTGAAGTTCGGGCTGTTATATCCGGCCCACCTCTGGGTCACATATGAGGAACAACATTTCTATTTTGAGTCACCTGAGGAAGCGCTGGACTTGTCAAAAAGGAAAGGACGTGTCGGACTGAGAACTTTGAATTTTGCTGTAGCGTTTATCTCTTTCAAACAAAAAGTTTCTTGTTTCTTACTTTTTCGGACGTTATTTGTAATGCCTGCTGTATGGATCTTGGGCCAGTTGCAGAGCTGAGTGAGTTAAAGTTTCCATTTGCACTGTTGGGGGATGGAGGTGTGTTTGTTCAGATGCTGGATCTTTCGCTTGATTTTTTTTTTGTTTGAGTTCAACTCGGGTTTTTTTTATCTCTGTTGGGCAATTGTGTTGGGATTGTTTTTCATTTGAATATGTATGTATGAGCTGGGGGGTGGGGGGGTGGGGAGGGAACAATAGGTGGGAAATTGTCTGGCGCCGGGGCGAGGGCCACCAAGCTCACTAGGCGGGCTAGCTTATGGAAGCGTAGTGGGGGGTGAACAGATGCTCGGTTTATCAAAGGGGATGATTTATTTTGTGCTGTAACTCGGGGGGAGGGGAAAAATGTTCTGCTGATGAGGGAGGGACTTTTGCTAAGGGACAGAGAGGGGGTCGGGGGGAGGGGGCTGCCTGGGGCCGGGCCGATGGAGGCGTAGGGCGGGGGCTGGCGACTGGCCCAAGAGAGGGGATGGTTGATTGACGAAGGGGGGGGGGCGATGAGCCCCCCAACTAGACTGATCACCTGGAATGTAAGAGGGCTCAATGGGCCGGTCAAGAGGGCACGCATGTCCACGCACTTGAAAGGACTGAAGGTGGACTTGATAATGCTGCAGGAGACTCACCTTGTGAAATGGAATGAAAATCGCTTATTGTCACAAGTAGGCTTCAAATGAAGTTACTGTGAAAAGCCCCTAGTCGCCACATTCCGGCGCCTGTTCAAGGAGGCTGGTACGGGAATTGAACCATGCTGCTGGCCTTGGTCTGCTTTTAAAACCAGCGATTTAGTCCTGTGCTGAACCAGCCCCTCTGACCAGATTAGTTTAAGGAAAGGTTGGGCTGGACAGGTTTTTCATTCGGGACTGGACTCAAAGACCAGAGGGGTCACGATCCTGATCAACAAGCGAGTGGTGTTTAAGGTGGGAAGAATAGTTTCAGATGGGGGAGGCCGATACTTTATGGTCAGTGGGAAATTGGAGGGGGTGCAGGTGGTACTAGTAAATGTATAAGTGCCAAACTGGGTCGATGTGGAGTTTATAAAGAGGATGCTGGGAAAGATACCAGACCTGGATTCGCATAAGCTGGTCATGGGAGGGGGCTTTAACACAGTTATTGACCCTGGTTTAGACCGGTCAAGCTCAAAAATGGGCAGGGTGCCAGAAATGGCAAAGGAACTAAAAGGATTCATGGAGCAGGTCGGGGGGTGGGGGGGGGGGGGGGGGGGGGGGGGGGGGGGCAGCGGAGGATGAAGGAGTTCTGCTTCTACTCACACGTGCATAAAGTGTACTCCCAGATTGAGTTCTTTATTCTGAGGAGGGCTCGACTGACGAGGGTGGTGGACACGGGGGGTGCGATTCTCCGCACCCGCGAATAATCGCGAAATTGTCGTAAAAATCGGGCGCGTTTTACGACGGTCGGGAAGGGTCCATTTCCTGACGTATTCACTTCCGGGAAATGGGCTAGGAACGCGGCCGCGTCAATCACGTGCGCGATGACGACGGAACGCGGCGACGACACGATCGTGCCCACGGGACGCCGCCCGACGCCGTAAAAAGGAGCGGACGAGCACAGAATCTGTAGGCCATGATGTCGGAGCCCAGGAGAGCTGCACCTCGTTTTGTGGAGGCCGATGTGGATACGCTGCTCGATGCTGTCGAGCAGAGGAGGGGCATCATCCGGTCGCGGAGAGGGCATCGCCAACCTGCCAGCGTGGTGCGCCAGGCCTGGCGTGAGGTGGCTGCTGCCGTTAGTGCTGTGGGGCAGACCCCTCGCTCTGCAGAGCAATGCAGGAAAAAGCTTCACGACCTCACCAGGGCTGCCAGGGTAAGTGCCAAGAAGGTGCCCCCTGGTCACAACCATCCCTCCCCCCCCCCCTTTACTTAATCACCCACCTCCCCCCCCTGGCACGGGGGGGTGGAGGGGGATTGGGGCAGAGTTATTTGAGGGTGGTTCACAAAGTTGTCACAGACCCAGCGCTCTGGCCCCGTGGAGAGATGCAATCGTCTTATGACAACTTGACCCCCAAACTGTGCCAGTATCTGAACGGACTGCTGATACCTGCCGTATTGTAATGATCTACCTATGTACCCTCCCCCAACAGGCCAAGTCCGCTCACAACACCCGTGAGCGGCACAAGACTGGAGGGGGTTCACCCAACCTGCACCCCCTCACCACCTTTGAGCAGAGGGCACTGGACCTTGTTGGGGGGTCTGCCACCCGGGATGTCGCGCTATGCGAGGTTGGCGGAGCTGCAACAAGTGAGACAACCCTGCATGACAAACACCCCCCCTCCCCCATCCTCTGTCCCTTCACACACCCTGCCCACTGGGATACCTCCCCCATCCTCTGTCCCTTCACACACCCTGCCCACTGGGATACCTCCCCCATCCTCTGTCCCTTCACACACCCTGCCCACTGGGATACCTCCCCCATCCTCTGTCCCTTCACACGCTGCCCACTGGGACCGTCCAGCGGCCTGTCGAGCAAATCTAAATAACCCGTCTCATTCCCTTCCCTAGGACGTGATGCCGAATGACCAGGGCCGTCTGGCTGCAGACGGACACAGGCATCTGCCCCCACCTCACCCGGGGCCGCACGACAGAGGGTGCCCGATCAGCGGGGAGTCCCATCCTCCCCAACCCAATCTGCGGATCAGGACGCCCAGAGGGTGGCGAGACCACAAGCCACGAAAATGGCCAGCGATAACCCTCCGGTCTCTGAGCGGCCCGACACCATTGAGGAGGCGCATAATTTGCGACAACATCGGGCTTGCGGCACTGCTATCTCCCACAACATCCATCATCCCAGAGACACTCACCCCGGCGGGCCTATTAAGTGATGAGTCTCCTGGGTCACAGTCTGGTTCGCACATCACAGCTGAGCAGGTACAGCAGGTGGAGGTCGGAGCAACCGAGGGCCCGGACTCGCGGAGGCCAGACCAGGCCCAGCATGCAGCTGGCTCCCAGACGTTTTCGGAGTTCCTGGAGTTTCTCAACCCACCCGCACAGCCGATGCCTCAAGAAACCCAGGGAGACAATGACGGGATGAAGGGCTGTCTTCCAGACTCTGCAGATGCTGTTAGAGGAGTCGAACCGCGTCCACGAGCAGGGAGTGGTGCCGCTCATGGCAGCAACCCAGTCCGACACCGCACGGATGGCATCCGCGGTGGAGGCAATGGGTCAGGTTATGCAAGGCGTTGGGGTTAATGTGCACGCGTCATCCTCGGCCCTGGACAGGGTTGCCCTCTCACAGGCAGCAATGTGCTAGAGCAAAACGACATTGCCGGCGCCCTGCAGGCCTTGGCCCAGTCTCACCAGGTCATTGCCCAGTCGCAGCAGTCAGTCGCCGAGAGCATCAACCGCCTGACACATGTGCTGGATGGTGTCGTGCACACACAGGTTGAGGTCGCACAGTCCCTGGCGGGAATGTCTAACTCCCTGGACTCCGTGTCTGCAAACCTTCGGATCCTGGTGGATACCGTTGCAGGCCTCCAGGACTGGCAGCGCCAGGTGTCGGTGGTGCGACGGGGCACCTCCCCGCTCGCACCTCTGTCCCAAAGTGAGGCCCGGGGGCCACCGGGCTCCCCGAGGGAGGAGGAGGTTTCGGGGCCCGTCCCATTAAGTCCATCACGGGACGTCCCGGAATTCTCGGCCTCCCCCCGTCCCATCCCTGGTGCATCAGGTGGGCAGCAGGCAGAGCAGGGTGGCACAATATCACCCGAGATGCCCGCAGAGCAGCCTGGCCCATCAAGGCCGGGTCGCCCCAGGAAACGCTTGGCCAAGGAGAAACGAGTCGAGGGGGGCGATTCGCAGCAATCCTCCTCCACTCCTGCTGTATCATCTGGGGATTCACGTAGACGTAGTGTTAGGGCCCGTAAGGCAACTAAGATAGACACTGAGTAAGTTGGCACAGGTGAAGGGCACAGTTTAGTTGTAGGGGCTAGGGCACCTGTAAATAATTGTTAACATTAAACGCACTGTTCCACCTTACTTGTAATACCGTGTGATTGTTCCACAGCCACAGGAATCGTGATGGTGACCGAGTGTCGCTGGGGTTGACGAGCGGTGAAACTTCGGTGCCGGGTGTGCAGTCCCTGCCCCTCCCCCCCCCCCCCCCCTCCCACAGCTAGCCCACGCGGGCACGTGATAGAGTGTCAGTGACGATCTCAGCGGCCACCAAGGTGGATGGTTCAGCTATTGCCATGGGTCAGACTCTCTCTAACGATTCTGAGCTCACAGCTCTTCGCAGAGCGGGCTGTCATCATTCCACATGGCACTGATCACACCCGCTGACACAGCCATCAATGTTGTGCCATACCGTCTGGACCCAGTGGTAAGGGTGATGTCTAAGTGGAGTAGTGCACACTGAGAGGGGGTTGGGGTGGGGGGGGGGGGGGGGGTTGTGGTGGTGGAAGTTGTGTGTTGACCCTCTGCACGACTAGCGATGCAGGTGGTGGTTTGGTGTTCAGCGGGGATGTCACATGTGATACGTGAACCGTGCTGCCACCAAGGCGTCGCGTGCCCGCCGGGTCTGTCGTGCGGCCTCCTGGACATCACCAGCACCTGGGTCGTGTCTGCGAGCTGCGCCTGCCACTCCGCCAGCCTCCTCCTCCTCCTCCCTCTCCTCCTCCTCCTCCTCCTCTTCCTCTGTGCTGGCACCACTGCCACTGACTTCTCCCTCCGCCTCCTGCAGCAGGGCATCTCCCCTCTGCATCGCGATGTTGTGCAGCGCACAGCAGACCACAACAATGCGAGCGACCCTGTCGGCCTGGTACTGCAGGGCCCCTCCGGAGCGGTCCAGGCACCTGAATCTCATCTTCAGGAGGCCAAGGTAGCGCTCCACCACACCCCTGGTTGCTGCATGGGCCTCGTTGTATCGTGTTTCCACATTGGTCTGAGGCCTCCGTATAGGCATCATCAGCCAAGACCCCAGCGGATAACCCCTGTCGCCTAGCAACCAGCCCCTCAGCCGGGGGGGATGTCCCTCAAACATCGCAGGGATATGACTGCGCCAGTATGTAGGAGTCATGCACACTCCCTGGGAACCTTGCACAGACATTCATAATCCTCATGTGGGGGTCGCATACCACCTGGATATTCATGGAGTATGTCCCCCTTCTGTTTGTGAACACGTCCCTGTCCCCTGCAGGCGGGCGCATGGGGACGTGAACACAATCGATTGCCCCCTGCACCCTCGGTATCCCGGCCACGCTGGCAAATCCACGAGCTCATGAGTCTTGACTTGCTTGGTCCTCGGGAAAGGTGATGTAGCGGTCCGCGATGGCATAGAGGGCGTCGGTCACATCCCGGATGCACCTGTGCACCGATGACTGGGAGATCCCGGAGACGTCCCCGCTCGGAGACTGGAAGGAGCCGGTAGCATAGAAGTTAAGAGCGACCGTCACCTTGATGGCAACCGGGATCGCGTGTCCTCCCCCCGTTCCACGTGGGGCGAGGTGTGCCACGAGGTGACAGATATGTATCACCGTCTGCCTACTCAGCCGGAGTCTCCTCCTGCAGGTGATGTCCGTCATTGTTAGGAAAGAGACCCGGACACGGTACACCCTCGGCCTTGGTCGTCGCCTCTGGCGCCGTGGCTGCACCGTCACTCTCCTTTTCCTCTTCCTCCTCCTCCTCCCCATGCTGCCCGACGACTGGCAACTCCTCGGCCCTTCCCTCTGCTCAGTGGCGTGCAGAGGTCTGGTGATGCCCGGGGCAAATCTTGATTGTATGCCCCTAGGACTCAAGTATAAGGCCTAATATACTGAGAAATATTATGAGAAAGGAAAACATTTTGAATATATAAACACAGATGAAACATGAAATAAACGCTTTATTCGATTTTAATATAAATCAATCAAATTTATTAAGTTCTTTTCCCCAAATGATACCACCTGTCACAAAACACCTGAACTACTTCACTTTTTACATCAGCTGTGAGAAATTCTTTTTCAATGCTTATTAAAGCCAGGTTGGTCAGTCGCTCCTGTGACATAGAAGACCTCAGACATGTTTTTATTAATTTCAGTTTTGAAAATGACCTTTTCTGAAAATGTAAGCAGTAATCTGTATGAAACACACAGCGTCGGAAAGACATCCCTCCCATACTGCAGTAAAGACTCCAGAGCATCTTTAGGATCAGGGGGAACTCTATTCCCTCCAGCTCGAAGGAGCATCACAAAATCAATAATTTTGTCATGTAATTGAATTGCAACCACATCATTGTCATAATAATTTGCAAAGTCTGAACATTCCTTTTTTAATTTCTCTCTTTCTTGTTCATCTTCAATCACCCCTGAATTCAAGTTCAGAAGAAAAGAAAATCGGTCACTGAGTCTTTGAAGACGGACACTGCGGTCTTCAATTTCAGTTTTTAATCTGTTCACAATCTCTACCATTACTCTATTCATTTCTTCTTGTGCCGTCAGTCCACTATCTCTTGCTGACTCTCCAGGCATTATTCTTCTTCTCCTTGTTCGTGCAATTGGTATTCCCCAATTTTGACAATATTCATTGGCTAAATCTATTGCATTGTGGATAATTTCGTCATTCTTCAAATTCAAGATATGAATAAGTCCTCTCAGATCACAAGAAGCTTCATGGAACCCCATTTTCGGATCCTGCAAACGTTTTGAGACTTTATCCACTGATGATAAAACTGAGTACCAAAAATTGAATAAAGCTATAAACGGGAACTGTTGAATAGAGTTCAGTAGCGATCCTGCATCAGATTTAGTTTCCCTTGAAAATGCTCCTTCCAGCAGGTGTTGAAGGCTTGCAATAACGTTGTCACACTCTTCGTGGATTACTTGCACAGCATCATGGCTGGAACTCCATCTTGTGTCACACTGTCTTTTCACAGTCCGAGTGACAAATGATTTTAACACTTCCCAACGAGAAGTAGATGAAGAAAAAAAAGTAGAGTTTTTCTAGAATGCCAAAAAATGTAACAACAACAGGTTGCACCTCACTTGCGTGGACACAGGACAAATTGAGGCTGTGGTTCTCGCAGTTCACAAACACAGCTTTTGGGTTAACTTCAAGAATTTTTTGTTGAACACCTCCTCTCACTCCAGCCATAACTGCTGCGTTATCATATGCTTGACCACGACAGTCATTCATGGAAATTTTGTCTTCTTCCAATTTTTCCTGAATTTCATTTACCAGGCTGACTGCATCTTTCTTGTTGACTTGAAAAAATCCCAGAAATGTCTCCTTTATTTCTACTTTTCTGTTTTCATCAATATGAACGTAACGCAGAATTTCAGAAACCTGATCTTCATGGGCAATATCTGGAGTTGAATCCAGCATTATGCTAAAATATTTTGCGTCCTTAATTTCGGAAATTATATTTTTCTTGACAGTTTCACCAAGAAGATTGATTATTTCGTTTTGAATTCTGTTGGACAAGTAGGTGACACTTTTTGGTTTCTCTTTCCCTCTCTGCAAGTGTTTTGCTAAGATGTCATCATATTTGGCCAAAAGTCTGATTGTTGCTAGAAAGTTTCCTGTATTTTCACTGACTGTCTCCCCTGGCTCTGATAACCCAGATATTCCTTCTCCTCGATGTCCACGATAGGCCAGATTCTGTTTTGCCAGAAAGGATATAACCTCGACAATCCGTTCAGTTATAGCTTTCCATCTTTTCTTTTCAGCAGACATTTGCTGTTGAAGTTCAGCATCTATCGTAGTTGAATGATGGAGTAGAACTACAAGGTTCAGGTATTCCCTCATGTGAGCTCTATGAGAAGAGCTTTTCTCATGGTCAGGTATTGTTGGATTTAATTTTCTCCAAGTGGAGAAACCGTCTTCCTTTCCAAAGTTTGACACAGACAACAAATGCTCCTTTGAAAACAAAAAGCAAACAAAACAGTAGCATGCTTTCCGATATGGAGAGTATAACAACCATTTTCTCTCCACAATTTCTCCGTTTGTGGAAACTTTATCAAACCACTGTTTGGAAAATGATCTCCCATCCTTCTCAGCAAATGGACCACTTTTATTCTGATATCTTTCAGGGCCATGTTGTAATATTGTCATCTTCAAATGATCTGGAATCGGTTTCTTCAAACAGCCAAAATCACTCCTTTGCAAAAATATGCAAATATCTTCTTTATTTTCTTCACATGGATCATCATCCTGACAACGAGACTGAGGAGAGAGAGTATTATGTTCTGACCGAGCTGAATCCGTATCAGAAAAATCCTTCTCTGCACCCACATCATCTTTTACTTCTCCAGGTTCTACTATTTCTTCTTTACTTCTTTTTATCCATGCATCTAATGCCCCTCTTTGATGGGACTCTTCTTCGACTCTGGCCCTCTTTTTTTTCCTGTTCTGTGCTCCACTCGGTTGTACACAAAATACTCGTAACATTTCATTTTCTATCTCAAAAACCGTAAGACGCATGAGAAAATGGGAAGAAAATGGTAAACAATCGGTCAGTTGCAGACGGATAAACCATATTTCATTTCTTTGTTCCTTCGTATCAAATTATTTCACACTGATTCTCCACTGATAATTTTGTGCAATTTATATCATAGACTTGCAAATTAGTGGTATCTGTATTCGAATATTAGCATGTTAAGGAATAAATGTCTCCTATTCCGAGATTAAATGCCATAGCAGTCCTCTGATCATCCAGGCTTCACTCTTACTACATCCCACGTAAATATTTCATTAAATATCGCCAAAAAACCTATAAAAACCGTAGTTGCACCTGTTCTAGAGCTATTCACTGACCTGAGTAGGTAAAAGAACTAATCTAGATGCACAAAAAGCTGAAGAAAAGACGAGTTATGACTCGAGGAAACGCAGGAACGAACAGCCACATCTGCTTGTTGCTTTTGATGGTTGCACCACGTACATCATGCGCATGCGTGTGGGGGGGATGGGGAGAAGGACCATTTTCTCTAGACAGAAAGGGTACACCATGTTAAAGGAATAAAGGGCTAACAACTGCCTCTGCAGTGTGGTGAGCCTCCAAAAATTGATTTATCACCGCTGAAATTTTCAAATTACTATCTTATTTCCTTCTCTGGGGCAGCACGGTGGCCTAGTGGTTAGCACAACCGCCTCACGGAACTGAGGTCCCAGGTTCGATCCCGGCTCTGGGTCAATGTCTGTGTGGAGTTTGCACATTCTCCCCGTGTCTGCGTTGGTTTCGCCCCCACAACCCAAAAAATGTGCAGAGTAGGTGGATTGGCCACGCTAAATTGCCCCTTAATTGAAAAAAATAATTGGGTAATCTAAATTTTAAAAAAAAATTTAAAAAAAAAAAAAAAAAAATTTTTTTTTTTTCCTTCTCTGATTGGATGCCCCCATCCAATGGATGCCCGGGGCCAATGCACCGTCGGCCCCCCCCTCTGCACGCCACTGCCTCTGCTGCTGCAGCTGGCCCTGCATCCACTGCAGGTTGTGGCTGTGGATGCTGCTGCATCGCCAAATGCAGTGCAGCGGCCCCAACCACTGCGCAGAACATAGCCGTTCTGTTCCCATACATTGTGCTAACCTACAGAAGGGTGGTGGGGGCAGAGAAACGGGACATGTTAGTCGGAGGTTAGTCGACAACTCGGCAGCCGCCACCCATGGGATACTTGTGTGTCCCGGTGGCCTGGTCGCGCTGCTGACACGCGGGCAGCCTAACCCCTGGTCACTTTCTGCATCCAACGGCCAGTAAACTATGTCCTCCTCACCGGTGTGTCAGTGGCCTGTGGCCGTAAGCCACAGGGGAACCAGCGGCCGTGTCCTCGTGACCGGCACGCCATGGCATGGTGGCAGACATTTTGTAACGGGGTTGGACGGGTCACTCGCTCACTCTCTACCTAACGCCCCCCCACTCCCACTCCCACTCCCCCCTCCATCTCCCCCATTGCCCTCTCCATCTCCCCCACTCCCCCCTCCATCTCCCCCACTGCCCTCTCCATCTCCCCCACTCCCCCCCCTCCGTCTCCCCCACTCCCCCCCTCCGTCTCCCCCACTCCCCCCCCCTCCGTCTCCCCCACTCCCCCCCCCTCTCCGTCTCCCCCACTGCCCTCTCCGTCTCCCCCACTCCCCCCTCCATCTCCCCCACTCCCCCCCGCAGTGGACCCCCCCCTCCCGTTCTCAGGGATGCCTTCCCCGTTGTGGCCAGACTCGAGCGGTGCGCTGAGCGGTGCGCTGAGCGGTGCGCTAACCTCCTGGAAGCAGTCATCAGCCAGCACGACTGGTTGACGAACTTAAAAAGCAGGTGTGTTTCACGCCGTGTAAACAGTGCGTGATGACGTCGGGACTTCGGCCCATCCGGGCCGGTGAATAGCGGGGAGGGCAATTTGTAGCGATTCTGGTCGTGTCGGGGGCGTAATGGAGACATTTGGCGGGAATGGCGACTCGGAGTTTGTGCGGGGTTCGGAGAAAAGCGGGAGGGCGTCGGACCAGCGTCGCCGTAAATATTTGCGACGCCCGCTATTCTCTGACCCGTCGTGAGTGCGGAGAATCGCGCCCGGGGTACTCGCCGATCACAATCTCAGACCATGCCCCGCATTGGGTTGACCTACAGGTTAGTAAAGACAGTAACCAGTGCTCGCACTGGAGGTTAGACGTGGGGCTTTTAGCGGAGGAGGAGGTAGCGAACGGTTGAGCAAATGTATCCAGAATTGCCTGGAGGTCAATGACACGGGGGATAATTTCGGCAGTGGTGGTCTGGGCGGCATTGAAAGCGGTGGTTAGAGGGGAGCTGATCTCAATACGCGCCCACAGGGAGAAGGTAGACAGGATAGAGACGGACCGACTGGTAAAGGAGATACTACAGATCGATAGGAGGTATGCGGAGACCCCAGAGGCAGAGCTTTTAAGTGAACGGCGGAGGCTACAGGCGGAGTTCGGCTTGTTAACAACAGGGACGGTGGTGGAGCAGCTAAGAAAGGTGAGGGGGCGATTTATGAGCTTGGGGAGCAGGCCAGCAGAATGCTTGCACAGCAGCTTAGAAAGAAGGAGGCAGCCAGGGACATAGGGAAAGTAAAGGATGGAGACGGGAACCTGGTGGGAGACTCAGCAGAGGTGAATAAGGCGTTTAGGGATTTCTACAGTAGGCTGTACGGGTCGGAACCCCCACCGGGGCCGGAGGGGATGAGGCACTTCCTAGGGCGGCTGAAATTCCCGAAGGTGGACGGGGAGCTTGTAGAATGGCCCCGATCGGGATCGAAGAGATAGTGGAGGGTCTGAAGGACATGCAGTCGGGTAAAGCCCCGGGCCGGACGGGTACCCAGCGGAGTTCTATAAAAAGTTCACTGGGATATGAGGCAAGGGAGAGAGGGGTGCTTACCCCGACGATGTCACAGGCCACGTTCTCGCTGATTCGGAAGCGGGATAAAGATCCGGAGATATGTGGGTGCGACAGGCCGATATCCCTATTGAATGTGGATGCCAAACTACTGGCCAAAATTTTGTCCTTTAGGATTGAAGACTGTGTTCCGGACGTTATTGGGGAGGACCAGACGGGGTTCGTTCAGGGAAAGCAGTTGGTGTTCAACGTAAGAAGGTTGCTAAATGCGATCATGATGCCCCAGAAGGTAGGGAGGTGGAGGTAGTTGTCGCAACGGATGCAGAGAAGGCCTTGATCGGGTAGAACATAGAACATAGAACAGTACAGCACAGAACAGGCCCTTCGGCCCTCGATGTTGTGCCGAGCAATGATCACTTAAACCCACGTAACCCGTATACCCGTAACCCAACAATCCCCCCATTTAACCTTACACTACGGGCAATTTAGCATGGCCAATCCACCTAACCCGCACATCTTTGGACTGTGGGAGGAAACCGGAGCACCCGGAGGAAACCCACGCACACACGGGGAGGACGTGCAGACTCCACACAGACAGTGACCCAGCCGGGAATCGAACCTGGGACCCTGGAGCTGTGAAGCATTGATGCTAACCACCATGCTACCGTGAGGCCCCCAGTCGGAGGTAGAATGGGAATATCTGTGGGAGGTATGAGGACGGTTCGGAGTTGGACAGGGCTTTAGTGACTGCGTCAGGTTGCTGTATCAGGCTCCTGTGGCGAGCGTACAGACGAATAGGACGACATCAGACTATTTTAGGCGACATCGGGGGACGAGACAGGGATATCCCCTCTCCCCACTGGTCTTCGCATTAGCCATAGAGCCACTGGCAATTGCACTGAGAGTCTCCAGGGGCTGGAAGGGAGCTGGTCCGGGGGGAGTGGAACACAGAGTGTCACTGTACACAGATGACCTACCCCTGTATGTATCGGATCCAGCAGAGGGGATGGAAGAAATCATGAGGATTCTGGAGGAATTTGGCCAGTTTTCGGTGTACAAACTAAATATGGGGGAAAGCGAGATGTTTGCGATCCAGGCAACGGGTCAGGAGAGGCGATTGGGGAACTGCCGTTTAGAGTGGTAGGGGGAAGTTTTAGATATCTAGGCATCCAAGTGCCGCAAGAATGGGAACGGTTACACAAACTTAATCTGGCCCGTCAGGTGGACCAAATGAAGGACGATTTTCGGAGGTGGGAGGCGCTCCCGTTATCACTAGCTGGGAGGGTCCAGATGGTGTAGATGACGAGATTCCTGTTTGTGTTCCAGTGTCTCCCCATCTTTATTCCGCGGACCATTTTTAAACGGGTTAACAAAGTTATCATGGGCTTTGTACGGGCGGGCAAGACCCCGCGAGTAAAGAAGGGGATGCTTGAGCGGAGCCGGGGAGAGGGCAGGCTGGCGCTGCCAAACTTCAGCAATTATTATTGGACGACGAATATAGCCATGATCAGGAAGTGGGTGGTGGGGCGAGGGTCGGCATGGGAACATATAGAGGCGGCTTCATGTAAGGGCACTAGCTTAGGGGCATTGATAACGGTGCCTCTGCCATTCCCACCGGCACGGTACTCCACCAGTCCCGTGGTGGTGGCAGCCCT
This sequence comes from Scyliorhinus canicula, assembly GCF_902713615.1. Taxonomy (NCBI): domain Eukaryota; kingdom Metazoa; phylum Chordata; class Chondrichthyes; order Carcharhiniformes; family Scyliorhinidae; genus Scyliorhinus; species Scyliorhinus canicula. The sequence continues at coordinate 116,703,940 of NC_052151.1, forward strand.
GAGAGTATGGGGGCAATGGAGGAGACATGTGGGAGCGGAGGGAGCATCGGTCTGGTCTCCAATCTGCAATAACCACCGGTTTGCCCCTTGAAGGATGGACGGGGGGTTTCGGAGATGGCAGAGGGCATGAATTGAGAGGATGGGTGATATGTTTATAGAGGGGAGCTTTCCTAGCTTGAGGGCGCTGGAGGAGAAATTTGGATTGGTAAGGAGAAACAAATTTAGGTACCTGCAGGTGCTGGACTTCCTACGTAGACAGGTCACAACTTCCCGCTTCTACCACCAAGGGGGATTCAGGATAGGGTAGTTTCCAGAGTGGGGATGGGAGAAGGGAAGGGCTCTGACATCTATAAGGAACTCATGGGGGTCAGAGGACACGCAGACTGAGGAGCTGAAGCGCAAATGGGAAGAGGAGTTAGGAGGAGAGATAGAGGATGGTCTCTGTGCGGATGCGTTGAGTAGAGTCAATGGATCCACTACATGCGCCAGGCTCAGCCTGATATAGTTCAAGGTAGTTCACTGGGCTCACATGACAGTGGCCCGGATGAGCAGGTTCTTTGGGTTAGACGCCAGGTGTGCAAGGTGTGTGGAGGGGCCAGCGAACCATGTCCATATGTTCAGGGCATGCCTGAAGCTCAGGGGATTTTGGCAGGGGTTTGCAGACATCATGTCCACGGTGTTAAAAAAAAAGGTGGCACTGAGTCCAGAGGTGGCGATTTTCAGGGTGTCGGAAGATCCGGGAATCCAGGAGGAGAAAGGCAGATGTTCTGTGGTAGCCTGGAGATGGATACTATTAGTTTGGAGGGTCTCAGAGCCCCCAAAGTCGGAGACCTGGCTATCGGACATGGCTAGCTTTCTCTGTTTGGAGAAAATCAAGTTCTCCTTGAGAGGGTCATTGTTAGGGTTCGCCCGGAGGTGGAAACCGTTCGTCGACTTCTTCGCAGAAAATTAATCATCAGCAGAAGGGGGGGGGGGCGATTAGTTTAGTTTAGAGTAGGGGGTTAATAAAGGTGAGACCTGTAAGGGAGGAAGAAGGCTTTCTGCATTATGTTTATAGACTTATGTATATTGTTTATTTTGTCGTTGTTGTGAAACCAAAAATACCTCAATAAAATGTATGTTAAAAAAATAATTTAGGACTGAGTAAATTAGATATTGAAGATTGTATAAAGAAATTAAAGGGGGAGGGGTGTTGGTGATTTAAGGGCGACACAGCAGAGTAAGGGTCATGTGGCCTGGTGACCAATCAGAACTCAGAATGGGCAATCACCCCAAGGGAGGTGTTTCTCCTTGGCAGGGGTATTTTAGAGCTAGCTGCAAACATGCACCTGCCCTGCATGGCTTGTTAATAAATCTCTTGTTCATTAATAAAGTCTCTGAAAGTCCCTCATTACACAGATAGAATGACTTGGTGGCAGAAAGATGGAGGGCAATTATGACCACTGACAGTCATGTCTTTGGTGGAGGTGGGTTGGCGAGTGCATTGCAGCATGTGATGTAATTCAGTGGCTTCTACTGGTGAAGTGCAGTGCCTGGAATTCCAGACTTATTTACATCAGCATGTGCCATGAGTCTCCTGTGCTTCTGGACTGGCCATTCCTAACTCTATTGTATGTTGCTTTCTTCCCTCAAAAACAACACAGGAGTATTCCCAATGGGAAACACATTATGGCGTCTATTCCATGGGGGGGGGGGGGGGGGGGGGAGCAACAGGAGGAAGTCCCAAAATAGTAGACATAAAACATGCAATGAAGCTCCTATCAACAATGAATATGTGTGCCCCAGTTGGAATCTGGAGAAGGGGTCTACACCCTCCTGAAAGAAACATATTTTCCTTATTTAAATTTAATTTTTCCCTTTAAATGGGTCTGAGAAGGACAGGGTTGGGGTTGTTGTTCTCCCAGTTGCAGACAGATTTTGAATTTCTGACTGCATGAGACAAGGGAATGCTGGGGATGTGCCCAATGGTGCCTATGTTGGCACCTGTCTGCCTCATGTTAAATAGGTTCGACCCCACACCTCACACAGAACATTAGGACCAGAGGGAACTGGTGTTCATAGTTCTCATGTAATATACAGTTTTACACAATTGCTCAGTCAGATTTATGGTATGTTAAAAAGGAGAGTCATTTTTAGGTTTCTGGTCGTGGTTTGTTTCAATTAATCATTAATCCAAAAGTCACACGATTTCCTTTGAAGCAATGTAGAAACATCATTGAAGTAATCAGACTGCAATTTATTCAATTGAACACAAAAAAAGTTTTCCAAATGGAAGCATACACATAGTCTTGTCAGAATAGGAATATTTAGAAAGTAAATTCCTATGTGCACAGAATGTGACCATTATTGTAAAACTACACGCAATTATCTTTCAGCCTGAAGGAATCGCCGGATCATCCCGCATGAAAGGTGGAAGTGCCACCAAAATTCTCCTGGAAACCATTTTCCTGGCTGCACACAAGGCTTTGGCAAACAACACTGACATCACAGATGGGTATGTTCAAGTTGACTTACCTATATAAATTATTGAGTTATTTCCTATTGCAAACTCATTCATCCAGTTGTGTTCCATGTATTTGTCCAATGCCAGCAATCGAAAATGAAACTGAATAGGCACAACGGGCTGATTAATTCGAAAGAAGAAAGCATAAAATGTTGCATGTCTGAGTTATGTGTCTGGGAATACATTCTTTCTAATTCCGCATCACGTGATGTGGTGACAACAGCAGAGTGTTTGCGCGGGCTTGGGGCAAATCACCATCTTGAATTTATGAGTATTATTCTTAAAAATTCTCTCATTGTGTTTCATAAGAATCCAGAGTGTGGGCACCGCCATACCTTTTCTCTTTGCAGCAACAAAGAAATATAACAGGAGGGACAACTGACGACAAGGATTGAGGAAGAGAAATCTCTGGAGAGAAGATATTCATCAATTAATTTTAGGGCGGTATCAGGAGCAAAGGAAGAATCCCCGGACTCGCACACACATACACACACACAGACATCGGGCGAAGCACTAATGTGAAGGTTTAACAAAACTTTTCAACTGCAACTATGAGTAAGAAGATGGTCAGTCAGGAAAGACTTGTTTGCAATGAAGTGAGTGGGGCCTGGGCTGCAGGGGCTGCCCGTGTGGTGAAGCTACATGGGCTGTGGGGAACGGGGATTTCAAAGTCTGCTGACTCTGCACGGGCCACTACTCAGTAGAAAAGTCGAAATAATCAGGCATAATAGTGACAGATTTCCCAGTTGCTTGTTCAAGGAATTGTGTGTGCCATACTTTCCAACATAGTTGGAAGGGAGAAAGCATAGTCCCTAGAAGCCAGGATCCAAAAAAGGCAGATAAAACGGGCACCATGGACACGCTTGATGAGGATTATGAAACATGGAATTCATATGAAGAAAGATTCCAGACGTTTTTAATAGTTAATCAGACACCAGAGGATCTAAAGATTGGAACATTTCTCAGATCAGTTGTACGGAAAACGTTTATGCTGCTGCAGAATCTTGTTCACCAGCAAAATCAGGAGACAAGTCCTTCAATAAATTAATGAAAATCTTTGAGGGCGATTTTTCTCCTAATCCATTATTGATTGCAGAAAGGTTTTGGTTTCACCGTCATACTCAGGAGGAAGATTAAATTATTTTACAGTTCATAGATTCTTTAAGAAGATTAGCTAGATATTGTGAATTTGGTACAACACTTGATGACACAGTTCAAGACAGGCAGTTTGTGGGTTACAGAGTGAAGCAATTCGCAGGAAACTGCTTTAAGTGATTTAACTCTAAAAGCTGCTGTGGAAGTTGCCACATCTATGGAGCTTACAACAAGAGAGGTTTCGCAGATAGGGGCTGGAACAAGGATCCACAAAATGGATACCTCAAGAAACAGGGCGAGAAAAGTGAAACCACCATTGTACACAGGTTGGACACTCAGCAGGCAATTCTGGAGTAAATCAAATACATGCAAGAACTGTGGCAAGAAGGGCCATATTGCCAAAGCATGTTGGGCTCAGAAAATCTGTTCTACACCAACACAATGCAAGAAGAACAATACAAGTAAACAATCTAGTCATATCTACAAATTAGTGGACAAAACTGTGATCACTCAAAAGACAGCAAAACCAAGCTATTGTAAAAGCTTAAACTAGGTGTTTTATCAATGTAGGGCAATCAATGTTTTTGGGCATATCTAAAATTTGAAAGTCATGAAATTAAAATGGAAGTGGACACGGCACAGGTATCGCTAATACCTGAGACAATTTATCATCAAAAGCTAGTGCCTGCCTTTAAAACCGTCCAATGTGATCCTAAGGACATATACCAAAGAGGTTGTACTATTAAAGGAAGCATTGTGGTGAATGGAGAAGAAATGGGCAGACGGCGAAGTTGCCTCTTCACGTTGTATGTGAAAATTATCCTGCTCTATTTAACAGAGCATGGTTGGCTAAGATTAGGATTAACTAGGAAAGAGCCAATCAATTAGTGGATTCAAGGAGCAACTTGCAACAACTTCTGAAGAAGTATGAGAAGGTGTTCAAAGATTAGGCTCTGTGACTGGAATTGAGCAATACCTAAAAATCAAACCACACAGCACACCCAAATGTCTCAAAGCTAGAACCATACCACAGGAAATGAAAATGAATGAAAATCGCTTATTGTCACGAGTAGGCTTCAATGGAGTTACTGTGAAAAGCCCCTAGTCGCCACATTCCAGCGCCTGTTCGGGGAGGCTGGTACATGCCATCAAGTTTAAAGTTGATGAAGAGCTGGAAAGTTTAGTAAGAACAGGAGTCATTTAACCTGTTGCTACAAGTGATTGGATGACACCAATCGTTCCTGCAGTAAAACAGGATGGCTCAGTGAGAATTTGTGGAGATTTAAAAACTAATATTAACCCAGATTTGTGTGTAGATCATTATCCCACTGCTGTTGATTGAAGACTTCTTTCCTGAACTTTCTGGAGGACAGAAATTCAGTAAAATTGATCTTTCACAGGCATTAGATGAATATAGCTGCTGATTCACAGCCACCTCTCACCATCGTAATGCTAATAGGTATATTTTGTTACAGGAGACTTCCTTTTGGAATAACATCTATGCCTGCTCTTTTCTAAAAGTCCATGGATCAAATTCTAAGTGCATTGAATGGAGTGCAATTTTATTTAAATTACATACTTATCACCCATTCAAGTGAACAGGAGCAAATTGGAAGCCAGCCCGAAGTGATTACAGAGCCACAACCTCTCACAACCTGAGAGTTAAGGAGGAAAAAATATGACTTTTTGAAGTCATCCATAAATTACCTTGATCATATCATCAACAAAGATGGCTTACACAAAGAACTGAAGAAAATATCAACATTCTTTGAATCATTACGTCTATAAGGTCATTTTCAGGACCGATCAATTATTATAGTAAATTTGTGAAGAATTTAGCAACACAATTGAAGACTTTACACACATTGCTATGTGTCAAATAGGCATGGCACGGGTTAGAAGAATGTGAAAATTCACAGAATGAAGTGAAAGAAGCTTTTCTGAAGGCTGAGCTGTTGATTCATTATATTCCAAAAATGAAGTTGAAATTAACTTGTGATGCCTCACCCTAAATGGGGTTGCTGCCATCATCGCACATTATGCCTTTAGATGATGAACGACCAATAGCATTTGTTTCACGCACTCTTACCAGCGCAGAAATGAATTACGCTCAGCTAGAAAAATAAGTTTTGAACATCAGTTTTGGTGGAAGAAGGTTCCACCATCTCCCTTTTGAATACACTCTTTGGGCTGCTTAAAGGTATACCTTCTTTGGCAGTTGGTAGATTGCAAAGGTGGGCGTTGATATTGTTGGCACAAACTTAGGATATCCAGTATCGCAAGTCCGGGCAGCATGTAAATGCTGATGCTTCATCACAATTGCCTTAAAAGTCAAGCATGACCCAGAAGAAAATGTCAATATTTTGTATTTCTCACTCATGGATAGTATACCTGTGACTTCATCTAAAGTTCAACGATATACAAAAAACAATCCAGTGAAGGGGAAGGTGATGGATATTGTCCAAACAGGAATACTGTCAGACATTCATAGGAAAAATCCAGACCTCAAGTCCTGCATCACACAAAGTCTTGAGCTGACAGTACAAAATGGAGTTCTATTATGGATAATCCTCCATGCTTGCACAGTAAAGCCGTTGACTAACTGCATGAGGGATCCTGGTGAGATGAGGATGAAGAAATTAGCACACAGTTATTTTTTGATGGCCAGGTTTAGACACTCAAATTGAAGCGAAAGTTGGACAATGCCAATCTTGTGCAAGGAACACACCACCATTACAACCATTACTGCCGCGGGAATCACTGGCTAATTCAATGTATTGCTGTGTGAAATTGAATGCATTTCAAATGCTGTCAATAGATTTCAAGCCCTTTGAAGAGTATTTGGCTTTCAGGAAAGCATCTGACACATATAACAGCTGTCTGAGGCAGCAGATATTAGGAAAGGGTAAGTGAAAATGCAATGATTTTTCTATCTACTTCCTGAACTGTTCTTCAGCTTTCAGGTAGGTATCTTGATACGGGGATTTGTCCGGGGTCTCTGTTGAGGGTCTCTGTTGGGGGGTCTGATAGGGAGGTCTAATGGGGATGGTCTGATAGCATTGTATGATCAGGGGGTCTGATGAGGGGTTGGAGGGATTGGCGTCGGCAGGATTTGCTTTGTGGGTAGGGGGGACCTTCTGCTGAGCTTTGGGGGGGGGGGCACCTACATTATGCACTGCTTGACACACCACGAGGTCCACCGTGTCAGTGCCACATTTGGGAAAACCAACAACAATTCATGACCACGTGAATCCTGGCTGAGAGGTCTGGAGCATCACGGGGGGCTGGGTAATTGGGCTTCCAACCCGTTAAACAGATGCAAATGGGTGCAAATAACCAATTTGCATGGTGCCACCACACAGGGCATGAAGTTCCCTGCTATGAGCAGTGGGGAACCAGAGCACTGGAAGGGGATTGACGCCTTTTTGGCCGAAGGTCCATTCTCCGCTAGATCGGGAAACCAGTTACCAGCAGTAGGCAACAGAGAATCCACCGCCGAACTATTGTTCAGGAGAATTCAAGGGAAAGACAGATGAAGTGGCATGAGTGAAAGCTGCAGTAATCAGAGTTAAAGTGCGAAAGCAGGCTTCACAGGTGAATCAAAAGTTTGCCATTTCAATAGAGTCTGGGGATCAATAGTTAAAGCAATTGTGAATAGTTTGTGCAATAGTCAAGACAAAGAAATCCTGAAGGGCGTATTGTAAAACCTGGACGCTGGATTCGTTGTTAAGTGTGGAGCAGAAGCTTTGTGTGACAGAATAAAATGGAAAACCTGAATTGGATTTTGGAATGCAAACCGCTGATGGAAAACATTGTACTGAAGGAAGATTTTAAGCTGTGTTTTTTTGGGAGTGGCGTTTGGAAATTCTCTCATGTGACAATCACCTGGGGGGAGTTTGAGGTTCAAAGTGGAGAGTGTATTTGACTACAGCTAACAAGTGAGTTTAAAGGGACTTTGCATTACTGAGTCCATTGTAGATTAAGATATACTTTGTAAATCATGTTCTCCTTAAAATCTTTGTAAATGTGTGAAGCTAAGGGAGTATTGTATCATGCCCTTTATCTCTGCGATTATTTACTAAATAACTAAATTCCAGAAGGATTATAGGACAAATCTTTATGAAGAACCGCATGGTGTTTTGAAAATAGTGTCCCAAATAACTGTAGTTATTTTAGCTTTTAATAGATATAAATTATATGATAGCAGCAGATATCTAATATTTTAATCTGACATCTAATATTTTATTCATATGTAAAAAGATTATTTTAATCAAAATGAATTAAAGCAAAATGAAAATTAATTTATCATAGGAATTTGAAGAAAAGCCATTCTGTTCCTAACCAGCACTTTGACATCTCTTAAAGAAAAGGAAAATAGTAATGATGCTAGAAATATGAAATGAAAAGAGAAAATGTAAAAAAATAATTCAACAGGTTAGTCAACATCTTTAGAGAGAGAAAAATAGTTCAAATGCCAGGTTAATGGCCTTCCATCGCAGATACTGCCTGACCTGCAATGCTTTCAGCACTTTTAGTTTTTTTATTTTGATCATTTTATATTGTTGGTCAGGTGGGTCTTCTGAGGTGTAACATAAGTCCATCAGAAATAAGTTTCATAAATTTGTAAGGTTTATGAACAGAATTAGGACATTCTGCCCATCAAGTCTGCTCTGCCATTCTATCATAGCTGATATGTTCCTCATCTGCTACCTACAATGTTGCAGGCCAAGAGTTGGATTGCGTAATCAGCCAGAGCATTTCCCCCCGAAAACACATGACCTAGGAACGGAGTAGGCAAGTTAGCCTACGGAACCTAACACCCTCAATGTGATCATGGCTGATCCCATCCTGGCCTCAACTCCACTGTCCTGCCCATTCTCCATAACCCTTCAACCCATTACCAATTAAAAATCTTTTGAACTCCTCCCTAAATTTACTCACTGTCCCTGCATCCACCGCACTCTGGGGTACTGAATACCGCAGATTCACAACCTTTTGGGAGAAGCAGTTTTTCCTCAAATCTGTTTTAAGTTTGCTACCTCTTATTCTAAGATTGTGGGGCACGATTCTCCGCTGCCCACGACGGGTCGGAGAATAGCGGGAGGGCGTCCCCGACATTCCCCCCCCCCCCCCCCCCCCCCCCACGACAGCCGCCCCAGGACACAAATCGCTGCTCACCGTTTTTTACAGCGAACAGTGATTCTCCCCAGGCCGATGGGCTGAGTTCCCAGGCCTTTACGGCAGTTTTTTCGGCAGCAAACACACCTGCTAAACAAAGATTTATCGTACCTTTTTAAAATTCTGTTGTCAACAATTTGGGTAATTTAAAATAGCATATTAAAGAATTAGATTATTAAAATAAAACAGTCCCTGATACTTCCTGTCTGAATTTTGCCATTCCCGAGGAAATACCATTTAAATTGCACTTGATAATGCCATCTGATTATTTACTATTCACACCAATCATCTGGATAATAGAAAATATAAAGTCATGGAAATTTGTTGATACGTAAATCTTCAAAGTGCGTTGCATCATACGCATAAGTCCCAGATTGACTTAAATATGAAACTGAAGCATATTTTGTTTTTACATTGGAAAAATCAAAATCCAAAACAATGCAATTCTTATCAGATGAAGAAGACCTTCATGCTTTGTTGTTTGGAAATTCACAGGTGTCTGCTGGATTTGCTGAGAAGTTATGAAAAAGCCCATTCAATCACATATTCTCACAATGAAACGATTGCCGCTGTGGTGAAACAGGCTGGTGCAAGGTAAGATCACCAGGAAACATTCTTCACAGTAAGTAATTCCTGGTCATGTATTAACATTTATAGAACATCTAGAAACTCCCCAAGCAATTAGGTCACAGTAGATTCAGAGGAAAAATGTTGCGACCAGTTTTGCGGTCATGCTTGTAAGGCAGGCATCAATGCCGGCTTGAATAAGCATCAAAGGATGCTATTTTTAAAAAATTCATTTACAAGAAGTTGGCATCTCTGGTTAGGCTAGCATTTATCACCCACCCTTAGTTTCCATTCAGAAGCTGATGGTGAGTTGTCTTATTGAGGTGTGGGTACACCCACTGTGTTGTTAGGGAGGGAGTTCCAGGATTTTGACCCAGCGACAGTGAAGGAACGGCAATATATTTCCAAGTGAGATGGTGAGTGACTTGGAAGGGAACCTCCAGGTGGTGGCTGTGTAAGGAACCTTGGCGAGTTACTGCAGTGCATCTTGTAGATTGTGCACATGGCTGTCACTGTTCATCGGTGGTGGTGGGATTGAATGTTTGTGGAAGGGGGAGCAATCAAACGTGTTGTTTTGTCCTGGATGGTGTTGAGTTTCTTGAGTGTTGTTGGAGTTCCCACATTCAGGCAAATGGAGAGTGTTTCATCAGACTCCTGACTTGTGCCTTGTAATGGTGGACAGGCTTTGGAGGGTCAGGAGGTGAGTCACTCACCGTAGGATTCCTAGCCTTTGACCTGCTCTGGTAATCACAGTATTAATGTGGCTAGTCCAGTTCAGCTTCTGATCAATGGTAACCCTCAGGATGTTGATTGTGGGGGATTCAGCGAAGATAATGCCATTGAATGTCAAGGGGTGACGGGTTTCCTCCGGTTGCTCCGGTTTCCCCCCACAAGTCCTGAAAGATGTGCTGTTAGGTGAATTGGACATTCTGAATTCTCCCTCAGTGTACCCGAACAGATGCCGGAATGTGGTGACTAGGGGCTTTTCACAGTAACTTCATTGCAGTGTTAATGTAAACCTACTTGGGATATTAAGAAGGATTATTATTATTATTAGATATTCTCTTATTGTAGATTGTCATTGCGTACCACTTGTGTGATGTGAATATAATTGAACAAATGATACCTCTGGTTTAATCCAGGAAAATGTTATAATTAAGTATTCAGAATTTCAACCTGCAAGGCAGACATACAAGTTACATCTGAGGACTGTGCCATCTAACTGAACATGAGGTTGACCAGGTTAGGTCAACAATGGAGTACACCTAATCTGATTCATGGATAATCCTTCCCACTAACAAGGATGCTGTATCATAGAAATGAATGAACTCTCACTAAAAAGTATTGCCTGCCACCAAGTGGCTGTTGTGAGACGATGGGTGGAATTTTCCAAAGAAAATGGCAAAGTGTCTGGTTCTGAGTGAAAATTGGCATGTTTCTCACTAGAAGCACGGCCAGGTTGTTTGTCCGGGGCAGAATTCTCCAGCCTCCCAGCTGCGTGTTTCCTGGCAATGGGAGGGGCTGTTGTCTGTGCTGGTAAAGATTGGAGATGGAACAAGTTTTAAGCAAATGTTGAAGCAGGTGTATGAGGGGGGGGGGGGGGTTGGAGAGTCATAACAAAGGGAAGGTCTTTGATAGGGTGGAACGCAGAAAAGTTTCAATGGACTAAAAGGATGATGGTGCAAGGCAAAATGGTGAGTAATGGGAAAGTAAAGAGACAAAAGATGGGTCCAGATGAGTTGTAAATGGAAATAGCAGAATCATTAGCAGCAACTGCTCTGTACAGAATGGGAGCAGTGGTTATGATCTCAAATTCTTGAACTTCAAAGTTGAGTCAGAAGTCTGTGAAGTGCTGAACCTAAAGATAAGGGGCTGGATTCTCCGATTTGGAGATTATGTCCCCACGCCGGCGTGGGAACGGTAGGAAAACCGGCGCAAAACTGCCAACGATTCCCCGTTTTGTTGGGAGCTAGCAGGAAGGCAGCATAGAGCACCTGGCTCTAGCTGCCAATACGGCCTGGAGAATTGCCGGGTCCGTGGCCACGCACGCGCATGGCGGCGGCCTGCAGCCATGTCATCGCAGTCTCTGCCTGTGAAATTGTCCCTCCCTTCGGCTGGCTGGCGCCCGCTGGACCGCCCCACCACAGTGCCCCCAGCCTCAAATATGTCTACCCCAGCCCGTTGGATCAGCCCCCTCCTGACTCTGGCGGTGCTGGACTGAGTCCTCAGCCGTCATGCTGAGTTCCCAACGGGTGAGACCATGAGAGACCCATGCCGTCAGGAACTCGGCCGGCTGGGGACGGGGCATCACAGGGTAGGCCTCAGCCAACGTACAGAGGCCGTGGATATGGCTTGTGGCGTACTCTGCGAGTACTCAGGGGGTGGAGCATCGTGAAAGCGGCGCGCCCATGATTTCGGCGTCGTCGGGGATTCTCCACCCCGTCTCCAAACACGATTTTGGTGGCATCAGGGATTCTCCGCCCCGTTGCCGAATGCGATTTCAGCATTGGGGGTCGGAGAATCCAGCCCAAGGTTACGTTGAAATATAGAAACATTTACGGCACAGAAAGAAGCCATTCCACTTACTTTTTCGAAATGTTTTTATTGAGTTTTATACATGATATATTTACAAATGTACACACAGAAAAACAGGGGAAGTTAAAAAAAAATGTCATAACATATGTAGTGATATGCATCACTGTATATACACAAGGGGTTAAGGTAAATACACCACCACTAAGTAACCACTAGAGTGAGCACCAGAGATGTATATATACATAGACAAACAGGAAGTAATCTCTCTCTTCACAAGAATGGCAGCTGGTGAGCAGGACACAGACAGGCAGCTTAGATGTAACATAGTATAAGCGCTGGAGAGAGACCAAACTCATAGAAATAAAGCATCTACTTCAACTGGAAGACTACGAGCTTTATTCAGACATAAGGAATAATACAACATAAAGCAGAAAAGGGGGGCTTTCTCCCCCCTTTCTCTTTTTTAAATCCAAAACAAGCAAAACAAAACCGGGTGAAAGGGGCACCTGGGTGGTGCCCCTGATGTCACTTGCATCTCTTGGTCGTTTTTGTTTTGCTTTTGTCCATTTGCCTCAGCTTCGGCCATCTGTTGTTCCTTCTTCCTGCTCTTTCTTTCTCTCTTTTGCCTTCCTGTGCTTGTTGTGGTCATTGTCGTTTCCTGCGCTCTCCCCCCAGTTTGGGTTCCCTCCTCTTTCCTCCCTTCTGGCTCCCCTCTGCTGCTCTCCTTCCCATGTCCTTCCTCACTCCTTGTCCCCCCCTTCCCTACCCCCTTTATTCCTCCCACCCCCTTCTCTGCTACTCCCCATTCTTTCCTCCTGGGTTTGGCTACTCCCTCTTGCTCCAACCCCCCACCCCCTCCCCCCCTACTCCTCCCCCCCCCCCCCCCCCCACCACCACCCAGTCCTCCCTCTCTTCCATCTCTTCTATCATGACCTGGATACTTTCCCCTGGCTCTTGGCTACTTGTTTATTTGTTTGTTTGTTTGTTGACCACAAACAGGTCCCGGAACAGTTGGGTGAATGGCTCACATGTTTTGAGGAAGCCATCTTCCAACCCTCGGATGGTGAATTTGATTTTCGCCATTTGGAGAAGTTCCGATAGGTCGGACAACCAGTCTGCAGCTTTAGGTGGTGCTGCTAACCGCCAGCCGAACAGGATTCTACGGCGGGTGATCAGGGAGGAAAAGGCAAGGGCATCCGCCCTCCTCCCCATGAAGAGATCTGGTTGATCTGATACCCCGTAGACCACTACTTTCGGCATGGCTCCACCATCATCTCCACCACTTTGGACATTGCCTCGAAGAAGACTGTCCAGTACCCAGCAAGTCTGGGGCAAGACTAGAACATGTGGGCGTCATTGGCCGGGCCTCCTTGGCACCGTTCACATCTATCCCCCACCTCCGGGCAGAGCCTACTCATTCACGTTCTCGTTAAGTGGGCTCAATTTACCATATTTAGTTGTGTTAGGTTGAGTCATGCGTATGTGGAGGTGGAGTTGACCCTGTGTAGTGCTTTGCTCCAGAATCCTCACCCTATTTCGAACCCTAAGTCTTCCTCCCATTTCCTCTTTGACACTCCAGTACGATGTCGGCCCTCTCTATCAGTCGTTCGTAGATGTGGCTACAGTTCCCTCTACCTAGAATGTCTGCGCCCAGCGGTTCTTCGAGTAGCATCCGTTGCGGTGGTCGTGGGTATGTCCTTGTCTCCTTCTGTAGGAAGTTTTTAAGCTGCAGGTACCTGAGTTTGTTCCCTTTGCTAGCTGGAATCTCTCCTTCCGTTTGTCCAGTGTTGTGACCCTGCCGTTGGTGTATAGGTCCCTGACTGTCAGTGTCCCCCCGTCCTGTCTCCACTTTTTAAAGGTGGTGTCGGTGTGTGCTGCCGTGAACCTGTGGTTAATGCAGATGGAGGCTTTGTCGGACATTTCATTCAAGCCGAATTGTTGCCATAGCTTGTTCCAGGTCTGGAGGACGGCTACCACCACTGGGCTGCTGGAGTGTTTTTTAAATGGGGATGGGAGTGTCGCCGTGGCGAGGTCTTCCTGCAGAGGGCCTCCTCCGCACAGACTCACTCGGCTTCAGGCCCCTTTGTCCATCCCATCACTCTTTCTGCTGTCACTGCCCACTGGTAGTACTGTAGGCTTGGGAGAGCTAGCCCCCCCCCCCCCCCCCCGAACTTTGTTTTCTGTAGGACCTTGTTTGGGATCCTAGCATTCTTTCCCCCCCATACAAATGCCATGATTAATTTGTCTAATGAATTGAGAAAGGCCTTGGGGATATAGATCGGGATAGATCTTAGTCGGAATAGGTACCCGAGCAGCACGTTCATTTTGATCGTCTGTGCTCTCTCGCCAGAGAGAGTGGGAGTGTGTTCCATCTCTGCAGGTCCTTCTTTACTTCCTCTGTCAGACTGGTCAGGTTCCATTTGTGGATCCCCGTCCAGTCATGAGCGATTTGGATCCCCCGGTAGCAGAATCTGTGTTGGGCTTGTTTAAACGGCAGTCCCATCAGTGCTGTCCCTCTCCCTTGTGGGTTCAGCAGGAGGATCTCTGCTCATGTTGAGTTTGTAGCCCGAGAAGGCATCGAACTCCATCAGGAACGCAATGATTCCTCCCATGCTGCTTTGTATGCCTGAGCTGTAGAGGAGCAATCATCCACATACAGCGAGACTCTATGATCTCTGCCTCCTCTTTGGATCCCCCTCCAGTTCTTTGTTGTTCTGAGCCGATCGCTCGTGGTTCGATCGCTAGGGCGAATAGCAGCGGAGACAATGGGCATCGCTGCCTGGTGCCCCTGTGCAGCTGGAAGTACTGGGAACTGGTGTTGTTTGTCCATACGCTCGCCATGAGAGCATTGTACAGGAGCTTCTCCCAGGAGATAAACTCTGTTCCAAGCGCGAACCGCTCCAGTACCTCTATGAGGTACTTCCACTCGACTCTGTTGAAGGCCTTTTCTGCGTCCAGGGAGACAATCAGCTATGGTGTTCTCTCCCCGGAGGGGGTCATGATCACGTTCAGCAGGCGCCTGATGTTCGATGTTAGCTGTCTACCTTTGACAAATCCCATTTGATCCTCTGCGACCACTTCTGGTATTCAGTTCTCGCACACAGATCTTGGTCAGTATTTTGGTGTCTACATTTAGTAGTGAGATGGGTCTGTACTGCCCGCACTCTGTTGGGTATTTGTCTTTCTCAGGTATTCGCAAGATAGAGGCTTGTGCTGCTGTAGGTGGCAGTGTGCCCCTCGCCAGTTAGTCTGTGAGCATGTCCCGCAGGTGCGAGGCCAGTGCTGCCGCACATTTTTTGTAGAAGTCCGCCGGGAACCCGCCTGGTCCCAGCACCTTCCCCACCTGCACGGAGATAATGCTGTCTATGATCTCTCCCAGTTCTAGCAGTGCTTCCAGGTCCCATTTTCTGTACTCCCCCACAACTGGCATGTCTACTCCATCAAGGAACTGTTTCATCCCCGAGTCCCCTGATGGTGGCTCCGAATTGTACAGCCCCCGGTAAAAGGCCTCGAAGGTTTTGTTAACCTTGTCTGGGTCTGTTTCCAATGTGCCTCTGTTGTCTCTGATTCGTGCAATCTCTCTAGTGGCTGCCTGCTTTCTCAGCTGGTGTGCCAGCAGGCGGCTGGCTTTGTCTCCATGTTCGTATAGGGTCCCCGTGCCTGGTGGTGTTGGTGTACTGCTTTCCTCATGAAGAACAGGTCGAAATCCATTTGTAGCTTTTTCCTCTCCACCAGGAGCTCTGTGGTCGGGAACTTGGAGTATTTATGGTCTGCCTCCAGTACGGAGACGTCCAACTGCTGCCTAGCCGTCCTATCCTCCCTGTCTCTTCACGCTTTAAAGGCGATAATTCCTCTCTAATCACGGCCTTTAGCACCTCCTAGAACATGGAGGGTGAGACCTCTCCGTTTTGAGTGTTTTTTGAACATTCAGCTATGGCCTGTGATACACTCTCGCTGAAGACCTTGCCGGCCAGTAGTGCAGTGTCCAACCTCCATGTGGGGCGTTGGACCTTGCCCATCTCCAGCCTCACGTCCATGTAATGCGGAGCGTAGTCAGAGATTACAATTGCCGAGTATTCCGCTTTGACCAGTCCTGGAAGCACCAATTTCCCCACCACAAAGAAGTATGGGTTGTGCACTGGGGAGAAGAAGAACTCTTTCTCCCCTGGGTGGGTGAACCTCCAAGGGTCCACCTCTCCCATCTGCTCCATAAACCGACCGAGTTCCTTCGCCATGTTCAAGGTCTTCCCTGTTTTGCGGTTTGGCCTGTCTGTCCTTGGGTCCTGTACACAGTTAAAGTCCCTCCCCATGATCAGTCAGTGCATCACTATGTCAGGGATTTCTGCCATGGTCATTTTAATGAATTTCGTGTCACCGGTTGGGAGTGTACACGTTAACGAGTACTACCGGTGCCCCTGGGTCCGTAACCATTTTTGTCGCCTTCTGGTCCTTGTCCCGTAACAGGAATGGTAGGTGTGTCCCACCCAGCCCTTTCTTACCCGCAGTCAGTCCTACTCTCTCAGGTGTGTCTCTTGGAGGAAGATTATGTCGGCTTTCATATTTCTTAGGTGGGTGAGAACTCGGGATCTTTTCACTGGGCCGTTAAGGGGCTGGTTTAGCTCACTAGGCTAAATCGCTGGCTTTTAAAGCAGACCAAGCAGGCCAGCAGCACAGTTCAATTCCCGTACCAGCCTCCCCGGACAGGCGCCGGAATGTGGCAACTAGGGGCTTTTCACAGTAACTTCATTGAAGCCTACTCGTGACAATAAGCGATTCTCATTTCATTTCAAGTCCTCTGACGTTCCAGGTGACTATTCTGGTGGGGGTTTTTTGTGGGATTAACCATACTTACCTTGTGGATGCGCCCCTGCACTCTGGGGATTCCCTTTGTTAGGGGGCTGTCCAAGAAGGCCACTGTCACTGCTCTCCCCATGCAGTCGGGTCCCTGCTCTCTGGTGTTTCCCTTTGTCCAGGGACCGTACTAGGTGGTTGCTTGCAGTGCTTCTTTGCTCTCCTGGTTGCGGCCCTTTGTAGCTATAATGTCGCTTTTGCCCTGGTCCTGTTTTTCTCCCTTTCCATATGACCCCTCCCTCCCCAGCCCCCCCCCCCCCTTATTCTCCCATTTCCCATGCCTTTCCCCCCTCTGTTCCTTTCCCCCAGCTCTCTTCTCCCTTTGCTTCCCCGTCCCCGCTGTTTGTTACAACCCCCCACACCCGGCCTGGTGCTGTTTCCCGCTTTCAGGGATGCGCCGCGGCCTTTATCTGCTGCATGCTCCCGTCGCTAGCTTTCCTGCTAGTGTGGTGAACCTCCTCCCGGGAGTTATGGTCTCGTTTTTCCTCCGCCCGTGCTCTGTGATTCTTGCCCTTTCTTTCCCCGTCTTACCCTGCACTCCTCTCGCGTGCCACTCCGTTTTCCCTTTTCCGCTGCTCTCGTTCTCTCGAATGAGGCCACCTTCTCCCGCGCGAAGCAGTCTCTCAGGTGGTAGCTTGCTACTTATTGCTCAGGATGTGTTGGGGGGGGGGAGTGGTGTTTCTTCTCCCCCCACCCCCCTTCCCGCATCGGCCAGTTGTCTTGCTGTCGTTCCTTGCCATGGGCTCTTTATCGCTTCCCCTGCTGGCGCTCCCCCAATACACACTGCATGACTAATTTGTCTGCTCGGCCGAGGTTGTAAAAAAGCGTTCCTTGCCTCAGTATGTGACCCAGAGCTTTACTGGGTACAGCATACCAAAGCGTACGCCGTTCTTGTACAGTGCTGCCTTCACCCTCTTAAATTCCGCTCGTAGCTTGGACAAGTCAGCCCCAATGTGTTGGTATATTCTTATATTGTGTCCTTCCAAGCTGCGGTTCTTGGCCTGCCTGGCCCAGCACAAGATTCTTTCCCAGTCCTCGTACCGGTGCAGTTTGGCTATTACTGCCTCGGTTATTCCCCAGCTTCGAGATTCGGACACAGTGACCGGTGTACCCTGTCTATTTCTGGTAGGTTGGGGAAAGTTGCCCTTCCCACCATATTGCCATCATCTGGACCACTTAGTTCGTGGGGTCCCTGCCCTCGATTCCCTCCGGTAGGCCCATAATACGCAGGTTTTGCCTCCTTGAGTGGTTCCCCTGATCCTCTACTTCAGTCCTCAGACTGTCCTGCGTCACGATCAACCTTGCCACCTCTTTCTCCAGCACCATGATCCGATCGCTCTGGTTGGTTGCGGCTTCCTCCAAGTTCTTGATCGTTGCCTCTTGGGCTTGCAGTCTCTTTACCGCTCTGCTCAGGGCGAGCTGTATTTGTGCCAGAGTTTCGGCCACCGCATCCTTCAAAGCGACCTGAATGTCTGCTTTTATCTCCAGCTGGTTCTCCCTCAGTGCCTCCGAGAGGGACGCCATCCAGCTCCCCGCTGGTGCGGGAAAGGTTTGTTCGTGGATGCTCTGCCTGTCTCGCTCTGGCAAAACTTGCGCTCTTTCGCCTCGTGTGCTGGTCGGCTCGTCCGATTGCTGCCGTTCCTGGTCCTTTCCACTCCTGGGCCAGGATTCTCCCCTACCCGGCGGGGCGGGGGGTCCCGGCGTGATAGAGTGGTGTGAACCACACTGACGTCGGGCCGCCCCAAAGGTGCGGAGGTCTCCGCACCTTTAGGGGCCAAGCCCTAACATTGAGGGGGAAGGCCCGCGCCGGAGTGGTTGGCGCTCCGCCGGCTGGCATGGAAGGCCTTTGGCGCCATGCCAGCCGGGGCCGAAGGGACATCGCCGGCCGGCGGAAGTCCGCTCATGCGCCGGAGCATCAGCGGCTGCTGACGTCATCCCCGCGCATGCGCAGGGGAGGGGGTCATTTCCGCCTCCGCCATCATGAAGACGATGGCGAAGGCGGAAGGAAAAGAGTGCCCCCACGGCACAGGCCTGCCCACCGATCGGTGGGCCCCGATCACGGTCCAGGCCACCGTGGGGGCACCCCCCGGAGCCAGATAGCCCCGCGCCCCCACCTCAGGACCCTGGAGCCCGCCCGCACCGCCTGCTCCCGCCAGTAAGGTAGGTAGTTTGATCCACGCCGGCGGGAGAGGGATGACAGTGACGGGACTTTGGCCCTTCGTGGGCCGGAGAATCGCCGGGGGGGGCATGCCGACAGGCGCGGAGTGATCCCCGCCCCTGCCAAATCTCCGGTGCCGGAGAATTCGGGACACGGCGGGGGTGGGATTGACGCTGGCCCCCGGCGATTCTCTGACCCGGCGGGGGGGTCGGAGAATCCCGCTCTAGGTCTCTGTTCGGCCCCTAGACTGGCTTTTTTCCAGGCATTTTTTCCTCTCTTTCCTCCTTCCCCCGTCTTAATAAGGGTTTGGGGAATGAACTGGCGAGTTTTCTGACAAGTTTCCGTTAAAAAGTGGCTATTTTTCAGAGAGCCACCTGAAGTGTGACTGCTCAGCACATCGTCGTCAGCGGAAGTCCGCCACTCCACTTATTGGCTGGAACTCTCTGGCTATTCGCTGGTGGCAGAATTCTATGGTCCTGCCGGCAGCAAACTCCAGCCCACGGGTTTCCCGGCGACGTCGATGGTTTCATTGGGAATTCCCATTGGCAGCAGCAGGAGCAGAAAATCCCACCGCCAGCGAACAGCATGCCACCTCCTGCCACCAAGAAGCACGTGGCTGGGGGACTGGAGAATCCCACCCATTGTGTCTGAACCTCTGTTTTTTCTTAAGCTTCTGTTGAGCTTCATTGGAAAAGGTTTTGTTTTTAATTTATTGTTTAATGGGATGCAGGCATCACTGGCAAGGTCAGTACTTGTGGTCCATCCCGAATGGCTTACAAGGCCATTTCAGAATTAATCACATTGCAGTGGACCTGGAGTCACACTTAGGCCAGACCAGGTAAGAATGAGAGCTTTTATTCCCCAAAGAAAATTTGTGAAGCAGGTGGGTTTTTACAACAATCAGGGATTGCTGTCATGGTCACTGTTACTGAAATTGGCTTTCAATTCCAGATTTTACTAATTGAATTTAAACTCCACCAACCGTCATGGTGGGAGTTGATCCTTTGTCCCTCGGGCATTCGCTGGATTACTAGTGAATTACCCCACCCTTTGGAGGCTCAGGATAGCCAAATCAGAGAAGGGGAAGAGAATTAAAATGGCAAGAAATCAAAATTAGCTAGGGTCATACTAGAAGACTGAATTCAACATTATAATCACCCAATCTGTGTTTGGTCGCTCCAAAAGTCATATTCCATAGAATGTCTGTCCAACCTTTTTGTGTTCTTTACAAATCATATGGGAACATATAATTTTGTGTGTGATTATGTTGAAATAAAACAATGCATCGTTGTTCTGGCTTTTTGCCCTTGTCAAAAGAATCAAAAGGCTTGCCAAAACATTTCTGGATTAGGGCAATATTGTTTTAAGATTTAAGAATAATTACAGTTTAAGTAGACTGACCGTTGAATGCTTTGAAACAGAGATTGGTGTTCTATACCACTGATGCTACTTTCAGCAACCAGAGTCAGGAGAATACAATAAACATTCTGAGCAGCCTCAATCATGTTTAGTCAGTAGCGTGTTTTAAGATGGCACAGAACATCAGGATTGGATTTAAATGGGGGAAATCCATTTTTCCAAGAATTTTGCAGCTTTTCCCCTGAAGTTATGGTGGATGGGAGGGGCAACTTGGTCAAAATTCACCCCTTAGACTTCTGTTAATTTTCTTGAATAAATTTATTATAAACTGCTGAACTGTTTCATTGCAATAGCGAGATTTGCTGCATTATCACAGGTGGCAATAATGCAACATTTCCCACTCAGATCAAAATTAAATGAAGGCACCATCTGCCCACTCAGATGGTTACAAAAAAACTCATGACACTTTTCAAGTGGCGACACAGTGGCACAGTGCCTCACAGCACCAGAGACATGGGTTCTATTCTGGCCTCGGGTGACGTGTGGAGTTTGTACGTTCTCCCCTTGTCTGCGTGGGTTTCTTCTGGGTGCTCCAGTTCCCTCTCACAGTCCAAAGATGTGCAGGTTAGGTAGATTCTCCATGCTAAATTGCCCCTGAGTGGTCAAACTGTGAGGTGAGGTTACAGGGATATGGTGGGGGCTCTTTCAGAGGGTCGGTGCAGACTCGATGAGCTGAATGCCTCCTTCTGCTCCGTCAGGGTTCTGTGATTCTATGAAAAAAGTGCAGGAGTTTTCCAAGCATGCAAGCCAACAAACCTCTCTTCAATAACATCATGAAAAATCCCCGGCCATTCATTCTTTTGCTCTTTGTGAGACTTGAAGTGTGGAATATTAGATGTTGCATATGTTTGTGTAAATCGTTGGTGACTAAATCTCAAAAACAATTGTTTTATTGTGAAACATTTTGGCAGATCCTATAGTACTTGAAAGAGCTTCATAAACATGAGCATGTGCATTCTTATTCTTTAAACTAAGGAATTGATCAAAAGTCTCTTAACACTTATATACCCAAGGATGTCAGATTTCTGCCATATGTCAGACCTCAGAATATTTCTGTATTTGTTAGCTGAGTATTAATTAATCGTCATATACTAAAAACAGATATCTTCTTCACTGATTGCACTTGCTTACTTTGGGTAGCTGGCTCTGACTTTCAGAGGTTAGGACAGGAAATCTCTCAGAATGGGCCAATGTTTGAATCATAGAATTTACAGTGCAGAAGGAGGCATTGAGTCTGAACTGGCCCTTGGAAAGAAAACCCCACACCTCCACTTTATCCCCGTAACCCAGTAACCCCACCTAACCCTTTTTAGACACTAAGGGCAATTTGGCATGGGCAAACCACATAACCAGCACATCTTTGAACTGTGAGAGGAAATCAGAGCACCCGGAGGAAACCCACGCAGACATGGGGAGAATGTGCAGACTCTGCACAATCAGTGGCCCAAGAGGGAATTGAACCCAGGACCCTGGAGCTGTGAAGCAACAGTGATAACCACTGTGCTACTGTGCCGCTCGTCCTCAGGAGTCCTTAGAAAAAAGTTTGAAAATTACTCTTCTAAAGTAGGTTCAACTCAATAATTAATTAGAGAAAACAGATTTTTATGTGTTGGAAACGCTGCACATTATCTCTTTGGTCATTTGGTTATTGGGAGGGGGGTTCCCATACCAGCCTCCCCGAACAGCCGCCGGAATGTGACGAATAGGGGCTTTTCACAGTAACTTCATTTGAAGCCTACTTGTGACAATAACCGATTTTCATTTCATTTTTTTCATTCATTTTTATAGCTTACAACAGAATGGCCATATATACTATATTGGATGGAAATCACTTGGAGTTATGGGAATTATTGATGCAAGTGAATGTGTACCAACATTTGGAGCAGGTAAATGGAGCTCTACTGTTTGGCTTTAAGAAGGCATTACTTAGGAAACAAACAACAGTGTTGGAAGATATAGCAGCATACTTTAAATTATTACCTTCCACTATTATATTAACTATCAGAGCCTTAGAAAAAGCATGTTATGTTGGAAGATGGACTTTATATGGTTTCTCTGTTCAAATAAAGACGTAACTAAGGTGCATTTCAGTAGAAGTTGCGATACATCAAGGTTGTAGTGCAAGGTTAATATATCAAGCTCACTACAAGTTATCTCAGTGCATTGAACAGCCAGCCAATAAAGTAGCAGTTTTGTCATATCAGAAACTCTTAAATCAGGCTAACCTAACCTAACGGCGTTGTACTGGAAAATGTACAGTGCAGCAGTCACTACATGATTTACAATGAAATACAAAGAAATCTCTATGATTGCAGAGAGACATGTTGCCAAAGCTTGTCATCTTGCGCTCATCAGAACAAATGCAAGAATGGCAAATTTCAAATTATCAAAACAATTTACATTACAGGAGAAAAGGTTCTTGATGGTTCGTTAGTCAGCTCTGATTGGCTGAAGCATTGTACTGGAGAAAGCAAAGGGGAAATATGGGTTCCTCATACATTTGGGTTATTCAAAAAAGGTGGCAGGCTTGAACATATTTCTTTTGTTTGCAGAGGATGGGTCCCTGTGTATGAATGGACATAGCTTCCAGCAATCTCTTTATTGTGTAATTACTCCTTTCTGTGGTAGCCCTATATCAGAAATGAAGATCAATGTTAGCTTGTCTTGTGCAAAGCATCTAAACACATCTAATGTTCAATTTGCAGAAGGCCCTGTGCATTGCTTACAATCGTATTGGAACATGAGCAAATGTTTACTGTGATTCAAGAAAGATAAACTAAAGAAAAATGTTTCCAACATCTCTAAATGAATAGTTATCATTTATTTGGTCCTTCATCTTCCACATTTCCCAAAATTATTTTTCATTGTTCATTTATATTTTACTGATGACATCCATTGGTCAAAAAACTGTGCTTGATAAAATGCTTTCAGTGCACAAAATCATCGCAATTGGAGGTTTTAAACATAATTGGTGAAAGCATCATAGCAAAACGTTACTGCTCACTAACAGTCTACCCAGACATGTGTGGATGAGGTGAGGCACATGGCTTTGGTCATCCTCAAAACTTTCCCAACTGTCAGTCTATTTGCTGTATGTATAAACAATTGAAGTGGCTGAGGTGGGTCCAATATATTGTCCCAGAGATGGGAACAAAGTCCAGAAAGGTCAAACAGGGTGGCAACCCTGCTTCACTCTTTTGGCTGGAAATTACACCCAAAATATAAAAGCTGAAAAAACCTTGCATTGGAAAAGAAAATACAGCCAACAGAAAAGAGCTCTTTTGAGAAAAATCACAAATTTACTTCTTGGAATTTCATTGTTCCAATGCTTTGAGAAGGAAGATGATGAAGACATGCAGTAAGAGAGGATGATTGCAACAGAGATTGCAACATCAAGCATGCGGTCAATACCTGCATTCAGGTATCCATCCCACAAGGTCAACAAGCCAAGAAGAGCCTCTCCGGATTTTATTTCCAGGCAGCATCTGAAAGGACTGAGGCTACAGTAACTAGGATGTACCAGCTGTTTGATCCTGGTCTGCAGCCTCTTTCCATTGGGGTCAATTGTCAGTGGATGTGAAAGTGACAGTACTAAAGTTTGCGTATTTGGATGTTTTCAAAGCAACTTCTTGTGAGATTACTCACATTAGACAAGAGCTGTGCATGAGTGCATTCCATAGCTGATAGATGGCCTATCAGCCATGCCTTTAGTTCATGGATCCAGCAGAGCAGCCACAGAGAGACTGTCAAAATCTCGTAGCTAGATTTGCCCAAGTACAGACTACAATTAATCTCACCCGCTGCTGAAAGCATTATCACATTTATCAATAGGAATGGATTTCATTTGCTTAATGTACAGATAATGATTGATGCCAGCTCTTTCATTCTATATGTCAATTCATGCTACTGAAGAGCAGCCATGATTCCTTTATTCTCAAGCAACACAAGATAGCTGCACTGCTCAGCAAGAATGAAGTGTCAGCATGGCTCAGGGGAAAGAAACCTGCTTCATGACTGATGACCCTTTTCTGTAAGAAAAGGACAGAGGCTGAAAAAAGTTACAATGAAGCAAAATACTCCACAAATAATAGTCAAGCAAATCATTGATATTCACAATTCCCAATTTCTTTGGATGGAAGGATCCCATTCTTTGGATGGATGAAAGTCACCAAAGTCCCAGATGACCATAGGCTGTTTTTCCCATTGAGAGAGAGCTAACTGGTGGTGATTTAATCTGAGGATCACAACATCTCAGGCGAGGGAGAAGGTTGACAAGGTGGGGCCAGTACAGGAATTTAAACTGCGCTGTTGCCGTCGTTCCGCATCATGAACCAGCTGTCCAGCCAACTGAGCTAATAGATTACGAGGTGCCACACAATACAGTCTAGCACATGGTTTCAAGTGGCTTCTTATATCCAACAGAAAGAGGTCTTCCATTTACATTGGGGAAGTGGAAGGAGCAGAGACATTGCATTCCCGATTATGATGAGAGCGAAAGGCAGAAGCATGAAATAACCCTGTGTGAGCTGTGTCATGTTTTGCAGACTGGCTGAAGTGAATGATGAACGACAGAACGTGTAATTTAAAATAATTTATTCTAAAGCGACTGCGTGATAAGATAACTAGGATAAATAAAATAATAAACAACTAACACAAAACTATTCTAGAATTACTGCAAATACGTCTATCTCCTGGCACCACCTAATCCCATATCCCAGATCACATGGTGACATGATAGATTTACAATGCCACCTGCTGGTCTTGTGCATAAAATTATGTACAAACTTACATTCTGCATATTATCACAAGCTGCACATGACATCATGAAGAAAATCTAAGTCTACTCTTTTCAGTAAAAAGACTGCATCCAGCTTTAGAGCACAAAAGGCATTGACTAATCCTTGCCTCGCCCTCAGATAACCAAATGTCTCATGTACTTTGAGAAGAAGACACTTACAAATGTGAACCATAGTGTAAGATAGATAACAAAAGATTATCATTGAAATAATTTACAAACACACTAAATTGCAAAATATTTGCATCTTATCTTTCATATTGTGTATTTATTAGATTCTATTACTGATCCCCACTACTGTTGCATTATTTTTTTTAAAGTCTTTTTATTGGAATTTTCCAGTTTAGTAAAAAATCACTTCAAAACAAACAAAAGAGGAGGAAAGCAAACCATAGATATCAATTAGATATCAATGTGCAATAGGTGCAGGTACAGCGTAAAACAGTCATCATTGCAAGAATAGGAAGAGGTAAGACCGGATGAATCATTGACAAAATCCACTACAGATTCCCTTTACGTGTGCAGGACCCACCTGTACCAGAAAAGGATACGGGCAACATCACATTGTACCCATAGCTACAAGACCAAATGACAGAAGGAAGAAAACAATATCCCAAGAACCCCAAGACTGAAGGGAAAATCAACTCACAATCGCAGTGCAAATAAAAATCTTCTCCAGGCCAGAACAGATTGTCGTAAAATAACTACAGAAAGTCAAGGAGAGGACTGGGCCCTGCCAAGCATCCATTGTAGCCAAACAAATCCCAGTTCTCATAAATAAAAGCAAATTACTATGGATGCTGGAATCTGAAACTAAAGAGAAAATGCTGGAAAATCTCCACAGGTCTGGCAGCATCTGTAGGGAGAGAAAAGAGCTAACGTTCAAGTCCAGATGACTCTTTGTCAAAGCTAAAAGACAGAGAAAGTGGGAAATTTTTATACTGTGGAGTGAGAGAATGAAATATGAGTCACAGCAACAGAAACCAAGGGGAAAGAGTGCTATTGTCAGTCCCCAGAGAGAACAAAAGGTGTGAAAGGTTGGATAGCAGATAAACTAATATCAGAGGGTAAACTGTGACAGACGTAGATGTGGGGGGAGGGGAAGGGGGAAGCAAAGGGGAGAAAAGATAAGGAAAGGAAAGGAGAATTAGATACGGGGGCTAAATATTAATAAAGAAAGACAAAAATAAAGAAATGGTAAAAGACAATTAAAATGAAATGAGATGGAAACAAAAGGGTTGAGGTGGGGTACAGCTAATCACCTGAAGTTGTTGAATTCAATGTTGAGACCAGAAGGCTGTAGCGTGCCTAACCGGAAGATGCTGTTCCTCGAGTTTGCGTTGAGCTTCACTGGAACATTGCAGCAGGCCAAGGACAGACATGTGGGCAAGAGAGCAGGGTCTTGTGTTGAAAGGGCAAGCAACGGGACAGTCAGGGTCCTGAAGGCGCACCAGTCAAAGGTGCTCAGCAAAGCGATGACCTAGTCTGTGTTCAGTCTCTCGGACATAGAGGAGACCACATTAGGAGCAGCGAATGCAATCGGCCACTTTCTCTGTCTTTTAGCTTTGACAAATGGTCATCTGTACTTGAAATGTTAGCTCTTTTCTCACCCTACAGATGCTGCCAGACCTGCTGAGATTTTCCAGCATTTTCTCTTTGATCCCAGTCCTCACCAGGGTAACACACAGTTTTCCTGGGCCTGAAAAAGGAAAGGGCCCTAAACAACAAAAAAAAATTAGCTCTCATTGGAGGGAACTTCCCCAAACACAGTGAGGACAGAACAAACAACCCAAAACCTCCACTCCTCCTCCTGTTCCGTCTCTGCTTGCCTTCCCCCCCCCCCCCACCCCCCAACCCCTCCAGGATACATTCGGATAAGGATACTTGGCACAAATCATGAATTCAACATTCATCTTAACATGATATAAATGTATTAAATCAGGATAACCAATGGTGCAGGGCATAACACCCAGATTACTCACTTCCCTGCAAGCAAATAGATTGACAACATCAACAGACAACAACATCTTTATCAGGGATTGAAGTCCAGGATAACAACCGGGATGTGAGGCAGTTATCAGGATAAAGACTTCTCCACTGGCGCACAAACAAGCAGAAATCAAGGATAAAGCAGGACTAAAGATGGTGAGCACTCTTCAGGATTTTCCAAGGATTCCAATGATCGAAGATAAAAAAGTCTCAATGTTTCCAGCATGCCGTCTCACCCGAACCCAGGCGGCCAACAACCCAGGCTCCAGCAGGGGGTGGGGGGGGGGGGGGGGGGGGGGGGGGGGGTGACCCAGCGGGCTCAGCCATCCCCAATCTCTCTCAAACAACACCAGGAACAAGACAACACAGGACACGGGGTTGGAAGGCCAAACCAAACCCAAGCCTCAGAGACAGGACTAAATGTTCTCCCTTGGTCCACCAAGGACAGAGCTCTGTCTGTTACAAGAATCTCCTCATGCGCCTCCGTTAAAAATCCTCACAACTCGTGATAATGGGTTTTGAGAATCAGTACCACAGAGCCAAAGCATTCAATGGATCAACAACATTGCCAACAGCCATCATATCATAACATAAGAATATAAGAACATAAAAACTAGGAGCAGAAGCAGGCCAATAGGCCCTTCGAGCCTGTTCCGCCATTCAATGAGATCATGGCTGATCTTTTGTGGGCTCAGCTCCACTTTCCCGCCTGAACACCATCACCCTTTATTCCTTTATTCTTCAAAAAACTATCTATCTTTATATCGTCAGGGCGGGAAGCTTCCCAAAAGAAGCAATGCCACTATTGAGAAAACCCTAACCCAACTCCTTCCAGCTCGCACAAATGGAGCCCTCCAAGATTTAGAAGACACTTATCTCAGTGTCCCTACAGAATATACTTCCAGAATTATATTGCTTGTGCATCATATGTGTCTACCAGACATAATACAGAAGCTTCCTCCTATGCTGGTTTTGGAGGACACTGCACTAATGCAGTCACATGCACATCGTCAAAGAAATAGTAACTTCTGTGATCATCTTTTACAGACCACTGGTGCTGGACATGGGATCTTTTGATCGATGAGAAAACAGCCCATATCATTCCAGTTAAGTCCCAAAACACCAATCTCAGATCTCTATGGCTTCCATGAAAGTTGACACTGCCCCTCAAAAAAGCAAGGATTCTTGATGTCTTAATCCTGCAGATATCTGCTGGATTTCCACACTCACCAAAGTACTCTTCATGTCCGGCCATACCTCCTTCATGGCATTGTTCATGTGGCTCTTGGATTCCTCTAATTTATCTGTGCTCTTCAGCACAAAAGGAGACTGTCTGCATTACTTGCTCAAGAGGTTTATTATCCAGAATGGTAGATAACGACTGGACTCCTGAACTATTAGTCCTTGAGCTATAAGCAGTCACTTTTGCCCCTCTGGGATAGATAGCTGCTTCAACATTATTCCGTACAATATTTGGAATCATGTTTACCTGCCTTTTCCCCATATCCTTTTGTCCCCTTTCCTTGGCCCATCTATCCAATCTAACCTTGAGTAATTATATTGGGTGAAATTTTCCAGCTCTGTGGAGGCAGGGGCAGGGCAGGAAAATGTGGCAGGCTTTTCAGAAATCCATTGCATTCGCCAGGATCGGTAGATCCTCCTTCTCTGGTGTATAATTCCATACTTTAGAAAGTAAAATACCATTTTTCTCGGGTCAATAACTGAAAAATATTTCATCACATAAGTATTGCTGTGACATTCATTTTTATTGCAGATTTCAGTCATGTTCGTGGTTTTATAAACAATGGCTTTAAAGAAATGGCAAACAATGATGGAGATATGTCAACACAGGTAGGTGGCTCAAGGGAGCAATTTAATGGAAATGAAACAGATTCCCACGTTGGGCCCGTTTAGCCAGGTGTTTCCTGGAGCTGACAGCACCGAGAACAATCCTGCTATTAAATAGGACATTTCTAAATGGCAGCCCAATCTCTGAAGCCCCCATCAGGGGCACCAGACCACCCCCCAAAGCCCCAACTTACCAATGAGGGGGTTCTTGAGCCCTCACACTCCACCTTGTAAGGGCAGGGTACCCCTGGACCTGATCCCCAGCATGGGCGAGATACCACCCGGGCACCATGGCACTCCCAGCCTGGCACCCTGACAGTGCCCCTACTCAGCATTTCAAAGGATCTCAGGAGTTTTTAAGCCTTTTCAAATGTTGTGGGCTGTTGAGAAACATGCGCATGTCAAAAAACTGCAGTTTTAAAGACATATACCTGGGGGAGCTGAACGTGGGAAAGGGACAATGTTCTTACATTGATTCTTCACTGGACTGCCTGGACTGCTCTTCAGCTGTCGGGCAGAGCAGTTCAGGGTGAGGTGGTCACTTCAGAATTAAAAGTCAGGCTAGGAGGATGATGTTGAGCAGAGGGCTGCCTGAGATCACCGTGCCAAGGGTGATCTTCAGGTTGCCAAGGGCTGGGATCTACACCTCACTCACGATGTGACAGTTGAGGAGTATTTATCTAAGATTTCCCCGATTAGTCGAGGTTGTAAGCTACCAGACAAGGTCTTGTGAATATCTAAAGTAAGACTCGCTATATGGGAGTTTTAATTATAGTATAAACAATGTGCCTTCCTTTCACTACCTTCAGTGTACAGGGTAGACTGTGACTTAGATGCTATATTTTCCTTAACTTCAACTATATATTTCTAATTCTTGAGACAGCCTCAAAGAGTGAGAATATGATGAGTCTTAGTTAAATGTCACTCTTATTTATTAAAATAGACATGGATCTGTATGGTAAAATATATACGCAATTTATTTAAAGAAAAAAGGGTAATACAAGTGTTTTGATAAATGATACCGTTTGACAGATACAGGATACGTGATGAGTTGCCTCTGAGCTTCTTTAACTAAACTTCAACTATTTGCTTAAACTATTAACATCTCATACTAACATCAACTAGTAGTTCTCAGAGCTCAATTGCAGTTTTAACACCGAGTAATATCCTAAACAGCTATCCTAAACAACTCTCCAAGCGAAACTCTGACTTTCGCAGCATTTGCTTGAATATTTATATTGTTTTTACATTCAGGGAGAGCTGGAGACTTCGAGGGGAGTTTTAGCATAGCCCCTTTTTCTGAAAGACAAGTTAACTCACCACAGTTATTTTGAGACAAATAACAGTCTCTCTCTTGGTTGACAAGGCCGTAATTTCAGAGAGGCCTATCAGGGCACCTGTTTCTAAAGAAAAAAGGTTGATACCTCCGGTAGCTATCTCCAGAAAAACACCAGCCTCCCTTCTTGGCAGGGTGTCTTGCCAAGCAGTAGCCCCATAGTAGCAAGGCCACTAGACAAGCAATAACCTCCCTTAATGGCAAGGCCACTAGACAAGCAATAACCTCCCTTAGTGGCAAGGCCACTAGACAAGCAATAACCTCCCTTAGTGGCAAGGCCACTAGACAAGCAATAACCTCCCTTAGTGGCAAGACCACTAGACAAGCAATAACCTCCCTTAGTGGCAAGGCCACTAGACAAGCAATAACCTCCCTTCCCGGCTGGGTCACTGTCTGTGCGGAGTCTGCACGTCCTCCCCGTGTGTGCGTGGGTTTCCTCCGGGTGCTCCGGTTTCCTCCCACAGTCCAAAGATGTGCGGGTTAGGTGGATTGGCCATGCTAAATTGCCCGTAGTGTCCTAAAAAGTAAGGTTAGGGGGGGGGGGGTTGTTGGGTTACGGGTACAGGGTGGATATGTGGGTTTGAGTAGGGTGATCATTGCTCGGCACAACATCGAGGGCCGAAGGGCCTGTTCTGTGCTGTACTGTTCTATGTTCTATGTACAAGCAATAACCTCCCTTAGTGGCAAGGCCACTATACAAGCAATAACCTCCCTCAGTGGCAAGGCCACTAGACTTAATGAGTTCACTGCATCTGGACTCTTACAAAGATAATACATATTTTTTAAAATATTATTGCGATAAGTAATGGTTTACATTGATAATGGACTCATCAGTCATCAGTTTTTAATATAGGGTTAAATACATGATTTAATATAGCATCAGCTCTGATCTGCTTTTAATATAGAGTGAATATATGATTTAATATAAAATCAGTTCTGATCAGCCTTTAATATAGGTGGATACCGCCACAACAGCCCGAGACCACCCAATCCCCAGTACGCTTGAACCCCCCCCCCCCCCCCCCCCCCCCCCCCCCCCGCCTCGCCCCCTCTGCAGCCTGTCAGTGGCAGAGGAACACATTAGCTGTGGACTAACCCCTTTGACCCCCTCGGGTGTACCGTGCCAGGCTAGGCTGTCACTGACAGGGTATGGTAGCCATGGTGCCAGGGGGTAGGTACACATTGACAATACCAGGGGTAGGGACTAAAGGGGGAACTAAGCTTACTGACAGGTCCAGGAGTGGAAGATAGAATTGAGAAGGCCACATGGTGCAACCCCAGCAGAAGACCATAAACTTCTGCCCATGATTTCTGATGACAAAAATCAGAAGAGTTCGAGGGTTCTAAAATATTATAGTTACTTTTGTGATTTTCAACTTTCTCTTACGCCTTTTTATATTTCCCCTTGATGTTGCACTGAGGAGCAGAATGATACTTTGGGGTACCATTGTGAGAAAGCTAAAGGCTAAGTGCCGGCTGAAACGGAAACTGCGTGGGCATTTTACTCCGCCAAAATCGGCGCCGGAACCTCACCAATTCTGGGACCGCTGAGGGGCTAGTAGCCGCGCCGGGTGAAACCCCTGGCTCCCACGCTGAAAATGGCCGGAGAATGGCAGCGGTCATGCCGTACAGCATGGCGTCGACCAGGCGCGGACCGAACCTGCGCCCCCCCTGGCCACCCCTCCACCAGTCCCCCAAGCCCTCACGAAAGCCCCAACGGGCAGGATTATGGATCCCAGCCGACTGTGACGGTGCTGGACACAGCCTGTAGTTGCCACGCCGGGTTCCCGACCGCTCAGACCACACGTCAACCTCGCAGTTGGGAACTTGGCCCATTGGGGGCGGAGCATCATGGGAGGTCCTTCCGATGACATGACAACACAGTTGCAAAGGCGTATGTCACGCAACTTGATTACGCCACTTCCGTGGGGGTGGAGCATGGGTGACCGGCATCAAACCAGCCCCGGTCCTGATTTGTGTGTTGATGCACTATCAATTACGACGAGATGAGAGTAAAGAGTAATCGAGGCTTTATTACACAGAGATGTGTGGCCTCCTACAGCTGCTTCCGAAATGGCTGCTGTACGGAGAGCACACACATTTATACTCCACCTACTGGGCGGAGCCAGCAGGCAGGGATCTACCCCCATACCTGTAGGACAGGTGCCTTACCATAATACCCTCGTATGCAGTGCAGTATATACAATATAATACAGCAGTGGTGACTATCACAGGCGTCAGAATGGATTCTCGCCCGATCACCAATTACGATATTGGCATCGGGCCACGGAGAATCCCGCCCAAAATCTTTTATGACGTTTTTGCTGTGCACTTGGTCTGCAGACTGCGGGAGAGCCAAAGGTAACCAGGTTGACAATTTCCTGCCATTTTGTAAGAGACTGCTTCAGGGGAGGGGGTGTGGAGTGACAGCTAGCCATCTGCAATTGGAAGATAGTTACTCAAGCTAATTAAAGGGCCTTTTAACTCCACTCTCCTGATGCCAAATAACATTTTCCAGTCAGCATGTAGACCTCGGCTAAAGCCAGAGCTCTGTCATTGTATGGAGGCAGCCTCCTGGTGGCAGACCAGAACCCATCACTCCATCATTCAAAGTTTATCCCAACACCCTGCAGTTGCAAGAACCATAGTGTGACAGCTGAGGATACTGTCTGCCCTGCAGAGGGGATCTCCCTCCACAATTATAGTTTGACAGATGTGGCCATTTTTTAACATTTTGAAGATTCTTCAGACGGCACCTCCAACTTGAGGCACCCTCACTTTCTCCAATCTACATTGCAATGCCCCATCTCTGCCAATGGGGTTGCTTATCTGTCAATACTAGAGGGTGTCATGCTGGCCTCCCGGCCACAGAAGCCCACCAACCTCATTAGTCAGGTCTAATGCTTTTCCCTCACTCATTAGCAAGTCTCTGCAATCTGAGGGCTTTTTGTTCGTTATTCAAAGAACATTGCTGGTAAGGCCAGCATTTATTGCCAATCCCAAATTGCCCTTGAGCAA
The DNA here is from genome assembly GCF_902713615.1 of Scyliorhinus canicula. Taxonomy (NCBI): domain Eukaryota; kingdom Metazoa; phylum Chordata; class Chondrichthyes; order Carcharhiniformes; family Scyliorhinidae; genus Scyliorhinus; species Scyliorhinus canicula. The sequence continues at coordinate 116,737,232 of NC_052151.1, forward strand.
TTAATGGTGAGTCATCTTCTGGAACTGCTGCAGTCCTTGTGTGAACAGTATTATCAGATAGGGAGCTCCAGCATTTTGACCCAGTGGTGACAGGTGATAAGTTTCCAATTCAGGAAGGAAGGTGTGTGACTTGGAGGAATACAGATTCCTCGGATGAGCGGGAGGATGGTAGGTGGCAATCAGCAAAATGTTTCCGGCTCCATGTTTGATCGGATGCCATGAAACTAGTGGGTCAGGTCATACCCGTGGATGGTAATGGTGGAGTCTGGATTGACTTTGAAGTATAAATCAGTGAATATGACTGTCAGCCTGTTGATCACGTGCAGGACAGCTGTCTCAACTTTGGCACAAACTCCGAAATGTTAGACTGGGATGGCTGTGCCTTGACTGTATCTGAATACAGTGCCTTGATTGAATCTAGCATGGCCCAACTGTTTTGTTCTCATTGAAGAATTTTGTTGCACTTTTGATGTAACTCAATGGCTTGATCAGGCATTTCAGAAGCAGTTACAAGAGTCGACCGCATTGCTGGAGTCACGTGTCAGCCAGACTAGCTAAGGAGAACGGATTTCTTTCTCGAAACGACATTGGTGAAAAAGATGGCAATCCAGTAGTTTCACCGTCACCATTACTTAAAGTAGCTTTTTATTTAATACTCATCCATATAATTAAATGAATTTAAATATCCAGCTGCTCTTGTATCATTTGCACACTATTTTCTGAATCATTAGTTAAGGACGTGCTGTTAGATAATTTGGACATTCTGAATTTCCCTCTGTGTACCCAAACAGGCACCGGAATGTGGCGACCAGGGGCTTTTCACAGTAACTTCATTGCAGTGTTAATGTAAGCCTACTTGTGACAATAATAAAAATTATATTTTAGGGCCGAATCCACTGCAGGAAAGTTTATGGCCCGCTCTTCCTAACAGATCCCCTTTTTACTTATCTTACAATCATTTCATGTACGTAATTATCTGATCTATTGAGCTGCTCGTAGAAAAATACTTTTCACTGTACCTTGGTACACGTGACAATAAACAAAATCCAATCTCCCCCCAGGTCTCTGGATCCTTGTCATATCATTGCTATTATGTTACCTCACCCGTATTAACCTACCAAGGCCAATTTTCTTCTAACATCCCCATAAATTTGCAAAGTGCAACTGAAAGGATTTTCTAAGGATATTTTGCTTTACCTGAATTACTCACAAATTCTAATCGAGTGTCATACGTACTTTTAAAAAATAGGGACCAGAATTTGCCATCTCGCATGAAGATTTTCTGAAGATTGTGCTTCCCACAATCCATACGAATGACACTATTGTCTTCATCTTTACTTTAGATGGTATGTAATAAAATTATTCACAATTGATTCATGATATTGTTCTGATCTGTCTCATGCACTCTAAGAACCTGTATTTTTTGTTCTTTTGAAGAAGGTGAAGTTTCAGAAATCGAGAAAATAGCACATCAGATTAAGGTGTCAACAGACAACTTGTTTGCAATCTCACATGGAACTGTATGGCAGCACATGCCAGTAAGTAGCCACATGTTACTAATCAATAAATACAATAATGCTTTGTCGATGCAATGCATATTTCAACAATATCTCACTACTTTACTAGAATAATGTGGTTCGCAACACTTATAATTTGGTAAGCTATTGTTCAGACTATTGAAGTGAGATATTGCATACTAAAACCAATTATCTCTTGGGATTATATTACATCAAAACAACAACAGGAGTCAGCACTTTTTCTCTTCTTCAGATTCTTCCAAGCTATTCCATGTTCAAGCAGTTAATATAGTGGAGTGAATGTATTAGCAAATTTGAGGATGAACCTAGAATAATACGCAATAGTTCCTATGAATGTTCTCTGGTCTCTTTGCTTTCAAAATCCCTTCAACCTTCTGCACTGGGTGGATACCTTCACCATATCTTTGATGACTCAGGTATGTTGCACTTGACACCATGAAGCAATACTTTTCATTTCTAGCTTGGATGGCATTAGAACATCATCTAAGAAGCAGCCCACTCCCTTCATTCCATTTAGTCCCCAATCCAAGATGCCCGATAATACAATAGGAGCAGCACACACACCACATGGTAACCTTCAATACTAGTACTGGTGTGTACGAATGGTGAGAAATTCCTTGCCTTTGTCAGTCAACTATAATTGCAAATATGCATTTGACACATCTATCCTATTGAACATCTTTCATTGGGACATAAGAAATAAGAGCAGGAGAAGACCATAAGACCTGTCAAGGCTGCTCTGCCATTTAGTATGATCATGGCTGATCTTTTTTTAATATAAATTTAGAGTACCCAATTCATTTTTTCCAATTAAGGGGCAATTTAGCATGGCCAATCCACCTACCTTGCACATCTTTGGGTTGTGGGAGTGAAACCCACGCAAAAACGAGGAGAATGTGCAAACTCCACACATACAGTGACGCAGAGCCGGGATCGAACCTTGGACCTCAGCGCCGTGAAGCTGCAGGGCTAGATCATGGCTGATCTTAGACTTCAAATCCACTTTCCTGCCCACTCCCCATCACTCGATTTCTTGAGAGACTAAAAGCCATCTCAGCCTTAAATATATTCAATGCTGGCGTACCCTCAACCCAGCAAAGTAGAGAATTCCAAATGTTCACAACCATTTAAGTGAAGAAATTTCTCTTTGTCACAGTGCTAAATGTATGGCCCATCCTGAAACTGTGTTCCATTCTGAAATTGTGTTTCTTTGTTGTAGATTCCCAAGCAAGGGGCAACAATATCTCATTATTTACACTGTCAAGCCCCTTCATAATATTAACCTTTCAATGAGATCATCTCTTATTCTTTTAAACTCCAGAGAATATAAACACAATTTACTCAGCCGCTCATCATAGGACAATAGGACAACCTTTTCATCCCAATAATCAATTTATTGAACCTTCACTGTACAGCATCCAATGCAACTATGTTTTTCTTTAAATATGGAGACCAAAGCTGTGTAGTATTTCAGCTGTGGTCCTCATGAAAGCACCATGGTATTCTATATCGTAGTATGTCGGTTTAGCTCAGTTGGCTGGACAGCTGATTTGTGATGCAGAGCAAGGCCAACAGTGTGAGTTCAACTCCCGTACCGGCTGAGGTTATTCATAAAGGCCCTGTCTTTTCAACCTTGCACAAGCTGTGGTGACACTCAGGTTAAATCAGCACCAATCAGCTCTCCCCCTCAAAAGGGGAAAGCAGCCTATGGTTATCTGGGACTATGGTGACTTTAGTATTCTAGCAATTCTTTAATCTTGTAATTCCAATCTCTCTGCAATAAAGGTTAACATACTAATTGCCTTCCTCATTTTACCTGCAGGCTAACTCAGGAGAGCTCTTCTGTACTTGATAAAAGCAAATTACTGCGGATGCTGAAATCTGAAGGCAAAGAGAAAATGCTGGAAAATCTCAGCAGGTCTGGCAACATCTGTAAGAAGAGAAAAGAACTAATGTTTCGATTCCAGGTGACCCTTTAACCCCTGGCAAAGGGTCATCTGGGCTTGAAACGTTAGCTCTTTTCTCTCCCTACAGATGCTGCCAGACCCGCTGAGATTTTCCAGCATTTTCTCTTTGAGCTCTTCTATACACCTGGGTGCCACCTGGGGAATTCAGCTCCTGACCTTATTACAGCCTTGGTTGAGACTTAAGCAAAGGAGCTGAACTCAAGAGCTGAGGTGAGAGTGACTGTCCTTGACATCAAGGCACCATTTGACCAAGTATGGTATCAAAGAACCCTTGCAAAACTGAAGACAATGGGAGTCAGGGGGAAAAAGCAGGGGGAAAAGAAAAAGTGGACATGCCTCCAGGTTAAAATCATAGGGCATTGATTTCAGTGAGGCACTTCCAAACATGCCGCAACTTTGGCAAGAGATCAGTGGAATTATCTCCCACCATTGTTCCCCAACACCACCACCCCGAGAAATAATATAAACTGTTCTCTGTTGCTGGGACTAGAGATGGGAGAAGAGATGTAGGTGAAGTTTGAGCGGTAAATGTTAGAGGTGGATGGATGTTCTGGAGTTGTATTTGATCATATTAGAGAATCGAAGAAAGATTCTGCAGAACTTTGCCTCAGGAGATTAAGAGGCTCAGGTTGAGCCCATTACAGGTAGACTGTAGATAATCTACTTATGACCATTTCTTGTTCCTTGCTTTCTTAAGGCTTTTTTTTCTTTTTCTATTAATTGCCAGAAGGAGCTTAAGGAATTATTTTCTATCACAATCAGTGTCACTTGGCCAGTAACACTGTCTAACTATGAAGGGTGCTATATTCAGGTAATACCCATCACTACCTAACCATTTTGGACTATCATGAATATTACTGATCGCTAAGGGTCTGTAATGATCATTAAAAACTACACTGTTCTTCACAGATGTTTCAGCGTGAACTGAGTACAAAATGGATACTGAATGCAATTAGTACAGGTGCACATGTGTTGAAAGGGAAAGTCTACTACAATTATATGATTGACTTGAAAGTCAGTAACTCCAAATTATTTGGACGGGCTTTGTACATCATCCAGGTAGGGTGATATAGATAAAGTTGTGTTTTCAAAATCATCCCAAACTTAATATTAAATGTTCACAAATTTATATGATAGCTACCTCTTGCTGTAAAATTATAGTTTTAATTAAACTCCCTGTTCAAAAATAATGTGGGTAATGGGAACTATATAGTTGTGTGTTCACCTTTCAGCTTAGCCTTTTCCCCAGTATGTTGCATTTTGCCTGTGTTTTCCTGGTGAAACTTTCCAATCTACTCAAGGAATATCGATCAATGCCAGACAATAATCATAAAACAAAACTGGAAGACTATGTTCACTTTACATTCTCTATCATTGCTGATTAAAACTGACCATTTCTGCAACACAATTAGCCCAGCTAATTCTTCTTGGTCAACATTACAAGTCAGAAGTCCAAAGCCTCCTGTTCTGCAGTCGGGACCAGCATAAGACTGTGTCATTCCGTTTTAGAAATGGATTTTAATGAAATTTATGGGCGGGATTCACGGCCCGCCTGGGCCGGTAGCAGGATCCTCCGTTCCTGCAGCCGGCTAATGAGGTTTCCCATTATGGCCATCCCACACCTCTGGAAACGCGCGGGCGTGAGTGCGCTGCCAACGAAGAGGAGGATCCCGCCGACGGAGAATCCCGCAGTATATCTTCAGATCAAAATTCCAATATCAACATAATCTCATGCTTATCTCTCAGAAAACGTTGAGATGATAGGCAGTTAAATTACTTTTTTTTTTAAATCGAGAGCCTTGTTGAAGGACCTGGATTCACACTGCAAAACATCATCAAAACTGGTGAAAGAATGAGAGGAGACATTTCATCATTTTTGTTTCCAGCAGGACAACCCCTATAATCTTTGACCTGTAACTCAACCTGGAAAATAATCTCTGAGATAAATTAGTAGTTCTCGGGTTGCATCAAACTTAAAAATGTATAGACTGTAGCAATTGGCTATGGCTGCTCTCCAAATGTTTCTGCCCCATCGGCAACGATACCACCTCTGGTGGAACCAGACAGTCCCACCTTTAAGTATTTAGCATAAAATAGGATGGCGACCTGCTGAGCTGTTAAATTGTTAATACTTCAATAATTAATTTAGAAATACAATATTCAAGCAGAAATAGTATCGTATTTATTTCATAAAGAGTGTTTGAATGGTGTTTAATAAAAATTTGACAACAATTCCAAATTGATACAATACCGAAAATGAGATGTTGGACGATGTTTATTGAGCACTGTGAATAGTCAGAAAATCAGCACAACTAACTGAGCTTGTGACGCTACACTGAAAAGCATTAAATATTGCATTACCTCCACTTCTGGTTTTAACCAGCTCATAGAACAAAAAATAAACTCAAGTAAGAATGAACAAACTAATCTTTCAACTTTGCAATTGATGGGCCAGAGAACAAAATTGCTTATAATTTGGCACAATTTGACAATCTCACTTGGAGACCCATTGAACCACTTAAGTGCAAAAGTATTCTGGGGTTAGAGTTGACACAGGGCAGAGAAATTTTGAATTGAATTTTAACCACAAAAACATGGGAGGTAAGCATTTTTAAAATATCCCTATTGAAACCCCTCCCATCATCATTTTCCCCGGGACTGATTACCCCCACCCAAGGGAGCAGATCCCATCCCCATAACTTGAAAATTCAGACCCCCGCTTGGAAAAACCATCCCTGTTAGGAGGGGGGTCCTTACTCTCGCTCCAGCCTTACAAAGCACAATTTGATAGTAATTAATGTTGACATTGGTTTAAAAACTAGGAAAGTCATTCCCCAGTGCTAACCTCTCTCATTTTGTTGAGAGTAAAAATCAAAAACTTAAAACTAGGTAGCCTCGGTAGTGGGCAGCATGGTAGCACAGTGGTTAGCACAGTTGCTTCACAGCTCTAGGGTCCCACGTGCAATTCCCGGCTTGGGTCACTCTCTGTGCGGTGTCTGCACGTTCTCCCCATGTCTGCATGGGTTTCTTCCGGGTGCTCCGGTTTTCCTCCCGCAGTCCAAAGATGTGCAGGTTAGGTGGATTGGCCATGATAAATTGCCCTTAGTGTCCAAAATAAAAAGTTCGCTGGGGTTACTGGGTTACGGGGATAGGGTGGAGGCGTAGGGTGCTCTTTCCAAGAGCTGGTGCAGACTCGATGGGCCGAATGGCCTCCTTCTGCACTGTAAATTCTCTCATTCTATGATCCCTAATAAGCAGTGATTGACATAAAGCTGTACATTTATATTCTTTTCTTTCATTAGATGTTTACAGGCCAGACCCGGCCCAAATGTTTTGAGAGATTGTTACAGGCTATTTATGAAACAGATGAATTAAGTGAAAAAATCAAAAATTTGGAAATTTCAAAACACATTCAGCGTGCTGCAACAATGAACCAGGTAAGAAGAATAAACTTCTAAATTGTGGAGCTAGCTCACCAGAAGCTTTTCATCCTCAGAAACTAATCGCCAATCCTAAGTGGAAACACAGTTAGAATACAGTGTCAGTTGCATCCGCTGGAATCAGCAAACCTGCTATTTGCATATTCCAGGCATGTTAGTAATTTAGAGATCATAAAAAGATGTAACCCAGATCAAAAATTCAATACAACACGATAAATGTTCACCAAATTAACAATATATTGGGGAGAGAAAATGCAGATGCAGAGAGCAAGAGTGAAAAGAAGGAAAACTGAGCTTGCTAGTTGAGTTATTTCCCCAGCTTTTCTAATGCTGCTACTCATTCCTTCCCTCACTGTTACACCTAGGATTCAAACTTTGGATAACAGCTAAAAAAAAAGCTGGCCGTCTCCTTTAATTGCAGACAGCGCAGGGCAGAATCTTAACCACTAAGGTGGGGAGGGTTCAGGGCTTAAAGTCCCAAAAAGGAAACCGGACATGATTTTGTCCATTTGCATGTATAGTCCTTTGTCAGTGTCTCTTCTCTGTTTGGTCAGTCCTGTAAAGAAAGTTACTTGTCTTCTGGATTTCTAACAAAGGACATTTATCTGAACTGCTAACCCGCTTCTTCATTTCTGGATGCAGATGGTCCTTCTGCATATTTCCAAAATCTTGTTTCATAGAATCCCTACAGTGCAGAAGGAGTCCATTCAGCCCATCGTGTCTACACCTTCCCTCTGAAAGCGCACCCAACCTAGGCCTAATCCCCAGCCCTATCCCCGTAACCTTACCTAATCTTTGTACATTTAGGGGCAATTTAGCATGGCCAATCCACATAGCCTGCACATCTTTGGATTGTAGAAAGAAACCGGAGCACCCGGAGGAAACCCACACAGACATGGGGGTGAATATACAAACTCCACACAGTCACCCAAGGTCAAAATCGAACCTAGGTCCCTGGCGCTGTGAGGCAGCAGTGCTAACCATTGTGACACCGTGCCGCCTCCAGCATTTAGACTTTTTTTAGCATCTCTAATGATAAAGGAAACTAACATTACAGTAACACCGTGCAGTGTCACAGAAAGGAAGATTCAGGATCAAAATAACAACTACCCTTATTTGGGTTTATTGTCCTCTGAGGGAAAGCTGCAATTCCAGGTCTGCTTTTTCTCTGAATTATTGTATGTCGGCAAAGCTGGTGAAGCTGCATTTAGGATCCATTCTCAAGAACAATTACTTTTGGGTTGGACACCTACTCTTAGAATAATGTCAGGCACAGAGAACATTGTTTCCACTTACCCGTGTTCTTCTTTTCTGTGACTAATCAACTGGCCTTTACTTGAGTCTTATTTTCAAGTTACAGAAAACAATAATTTCCAGTTGCTTAGTATATGCATGCTGGACATCACCCCAGTTGCTCCTTCTGTCGAACACTCTTCCTCTAACTGAACAGGTTACTCGTTTACTACTGCTATACAGGGGCAGACTATTTTCTCCCACTGGAGATGATTCACCTCTTATTTGAGCTCGTGCGGGGAGTGGGTGTCGAGAGGCGATTCACAACCCTTGCCATGCAAAGTTATGCATGATGGGTGTAATATTCTCTGTATGCACGGATGGCGAGGTCTTTGTTGTTGAAGCGCTCAGAGAACATATGGCTTTGTAAATTAACAAAACTGTTTATTAATTAATTAGAAAAGACTAAAGGGTTTCTATGATGTTTACTAAGATTACAGTTGGATACGTTGGCTAAATACAAACAACTATTATAAATTACTGTTGACTCAGGAGCTGCTCGATCTGTCACTGCACTTTGTGCCTGCTGTCCATCTTCTGTGTCTCTCTGTGCTGTTCAGGAGAATACGTCCTGTCTCCCATGTGGCCTGTCTTCCAGTGACCTACTCCTGTAGCCACGCCACCTGTGTTGGATGCTAGAATTGTAATCCATGCAAGCAGGCACGAATGTTTATATATAAAGTAGTTATTATGTTATATACATAAATGATATTCCACATATCATTACAACAGGAATTGCAAGGATTTTCCTCATGAATCCTGCTATCAGACCACCATGTTGAGGGGGTGGCCAGACAGCAAGATCTGGCGGTTGGCCTCCCTCCCCTTCGCACACAAATCCTGCACTCCCCCAAACACGGAATTTGCCGGGTCAACTGCCCCCTGCCCCACAGTACGCATGCATGAATGTGACCTGATCCATCCCACCAACCTTCCACCAGAGACCCACATAACAAAGACCCCATAACAAAGACCTCCACCAAAGACCCCCATAACAGAGACACTCACTAGCAAGCCACACCAGAGAGCACATAACAGAGATCTTCCATGACAGAGACCACACCTATCACCTTGATTATCCTGCGAATAGATGAGGGTTTCCAGATAGGCAGGGTAGATGGCTATATCTACATGATCAGGAGACCTCAGAGCATTTCAAGGCCACTGGCAGCAGTCAACAGTTTAAATAGTAAGCAGCCTGTAAGTAACACCTGAGGGGTGAGTTGCTGGTCTTTTACAGCAGCAATGGGAGGTTCAGCCACGGAACCCCGATCCCGAGGGGGCACCCCGCGTCCACAAGTTACACTAAGTCAGTTCCCACTAGTTCCAGAGCTCCAGGCATACACCCCCCACCAAGACTGAAGACACTGAGAAAGGTACTTACCTCTTTACTCCCCCTCAAAGTCCATGGCGCAAGTCCCCTATATGTAAATACTTGCGCCAAATCACATTCATGTGATTCCTGACTGGGCGGGGTGGAGCAAAACAGGATTTTTTGGGCTTCCAGTCTGTGAATTGCATTCGAATGAATATATAGGAGCTGTTTGTAAGTTCTTACCAGCACGGAGCGGGATACCCGCTATGGCTAACTGGGCAGGACTTGGATGGGCCTGCCAACTGCTGCTGATCACATTTTTGGCCTGAAGCAGGGTTCTCCACCTGATCCGGATTCCCGATCTTAGCAAGCAGCACAGGGGTGGGTAGCTGGTGGCCAGGGCACCCGGACATGGCGTCCGGTATGGGTGCTGGTATTTGGTGCAGGGTGGAGGGCACTCCTACCCAGGGTGGGGACACAGGGTTACGGGTGTTTGGGACGGGGATCAGTGCCGCCTTCAGGAGGTTGTGCAGTTTTTTGCACCACTCCTGTACAGTCCTGGCAGTGGGGCCCACGACACTCACAGCATCTAAAACCTGTGCCCAGGCCTGATGTACGGCAGCAGCTGGCAACCACCTTCCCACTCTAGGGTACAGGGCAGGCAACTTTCATCCACGGCATCCAGCAGGGTCTCGAGCTAGCCTCCGCAAATCGGGGTGCCGCTCTCCTTGCCGCCTTCTTGTAGGCTGGGAGGAGAGTGTGTGGGGAGTGGACTGCTAATGTGCGGCTTCAGCTTGTCATCCTCTCGAATGTCAAACCTGACTCCGGCGTATCCGACACCGGATCTCAATGGAATCGATCATGCTTCACGTGGCGCCAGCGCTAACCCATTAACGGTTGATGAATTGCTCCGGGGTCAGCGCCAATTTTGCTGTCGTAGAAGTCTACTGATTCTGTCCCAGTGTCAGGACTTAAGGCGGGATTTTCCATTGGCTGGCACCAAAAGTGGGAAATGCAATTATGCGGAGAATAGGTTCGATGCCAAAATCATGGCAGGTGCTAATCTGGTGCCAAATCGCAATTCTCTGTCACCTCGACAACGTGTCAATGCGTTCCGGAATGCATTCTCCGCCTCTGGCACCGACAGGGCCAGGAGTGCTGGGATGGGGAGGGGTGGGACATGCCGTGACGGCAGCCACAGTGCCAACCGGGGCCACCATATAGCCCGTTGGACTTGATTTGACAAGGGGTATGGTCAGACACCAGCTGCACGTTCATCGAAAGGGTACCCTTTCGGTTTGTGCAGAGTGGCCTGTCATCTGCAGGCGCTCGTAGGGGGACATGCATCCTGCCAATCACCCCCTGGACCTGGGGCATCTCGCCGATGGCGGTGAATCCTGTTGCCCAGATATCCTGGTGGGCTCTGTCCACATTGAAATGGATGTATTGAGCCATTTGGGCATATAGGGTCTCCGCGACGGCACGGTGCACTTGTGCACCGAGGTCTCTGATCCCGGACAGGTCCCCACTTGGCCCCTGGAAAGTCCCTGTGGCGGAGACGTTCAGGGCAACCGTCACCTTGATGGCCTCCAGGAGTGGGTGTCCTCCCCCATACTCCCGCAGTGCCAGGTGTACCGTCATCTGGCAGATATGTCGCACTGTCTCTCTGCTCAGCAGGAGTCATCAATGGCATGCCCAGTCTGGCAGGTCCTCGAATGACAAGTGCTGCCGGTAGACGCGAGGCCTCATGTGGCGCATCCTTGGCACCTTCTCCACAGCCTGTTTGGCATCCGACTCTCCATCCTGTGCGGCTACCTCCTGTCCCTCAGCAGCATGCTCCACTGTTGCATGCTCCACTGCTGCATGCTCCACTGTTGCATGCTCCACTGTTGCACGCTCTGCTGCTGCAGCTTCCCCCTCCTCCTTGAGAAGCGCCAGCTTGTACAGCTGCACGGCATCCCCCAGGGCTGCGGCGACTAGGAGGAAAGCCACCATTGCTGGTTGTATTCCAATATCCATTGTCTGCAGTTGGTGAAAGGCCGACGTGTTAGCAGGGTGCATACCCATTGTCAAATCAATTTCAACGGGCTATATGGTGGCCCCGGTTGGCACTGCGGCCGCTGTCACGGCATGTCCCACCCCTCCCCATCCCAGCACTTCTGGCCCCGTCGGTGCCCGTCACTCTGGGGCCTCTGACCCTGCGCACCATGCACGTCTGTGCCCGGTACTGGCACACACAACGATTCTTGACACGGTGTTTCGACCTCATGTAGACACACTTCTGGTGCCTGGACTGCTCTGGAGGGGCCTACTTGTATGACACTGAGAGGGTCACCTGCATCGTGGGCGGCGTATTAGAGGAAGAAGATGAACACCAGGCCTCATCCAATGAGGAGAAAGCAGGGGAGGGGAGGGTGTGCACAACATGAGGCAAAGGCAGGCATGGGAGGCCGCACAACGCATGTACCTGGGCCAATGCGCACGGGACGCTCTGATCGCCTCCAGATTCATCGACTACGGAGGCAGGGGGGACACTGGCCAGGGGCACGGACACTGCATCCCATCCCGCAAAACCCCCTCCTGGTCACTCCCCCACCTGCACCCTCACCTGCCACACAACAAGGTGGGTCCTGGGTTGGCAGTAACACTGGGTCTTGTCCATGGGATGGAGGATGATGACAACCCGCTCTGCAATGAGCTCTGGTGCTCCACATCGTTTGACATCATCTGAGTCCTGCCCATGGTAGCATCTTCTCCCATCGTCCATGTGGGTGATCTCTGCATGTAAGCTGGTCATTCCATCACACGGTGCCATCGGATCCCGGGGGTGATGGTAGTGGGAACGGTCGGAGGGGAGAGTGGGGGCCCAGACCACCCACAACGTGGCAGAAGGCAGAACAAGAGTAGAGGCAGCCAGGTGCAGTTCCTGCCCTGCGACCTGGGTCTCCTTTGGTGGCCATCATCTGGGGCCACCAGGCCTGGATGAACCCAGATGCTCCTCGGGTATCCCAGGTGACGTACTGCCACCCTGTTCTTCCCACTGCCCACTAGATGTGCCAGGGATAGGACAGAGGAGTCCAAGATTCTGTAGCTCCAGCCCCATCACATCCTCCTCCCTCAGGGATGCCTGATGGCCCCCGGACTACTCCATTGGACGGGGGTGTGAGCGGAGCTATCCCCTGAGGCTCCCCCGCTACCTGGCACTGCCAGCCTTGGAGGCCCGCTCGGGTAAAACCAGGGTCTGCATGCTCGCGGCCATGGAGCACAGGGAGTGCATCATCTCCATCTGGGACTGCTTCGCATTGCCCAATGACTGTGCCACCACCTTCTGGGCCTGTGTCACATCAGCCAGTCACTGGGCCATCTCCCTCTGTGCCTGCGTCACGTCAGCCAGTGCCTGGGTAATGCTGCCGACGTTCCCAGCCATTGCCCTCCCCCTCCAACCCCACCCCGTGACTGGGCCACGCCCAGGAGTATTGCTGCGATGCCTGTGAGGCAGCAACCCTGTCCTGTGCCTCGGCCAGCTCTGACACAGAAAGCTCCAGGCCTTGGGCATGCTGATCCATAGCCAAAACCATCGCTCCCAATGCCTCCACCGCGAACACCGTGCGGTGTTGGCCTGGGTGGCATCCCTGTTCCTGCACGTGGTTGGTCTCCAGAAAGCCATGGGTGGGGCTGCACCGCTGGCGGGCCAGACATTCCCGCTGCCAGCAAACAGCTAGAGAAGTCTGGCCTTGGTCTCCCGATAGAATCACTACATTGCAGATAGAGGCCATTCAGCCCATTGTGTCTGCATTGAACCTCCAAAGAGCACCCTACCTGGGCCCAAACACTCTCCCTATCCCTGTAACCCCATAATCCCACCTAACCTGCACATCCTTGGACCGTGAGAGGAAACCGGAGCACCCAAAGAATGGGAGAACGTGCAAACTCCACACAGTCGCCCATGGCCGGAATCGAACCGGGGTCCCTGGTGCTGTGAGGCAGCAGTGTTTACCACTATATAATGAAGGATGTGAATGCAGGAGACAGTTTAATGGAGAATTACTAATTGATACCTGGACTGAGCTGGTTGTTTTATGGGGAGGTTGGATAAGCTGGGCTTGTTTCCACTGGAGATTAGAAGAGTGAGGAGTGGCTTGATTGAAATATATAAGATATATAAGGTACTGAATAGTCTTGACAAGTTGGACATGGAAAGGTTGTTTCCTTTTGAAGGTGAGACTAGAACTAAGAGGAACTGGTTTAAAATTTGGTCTCGCTCTTTCAGGCCAGAGTTGAGGAGAATCCTTTTTTTCTCAGAGGACTGTGTGACTTTGGAATTTTCTGCCTCAGAGTCGGGATCATTGAATATTTTAAAACCGGAGTTAGATCCTTGTTGTGTAAGGAGTCAAACGTTACCGAGGGTAGATGGGAATGTGGAATTCTAAACACAATCAGATCAGCCATGATCTTATTGAATGCGGAGCAAACTCGTTGGGCCAAGTGGCCTGCTCCTGCTCCAAATTTATATGTTCATAGGTTTAGTCCAATAGCGTCTCCAATCTCGATATTCCACAGTCCACCACTCCCGCTTGTTGCGCGCATGGTTAGACCACCACCAGTTTTCATCTGTTTCAGCATTTTTAAATCATCTTATAATCCTGAGTTGCCACTGAGTAGTGATGGTGAAATTTCTCTGTGAATCACTGTAGTACAAAGTAGAGGATAATAGCCTGCAAGTAGACATTTTTGAACCTGAAAAGACATCAAGCACTTCCATTCAAGCATTGGTGACCAACAACTTTTGCCATTTGTTTTACCCTCCCCTTATCTTTCTGCTCAGTGTCATTAAGAGTTCCCTGTACCTTATCTTTCAGTTCCGAGAACATGTCTGAAACCACCAAAATAAACTTTCCTTTGTTTTTCCAGGTGATGATGGGTCTGTTGTATCGAAGGAAAAAGCAGTTTCATTGATACAGTTGCCAGATGGTGTTTTGGGCCAATTGGCAACAATTGATCTCAGTTGCCTGGCTGGGCGATTGACTTTTCCTGGTTTGAGGCAGCTGACACTGATTGGTGCTTGGCTATAACTGGTCAGAAACAGTCATCATGGGGCAGTACAGTGGCACAGTGGGTAGCAGGTTCAATCCCTGCTTTGGATCACTGTCTGTGTGGAGTTTGCACATTCTCCCTGTGTTTACGTGGGTTTCGCCCCCACAACCCAAAGATGTGCAGGCTAGGTGGATTGGCCACGCTGAATTGCCCCTCAATTGGAAAAAAAATTGGGTACTCTAAATTTATTTTAAAAAAGAAACAATCATCACCAATCGACCTTAAGCTGTTTCTTCAACCACCCCCCGCCAAACTGTTTTGCTGAAGATATTTTGATTATTTGACTAACTTTCTGAGTCAAGTGAGGGACCTGAAACAGTAAGCAACAGTGAATCTCTGAGGCCTACATTTTCTATCCAGCTCAGATAAAAGTAATGTCTTATACCTCGTTATTAGAAACTTCAACCAAAGACGTTTGCGTAGCCTTAACTTGTTTCTTTTTGGATATAACTCCATAGCATAAAAATAGTCATCACTTAAGAGTAACTGCCACTAACTTTGCAGTGTTAATCTGAAGATTATAAGCATGGTCGTGTAACAATTGCAAATATGACCCTGAATGAGAAGGAGGTACTTGCTTGAGGTTAGTCTTGAGGTACTTAGAAGTATCGGAAACTTAAACAGCATCTTGGCTGTACTGAACCTGAACCTTGCAACACTTATTACAAGCAAATTTGTTTAATTCTTCAGTATGATTCATATAGTGGTTTTAAAAATTGATTATGATAATGTTAATCCTTTATAAGTTTATATTTTTCATGGAACATTATGTAATCATTTTCTCAAATCAAAAGCATGGAAAATAATAATTGAAGTGCAAATCCTTTCTTCAAACCTGTCCACTAATTTGGCAGTGAGTATGTTCAGGTCAGTAAGAGATGGTATGTCAACTTTGTAAGTCTGGAATGCTTTGTGGTATTTTCAGATTGTTCCAGCAGCGATGGTAGCATTAATGAGGAACTGCCCCATATCGGAAGCAAAAGCTCGACTTGCATCTTGCCCGATTGTACGAGAGGCCATCAGTGAATTTGATATCCAAGGGCAAAAATGGAGAGCAGATCAAACAGAAGCAGCTGAAGATGAAATGGATGGATGAAAATTTCTTTCAGGAGGTTTTTATGTATTCTAGTTGTTACGGCCCCCTACAGGAACCAAACTTGTACTGCATCCAAATCCTTTCCTACACCTCAGAGTATTAGCTGCCCAGGTGACCAGGGGGCTAAGCTTCCTCCCAATTGGAGGAACTCCCCACAGGATACAAACCCTGGAAGGTGACCATGCGGAGAGAGGAAAGGAGTGATTGATGTATCGAGTGTGAGAATAAAAAGAGTTGTATCCTGTCAGCCTGGCCTCTTGCGAAGTCCTTGCCTCCATCCACAACACTAGTGACATCTGCACATGAAAAACTTTGATCTCAATAATTGCACCAGGATCACAACCACTATTCAATGTTACCATATACCTTTAGTGCAGGCCTGCTAAAGATTCAGATCTTCGTATCTTCTGGCCCGAACACTGGAATGGATTCCTAGATGGATCCTCATTAACATCACTGGCATTTACTTGGTAATGTGGAAAAATGCCCAAGCCTATGCTGTCCACAAAAAGGCAGGGCAATTCCAGTCCTGCCAATTAAACCCCATTAGGCTACTCTTGATCATCAGCAAAGTGATGGAAGGGGTTGTCAGCAGTGCTATCAATTGGCACTTACACAGTAATAAAATACATATTTATACTCAGTTCGGATTCTGCCAGGGCTAGTAAACCCCTGACCTCATTACAGCCTTGTTCCAAACATGAACAAAAGAGCTGAACTAAAGGGGTGAGGTGAGAGTGACGGCCATTGATATCAAGGCAGCAATTGACTGAGCGTGACATCAAGAAGCCCTGGCAAAACTGAAGTCTAAAGATGTGCAGGTTAGGTGGATTGACCATTCAAAATTGCCCTTAATGTCCTAAACGTTTAAGTCGGGTTACTGGGTTACGGGGTTAGGGTGGAGGTGAGGGCTTAAATAGGGTGCTCTTTCCAAGGGCCAGCACAGACTCGATGGGCCGAATGGCGTCCTTAGGCTTATCCCACTCTTGGTATATAAGACAAAATAGGGCAGTGAACAAAATATTTTATCATTGATATCAGTTATTATTAATTGCACTCTGTTCCATATAAATGGCCACATCTGGAGTTACATTTGCATGAATTTGGAGAACCTGAGGTGAATTCTCCACCGGCGGGATTCCCCATTCTGCCGGCAGCTCACTCCCGCCCGTGGGTTTCCTGATGGCATGGGGTGGCCACCATGGGAAATCCCATTGGCCGGAGAGAGGAACGGAGAATCCTGCTGCCGGCGATGGCATGCAGCCAAGGAACACGCAGTTAGGGAGGCAGAGAATTCAGCCCCCTGTTTCTTCAGAATTGTTGCGCACTGTCATGAAGAGCAAAATACAGCCATAAATTATTTATGGGCATGTCTAAAATTTTCTGGAAGATGTGTTTTTAAAAAAATTCTTTAATGAAGACACCAAGCAAAAGAGACGACTTGATTTCTTCAAACAGGGCTTTGAAAGAGAGATAGGTGGTTAGCACTGCTGCCTCACAGCGCCAGGTACCTGGGTTCAATTCCGGTCTTGGGTGACTGTTTATGTGGAGTTTGCACTTTCTCCTCATGTCTGCGTGGGTTCCTCCGGGTGCTCCGATTTCCTCCCACTGTCCAAAGATGTGCAGGTTAGGTGGGGTTATGGGGTTACAGTCATAGGGTGGGGGAGTGGGTCTAGGTAGGATTAGTGCAATCCCGATGGGCTGAATGCCCTCCTTCTGCACTGTAGGAATCCTATTCAATTCTATAGTTACAGCTGATGAGCAGGAGAATCATCACAAAAACGAATGACATGTATCACAAATTGAATTGACTCAAAGTGATACCTCCACCAATTGGACTATGAAGTGCTACAAGGCCTGAAAAGAAGCCTGTGGTCAGTCTTTTCGCAATGAATCCCCACAGTTTGAACTGCATACTGATACATCAGATATAGGTCTAGTAGCAGCATTTGGTTAAATGGTCATATGTAAAGAGAGACAGTGATATTATCATGATGGCTTGTAAATATTTTTCGACTGAATAAAAGTGCCAGCCAGTTATTGGAGTAGTAGGTCATTTTAAATCCTATTTTAATGGAATTCAGTCTTGAGTTGTTTCTGATTATCTGTTCAGAGTTGATTGTGGATAGCACAATTGCTTCACAGCTCCAGGGTCCCAGGTTCAATTCCAGCTTGGGTCACTGTCTGTGCGGAGTCTGCACATCCTCCCCGTGTGTGCGTGGGTTTCCTCCGGGTGCTCCGGTTTCCTCCCACAGTCCAAAGATGTGCAGGTTAGGTGGATTGGCCATGATAAATTGCCCTTAGTGTCCAAAATTGCCCTTAGTGTTGGGTGGGGTTACTGGGTTATGGGGATAGGGTGGAGGTGTTGACCTTGGGTAGGGTGCTCTTTCCAAGAGCCGGTGCAGACTCGATGGGCCGAATGGCCTCCTTCTGCACTGCAAACTCTATGATAATTCTATGAAACAATATCTGCACCATCTATGACTCACACAGCTCAGAAAAACAGCTACATAGACATGTATTATCCAAAATTCCTCTGTGGGAACAAGGAGGAACGTGAAGTTTTACCTTGTCAAACATTACTGACAGCATTCTTACTCCCAGTTGTTTTAATCTAGGATGAGGAGGAAAAAAACAGGAAGCTGAGGATCCAATAATTGAAGCGGTAAGAAGACCAAGCTCAGCAGGTCTGCAAGTGAGAAAGAGGAGCACAGTTCTGGGGCTCGAGGTGGATATTGGTACTATCACACTGTGGAAAATGCCAAGTACAAAGGCAAAGGCAGTTCTAAAGCTATATTTGCCAGGAAAGTTACAAATCCTCCAGCTGAAATTCTCACTGCCAGCAGGAATCTCTCTGTTCCTGTTGCTGTCAAATTCCCATTGAAGTCACCCTGCACTGCTGGAAAACCCATGGACAGGGGTATGCTGCCAGCAGGACCAGAGAATCCAATCGCCAGCAAACGGAAGGAGAATTCCGGCCTACATGTTAACCTTTCAGGAGAAAGATGGTGACTGATGTGGAAGGTGACCTGTGATGAGGCCACAGTCATGGAAATGGCAGATGGAGATAATTTCAGATTATAAGAGAATTATTTTCTGGCATCAGCTGGAGAGATCCAAACCACGGTGTTACGTTCTGGTGCTTGGCCAGTCGAAATACATGCATTAGCGAACATCTCGTTTGTTGTGACTAGTTAAATGTTTATTGTTAAACAATAACATGGGTTAGATAACCATAAGAAAATTATCAAAAACTACTATTATAAATTATCTAAGAGCTACTACAAATGTGACTATCCGCTATGACGACTATCTCCAGACTCTGCAAGGTGACAGTGCCACGTGGTTGTTCTCTCCTGTCACGTTCTTCCCGTGTCTGCTTGGGATTCCTCCGGGTGCTCCGGTTTTTTCGCACAGTCCAAAGATGTGCAGGTTAGGTGGATTGGCCATAATAAATTGCCCTTAGTGTCCAAAAACTCTTAGGTGGGGTTATGGGGATAGGGAGGAAGTGTGGGTATCGGGTGGAAGTATGGGCTTAGGTCGGGTGCTCTTTCCAAGGGCTGATGCAGACTCGATGGGCTGAATGGCCTCCATCTGCACTGTAAATTCTATGAAACAGGCTGTGGTCAGACTTGCCTGGAGATCCAGTCCATCGCTGACCACCTTGTCAAAGTTCTCAGTGATCACCACTCCTGGTGGTGTTGTGCTTCAGCCTGCTTGGCTGGCAGTTCTGTGAGGCAGGACTTCCTCCTGCAATAGGGCAGAAATCTCGAGCCAATTGTTCATAAATTAAGCAGGATGAGCTGGGTGGGTGGAGGCAGACTCGCCCTGATTTTTATGCTGAGGTGCAGGAATCTCACACTCAGTGTATACTTCAGGCAACGGTGATGTAGGGCAGGTATAAAATGAAAGTATTGGCACTGCCAGAATTACACAATCATCTGTAATCCTATTTCCTGTTGTCTGAACCCAGCTGCATGACGAAGAACTCAAAGCATTTTATACAAGCTGGGATTTTTTAGAGACTTTAATGGCTACATATTGACCTTGAGATCTGTTATGACCCTAACTAATGTTACTATTGGGACAAGTCAGATCCAAGGGTGCAACCTGGCTGAATAGATCCTGGGCGAGATTCTCCGTTGGCTGATGCCAAAATCGTGAACGTGATTGGGCGGAGAATAGGTTCCGACACCAAAATCCCGGTGGGTGCCGATTTGACGCCAAATCGCAATTCCCCGTAACATCAACAGCGGCGGCAATGCGTTCTGGAATGCACGTACAGTAAACACCATTTGCATGTTATTGGCATTCTCCGCGATTCTCCACCTCCAATGGGCCAAGTTCCCGATGGCGCAGTTCATTTGTGCTTTTAAAATTTGTGAAAGCGGCATCGTGGCTGCTGAGGGAGAGAGAGGGCGTACAGAAAGTGTCCAACAACACTGTAGGTTTGCTGACAGTTGTGTCAATAGCCAGGGAGCTTCTGCCAGAGCTAGGGGGGAGCAGCAGAGGTGGGCAGTGGGGTCGGGATGGACGGGCATGGAACACCTTTGCTGCAGCCAGCAAGGAAGCCATGCAGCTGCGCACGCTGCTAACTGCCCATTGTGAAGTTAGTGCCACAGGTCATATAGGTATACCCCCAGGCCACCACCCCCAGCCAACCCATTAGCTGTATGGGCTCGATCCAGCAAAACCAGTGCTATCTTGTTGGCTGGGGAGAGTGTGTGTGTGTGTGTGGGGAGTGAAGTGTGTATATGCGGCTGCAGCTTGTCAGCCTCCCGAGTGTCAATCATGGACCAATTTTCATTGGACTCGATTGCGTTCCACGTGGTGCTGGTGCTAGCCCCTTCACATGGAACCTGGAATCGGTCCAGGTTCAACGCCAGTGTTTCTGTCATGAAAGTTCACGAATCCTGCGTCAGCGTCAACATGTAGTCTCAGAAACTGAAACCCGCCCCTTAACTTTTCTTTTTTTGCTTAGATACATGAAAGGCAGTCATTGAATAGTCACTTGAGTCAGCTGATGAACTTTTCACAAAAGAATAAAACATTTATTAAACAAGAAAAGATTATCTATATACATTACTTGAGCATTGATTTGCAGCAGGCAGGACTTCCGTCTGCCCTTGGACAGATTGACTTGACAGCTCTCCAGCCCCTCCAAATACAGCGCTGCAGTGGCCAGAAGAGGAACTGCAGCACCGTGACAGAGTCCCAGGACTGCACTTAAAATTCCTACAATGCAGACGGAGGCCATTCGGCAAATCAAATCTGCACCGACCCTCTGAAAGAGCCTTAGCTAGGCCCACTCCCCCGCTCTATCCCCGTAACCCCACCTAACCTACACACCTTTGGACACTTAGAGACACTTTAGCATGGCCGGTCCACCTAATCTGCACATCATTGGACTGTGGGAGGAAACCGGAGCACCTGGAGGAAATCCATGCAGACACGCGGAGAAAATGCAAACTCCACAGAGTCTCCCAAGGCCTGAATTGAACCCAGGTCCCCGGCGCTGTGTGGCAGCAGTGTTAAACACCGTGCCACCCTTCAGGTAAGTGCCAAGTGTCCTGGGGGCAGGAGGGTGAGGGATACCCCAAGGATCAGGAGAGCATTGATGTCCATGTCAGGGGTTAGGTGGGAGGGGAAAGGAGGGCCAGAGCCCCCAGGTCACTGAGGGGAAAGCACTGCAATCTAAAAGGGCCTTCAGGTTGAGGCAACCCCCCCCCATCCCAGTCCTGCTTGAGATCGGGGGTGAAGACTTTATATGTTTGCATCCTGAGTCAACCGAAGTGCGTCAGATTAAAAATTGAGGCTGGGCAGGAAAGGCTCTTAAGTAGACATTAAGTGGTCACTTACGGACCTTAATAAGGGCATAGGTGCGTCTCCCATCCAAGGCCCTGCCCGTCCAACTGTGAAATTGCATCTTAGCTGGGGCGGGTGGAATCCTGGAAGGAACCCGTGCATGCAATTTTAGGCTCACCCGCCTGAGAACCTATAACGGGGGAGCAAATAATTCTGCCTTATATCAATTTCCTAACAGACCTTTCACTTTAAGAAAGCTTGCAATCTAGATTTCCAACTCCAGTTAAAGGCATTCCCAGAGCATTGATCAGTAACCTGACCACATCTCATCAGATCACAGGACATCTGATCATAAGACTTTGACAAACCATTATTGCATTTACCTTACAAAGTTGTCATTGAGAATTTATTCTTGTGTTATTGTGGGAGGTTGCAAAAAGCAGGAGTCATTGTGAGCAGGTAAATGGGGAAAACCAAAGAGGGGAACTGAGGAAATCCCTGCTTGAGACTCAATCCCCCAACTCTAAGTCCCGTCTCTCCCCATTCTCAAGATCACTTCTTAACTCCAACCTCCGATCCTCAACCCCATTCTCAATCTCTGCCTCACCCCTGAGCCCCATTAGCAGTCTCCACCTCTCCCCCAAAATCCCATTTCCAATCTCCACCCATTCTCAGAATCCCCATTCCCAGTCTCTACCTCTCCCCTGATCCGCCTTTCCCAGTATCCAACTCACTCCTGAATCTATGGGGTGGAATTCACTGTAAAAATATCAAAGTCTGGTTTTGCTGCATTTGACGGGATGTTTCACGATGGCTGCAATGATGAGATTCAGACCACTTTTCAATAGAAGTTAGCCATTTTTTTGGCCCTTGGGTAGTTTCTCCCCATCAAGGCCACAGTTAGAAATTTTTCTGGCACTGGGGAGCTGAGTTTGTCAGCAGGACCGACTGCTCACAGATCACGGGGTGCCAATCTGAAAGGCTGTCCCAAACTCTATACATTCTCCCCTTCTTTTCCAGTCTGCTTTCAGGCCCTCTCTTCAACCCACCCCCACCCACCCAACCTTTCCCCTGCTCCCTCAAACCACTCCCTTTCATACGCATGACCCCCCTAAATCCCAACCCTTGGAAGTGCAAACTTGGCACCGAGCACCTTGGCAGTGCCAGCCTGGAACCCTGGCAGTGCCAACCAGGCACCTTGGCTCCCCACCGGCTGCAACATGGTGGCTGAATCGTGTCCCGTATTCACATTCTCCAGATTTCCCTTGAATTCCCAATCCTAGTTGTTTACTCTTCCCTGAATCCCCATTCCCAGTCTCCACTTCTCTCCTAAGCTCCTATTCCCAATCAACACCACTCCCCTGAATTCACATTCCCAGTCTCTACCTCTTCCTGTAATCCCCATTCCCATTCTCCACCTCTCCCCTGAGACCCATTACCAGTCTCCCTCTCATATACCCAACCATTGAGCCTCCCTCTGATTTCAGTGTACCCATTAACCTACTGGAAGCAAGACACCAGAGTCAAATCAGAATGAATATTGGATGCCTGAGGGTGGAGCAATTTGCAGGAACGCCATTTCCGGCTACAAATACATTACACCTCTATCAGCAGAATGAATGGAATGTGGTTACAAAGCCAAATTTGGCAGCTGTCGGCAACAACTATGTAGTGTACCAAATCCTGCAATGCAAAAACAGCAGCAACAGGCAGTAAAATCAACATTTCAAAAACATTATCCGATCTAAGAATGGAAGTGCTCAAACAAACGAGCAAGCAGTGCACAGAAGGGAAAGGAAAAATAAAGGGCTGGATTCTCCGTTGGTAGGATCCTCCGTTTTGCCGGCAGCGCACTCACGCCTGTGGATTTCCCAACGGTGTGGGGGTGCCCCCAATGGGAAACCCCATTGGCCGGCTGCAGGGACGGAGAATGCCACTGCCGGCTGGGGCACGCCTCATCAGAAAACGGGTGCGGTGGGACAGAGAATTCCGCCCAAAATGCTTTTCACAACAACCTGATGCCTTAAAGTGCTTTACAGCCTATGAAGTAACTTTTTGAAATGTAGTCACTTTTGAAGGAGGTGGTCTTGTGGCATAATGGGTAGCATCCCTACATCTGGGCCAGAAATTTTGTTTGAAGACCCACTTTCAGGACTTGATGTCCATGGAAGGCATGTTCATAATTTAGCCAAACCAGTTGATTATCAGCCTATAAATCCTTTCTCTAGGCCTGATGGTGTGAAGATGTGTCCTATTCAGCCATACTTCAGATGTCACGTGGCCCATCCAAGGGGGCGCAGACAATAGCCCCTACAGGAGGGTGCCGGAGGGGTGCCGCAGAGTGTACCACTGGCATGGGTAGGGCCAACCGCTGGTACCCTTGCCGATGGGAGTCAGGGCCAGAGGCCCCCGTTACGCCGGGTTTCGACGTGACCAGGGATGTGGTGTGGAGGGCAGAGTGCCGAGGGAATGGCCGGCGGTGGATGTGGGGATGCTGCATTGCAGGCTGGGGCCACTATGTAGACCGTTGGACCTGCATGGGCACGGGACGCACCATGCTAATGTATCTGACTGTCACCTCCTGCAGACAATGAAGTTTGAAATCCAAACATGAATGGTGGCCTTCAACCTGGTTGCCGCAGCTCTGGGGGATGCACTGAGGCTGTACGAGCAGCAGCTGCTAGGAGAGGGCCCTGCAGCAGCCATGCCTGGTCTAGAGGAACAGGAGCCAATCAATGAGGATGGAGAGCCGGCTGTCCAACAGGCTGAGGAGGAGATGGGAAAGAAGCGTCCCATCGAACCCCGTGTGTACTGGCAGTGCCTATCATTCGAGGACCTGCCCATCGGGCAAGCCAAAGACTCAGACTGAGCAGGGAGACCGTGCGAAGTATCTCCTGGATCATAGCACACCTAGCACCATGGGGGTTTTGGAGAGGACACCCGCTCCCGGTGGCTGTCAAGGTGACGGTTATTGAGAGGAGTTATAGGGAGGTAGTCACACCTCAGGTAAAAGAAGAAAGTAGATGGGTTACCATCAGGGGAGGCAGAGGGAACCGGCAGGCAGTGCAGGGATCCCCTGTGGTCGTTCCCCTCTATAACAAGTATACCGTTTTGGATACTGTTGCGGGGGACGACTTACCAGGGGTAAGCAATAGGGCGCAGGTCTCTGGCACAGAGTCTGTCCCTGTTGCTCAGAAGGGAAGGGAGAAGAGGAACAGAGCACTTGTCATTGGGGACTCCATAGTTAGAGGAACAGACAGGAGGTTCTGTGGGAACGAAAGAGACTCACGGTTGGTGTGTTGCCTCCCAGGTGCCAGGGTTCGTGATGTCTCTGATCGTGTTTTTGGGATCCTTAAGGGGGAGGGGGAGCAGCCCCAAGTCGTGGTCCACATAGGTACCAACGACATAGGTAGGAAGAGAGATGGGGATTTGAGACAGAAATTCAGGGAGCTAGGGTGGAAGCTGAGAGCTAGAACAAACAGAGTTGTTATCTCTGGGTTGTTACCCGTGCCACGTGCTAGCGAAGTAAGAAATAAGGAGAGAGAGGAGTTGAACACGTGGCTACAGGGATGGTGCAGGAGGGAGGGTTTTGGTTTCCTGGATAATTGGGGCTCATTCTGGGGTAGGTGGGACCTCTACAAACAGGATGGTCTTCACCTGAACCAGAGGGGTACCAATATCCTGGGAGGGAGATTTGCTAGTGCTCTTCGGGGGGGTTTAAACTAATTCAGCAGGGGGATGGGAACCTAAATTGTAGACCCAGTGTACAGGATGTTGAGAGTAGTGAGGTCAGGGATAGGGTTAAAAGTTCGAAAGAGGGCACCGGCAAGCAGGACGCTGGTTTGAAGTGTGTCTACTTCAACGCCAGGAGCATCCGGAATAAGGTGGGTGAGCTTGCAGCATGGGTTGGTACCTGGGATCTTGATGTTGTGGCGATTTCGGAGACATGGGTAGAGCAGGGACAGGAATGGTTGTTGCAGGTTCCAGGATTTAGATGTTTCTGTAAGAACAGAGAAGATGGTAAAAGAGGGGGGGGTGTGGCATTGTTAATCAAAGAAAGTATTACGGCGGTAGAAAGGACGCTTGAGGACTCGTCTACTGAGGCAGTATGGGCCGAGGTTAGGAACAGTAGAGGAGAGGTCACCCTGTTGGGAGTTGTCTATAGACCTCTGAATAGTCCCAGAGATGTAGAGGAAAGGATTGCAAAGATGATTCTTGACAGGAGCGAGAGTAACAGGGTAGTTGTTATGGGGGACTTTAACTTTCCAAATATTGACTGGAAATACTATAGTTCGAGTACTATAGATGGGTCAGTTTTTGTGCAGTGTGTGCAGGAGGGTTTTCTGACACAGTATGTAGACAGGCCAACAAGGGGCGAGGCCACATTGGATTTGGTACTGGGTAATGAACCCGGCCAGGTGTTAGATTTAGATGTAGGTGAGCACTTTGGGGATAGTGATCACAACTCGGTTATGTTTACTTTAGCAATGGGCAGGGATAGGTATATACCGCAAGGCAAGAATTATAGCTGGGGGAAAGGCAATTATGATGCTATTCGGCAAGATTTAGGAGGTATAGGATGGGGAAGGAAACTGCAGGGGATGGGTACAATCAAAATGTGGAGCTTTTTCAAGGAACAGCTACTGCGTGTCCTTGATAAGTATGTACCTGTCAGGCAGGGAGGAAGTTGTCGAGCAAGGGAGCCGTGGTTTACTAAGGAAGTTGAAGCACTTGTCAAGAGGAAGAAGAAGGCTTATGTTAGGATGAGACATGAAGGCTCAGTTAGGGCACTTGAGAGTTACAAGTTAGCCAGGAAGGACCTAAAGGGAGAGTTAAGAAGAGCGCGGAGAGGACACGAAAAGTCGTTGGCGGATAGGATCAAGGAAAACCCTAAGGCTTTCTATAGGTATATCAGGAACAAAAGAATGACTCGAGTAAGATTAGGGCCAATCAAGGATAGTAGTGGAAAGTTGTGTGTGGAATCAGAGGAGATAGGGGAAGCATTAAATGGATATTTTTCGTCAGTGTTTACACTGGAGAAAGACAATGTTGTCGAGGAGAACACTCAGGTTCAGTCGACCAGGCTAGATAGAATTGAGGTTCAAAAGGAGGAGGTGTTAGCAATTTTAGAAAATGTCAAAATAGACAAGTCCCCTGGGCCAGATGGGATTTATCCTAGGATTCTCTGGGAAGCCAGGGAGGAGATTGCTGAGCCTTTGTCCTTGATCTTTATGTCGTCTTTGTTGACAGGAATAGTGCCGGAAGACTGGAGGATAGCAAATGTTGTCCCCTTGTTCAAGAAGGGGAGTAGAGACAACCCTGGTAATTATAGACCTGTGAGCCTTACTTCGGTTGTGGGTAAAATGTTGGAAAAGGTTATAAGAGATAGGGTTTATAATCATCTTGAAAAGAACAAGTTGATTAGCGATACTCAACACGGTTTTGTGAAGGGTAGGTCATGTCTCACAAACCTTATTGAGTTTTTTGAGAAGGTGACCAAACAGGTGGATCAGGGTAAAGCTGTTGATGTGGTGTATATGGATTTCAGTAAGGCGTTTGATAAGGTTCCCCACGGTAGGCTATTGCAGAAAATAAGGAAGTATGGAATTGAAGGTGATTTAGCGGTTTGGATCAGTAATTGGCTAGCTGAAAGAAGACAGAGGGTGGTGGTTGATGGCAAATGTTCATCCTGGAGTTCAGTTACTAGTGGTGTACCGCAAGGATCTGTTTTGGGGCCACTGCTGTTTGTCATTTTTATAAATGACCTGGAAGAGGGTGTAGAAGGATGGGTTAGTAAATTTGCAGATGACACGAAGGTCGGTGGAGTTGTGGATAGTGCTGAAGGATGTTATAGGATACAGAGGGACATAGATAAGCTGCAGAGCTGGGCTGAGAGGTGGCAGATGGAGTTTAATGCGGAAAAGTGTGAGGTGGTTCACTTTGGAAGGAGTAACAGGAATGCAGAGTACTGGGCTAATGGCAAGATTCTTGGTAGTGTAGATGAACAGAGAGATCTCGGCATCCAGGTACATAAATCCCTGAAAGTTGGCACCCAGGTTAATAGGGCTGTTAAGAAGGCATATGGTGTGCTAGCCTTTATAAGCAGGGGGATTGAGTTTCGGAACCACAAGGTCATGCTGCAGCTGTACATAACTCTGGTGCGGCCACACCTGGAGTACTGCATGCAGTTCTGGTCACCACATTATAGGAAGGATGTGGAAGCTTTGGAAAGGGTTCAGAGAAGATTTACTAGGATGTTGCCTGGCATGGAGGGAAGGTCTTACGAGGAAAGGCTCAGGGAATTGAGGTTGTTTTCGTTAGAGAGGAGAAGGCTGAGAGGTGACTTAATAGAGACATATAAGATAGTCAGAGGGTTAGATAGGGTGGACAGTGAGAGTCTTTTTCCTCGGATGGTGATGACCAACACGAGGGGACATAGCTTTAAATTGAGGGGTGAGAGATATAGGACAGATGTCAGAGGCAGTTTCTTTACTCAGAGAGTAGTAGGGGTGTGGAACGCCCTGCCTGCAATAGTAGTAGACTCGCCAACTTTAAGGGTTTTTAAGTGGTCACTGGATAGACATATGGATGAAAATGGAATAGTGTAGGTCAGATAGGCTTCAGATGGTTTCACAGGTCGGCGCAACATCGAGGGCCGAAGGGCCCGTACTGCGCTGTAGTGTTCTATGTTCTATGTTCTAACCTTTATGCCATGGGGTCCTTTCAGGTGCCGAATGGGGACCTGGCTGGAATCTCACAGACCTTAGTGCACAGGTGCATCCATGCTATCACGGAGGCCTGTCGGCACAATATATCAAAACCAAAAGTGGTTCCATTCCATGAATGTGCAGTTAGTGTGTGACCGGGAGATGCACATCATGCATGTCTTTTTTAAATTCATTTTGGGGATGTCGGCTTCTTTGGTTAGGCCTGCATTTATTGCAGGTTCCTCGTTGCCCTTCAGAAGGTGGTGGTGCGTTGCCTTCTTGAAATGCTGCTGTACTTCCGGTGTACGTGCACCCACTGTGCTGTTAGAGAGAGAGTTCTAAGATGGTGCCCCAGTGGAAAGAACGGCGATATATTTCCAAGTCAGGGCGGCGAGTGACTTGGAGGGAAACCTCAAGGTGGTGGGGTTCCCATGCATCTGCTGCTCTTGACCTTCTAATGGCAGTGGTCATAGATTTGGAAGGTATTGTCACGGGAACTTTGGTGAATTACTGCAGTGCATCTTGTAGATGGTACACACGGCTGCCGCTGTTCATCGGTGGTGGAGGGTTTGAATGTTTGTGGAAGGGGGAGCAATCAAGTGGACTGCTTTTTCCTGGATGGTGTCAAGCTTCTTGAGTGTTGTTGGAGCTGCACTCATTCAGGCAAGTGGAGAGTATTCCATTACACTCCTGACTTATGCTTTGTCAATGGTGAACAGGCTTTGAGGGGGCAGGAGGTGAGTTGTTCGCCATGGGATTCCTAGCCTTTGACCTGCCATGGTAGCCACAGTATTAATATGGCTAGTCCAGTTCAGTTTCTGATCAATGGTAACCCCAGGATGTTGATTGTGGGGGATTCACCTGTGGTCTTCATGGTAGCACAGTGGTTAGCACTGTTACTTCACAGCTCCAGTCCCAAGTTCGATTCCCGGCTTAGATCACTGTCTGTGTGGAGTCTGCACGTTCTCCCTGTGTCTGCCTGGGTTTCTTCCGGGTGCTCCAGTTTCCTCCCACAAGCCCTGAAAGACGTGCTGTTAGGTAATTTGGACTTTCTGAATTCCCCCTCTGTGTAACCAGACAAGTGCCAGAATGTGCGACTAGGGGCTTTCAATAGTAACTTCATTGCAGTGTTAATGTAAGCCTACTTGTGACAATAAAGATTATTATATTATTATAATGCCATTGAATTTCAACGGGTGGTCGTTAGATACTCTCATGAGGAGATGGTTGTTGCCTGGCATTTGTGTAGCGCAATGTAATTTCAATGTAATTGCCCGAAAAGTGGCAACTCAGGTGGCCAAGATGATTAAGGAGGCATATGGTATGCTTGCATTCATCAGCTGGGGCATGGAGTCCAGGAGTTGGAAATCATGTTGCAGCGATATAAAACCTTTATTAGGCCGCATTTGGAGTATTGCGTGCAGTTCTGGTCACCACATTATCAGAAGGATGTGGAAGCTTTGGCGAGAGTGCAAAGAAGGTTCACCAGGATGTTACCTGATCTCGAGGGCATTGGCAATGAGGAGAGGTTGAATAAACCAGAATTGTTTTCACTGCAAAGATGGAGGCTGAGGGAAGACCTGATAGAGGTCCACAAAATTATGAGACGAATAGACAGGGTGGATAGGCAGAGGCTTTTTCCAAGGTGGAAGTATCAATTACAATGGGGTACAGGTTCAAGGTGAGGAGGGAAAGTTTAAGGAAGATGTGCGGGGTGTGGTGGGTGCCTGGATTGTATTGCCAGAGGATGTGATGAACGTAGGCACAGTAGCAACATTTAAGAAGCGTCTGGATGGGTACATGAATAGGGAGGAAATACGGACCAAGTAAGGGCAAATGTTTTTTTTTAGTTCAGGCATCATGATCGGCACATGCTTGGAGGGCAGAATGGCCTGTTCTTGTGCTGTACTTTTCTTTGTTCTCTTTGTGCTTTGATGTTCATGAAAAGCTGGTATTCAAATCTAGCCATAAGCACTTAGCTACAAATTGATAATCATAGAATTTACAATGCAGAAGGAGGCCATTCGGCCCAACGAGTCTGCACTGGCTCTTGGAAAGAGCACCCTACCCAAGCCCACACCTCCACCCTATCTCCATAACCCAGCAACCCCACCCAACACTAAGGGCAATTTTGGACATAAAGGGCGATTTATCATGGCCAATCCACTTAACCTGCATATCTTTGGACTGTGGGAGGAAACCGGAGCACCCGGAGGAAACCCACGCAGACACGGGGAGAATGTGCAGGCTCCGCACAGACAGTGACCCAAGCCGGGAATCAAACCTGGGACCCTGGAGCTGTGAAGCAACTGTGCTAACCACAATGCTACCGTGCTGCCCCTTAATAATCTTTTATTGTCACAAATATGAAGTTAGTGTGAAAAGCCCCTAGTCACCACATTCCGGCGCCTGTTCAAGTAAGCCGGTATGGGAATTGAAACCACGCTGCTGGCCTTGTTCTGCATTACAAACCAGCTGTCTAGCCCAC
This sequence comes from Scyliorhinus canicula, assembly GCF_902713615.1. Classification (NCBI taxonomy): domain Eukaryota; kingdom Metazoa; phylum Chordata; class Chondrichthyes; order Carcharhiniformes; family Scyliorhinidae; genus Scyliorhinus; species Scyliorhinus canicula. Next base: position 116,767,975 of record NC_052151.1, read on the forward strand.
TGAGCTAAATCAGCCCAACCACAATATTTGAATTTATGATTAAAAATAATAACTGAATTACTTTGTGAGACTTTCAATCCAGTCCAATTTTTAACTTCCTCTTAACTATCTGAGCAACAATCTTGACCACTATTACTCAATGTTTCCAAATCAAAATAGGCTGTAATTATGTTCAGAACCTATTTATAATCAAATTCCAAGATGACCACTCACGCTGCCACAGTTCATAGATCATCACATTTATTAAAATATTTAATTTGACTCCCACGGGAAAATATCCAACCTTCTGTGTTTTCTACTATATTTTCTTAACACTGGTATTATAAAAACAGATTCTCTTACTCGCAGTCCAGTTCTGAACTGCAATTACAGATACAGCAGGGAATTCTTAAGAGCAGGTAGAACCAGTTCCAAACTTGCTCCTCAGTATTTCCTGTTTAGGCGTGAGCAACTTTAGAGAAGTGATGTTCAGTGAGAACAAGGACCTTTGAATAACTTGGGCATAGCCATGGGTACTGCTCAGTGTAAAACAGGCTCTGCTTTCTGCGTTTGCTGCCAGTCGAGTTCTCATGGTAGCAAGCAGGAAACACCAGATCCAAACCAACAAACGGGGCCTTTATGGTATGAGAATAGAACTGCTCAGCAATCTCATTGTATTATCCTTTACAATTACAAACCTCGCACTGCAGACGACCTTCTCATCAAAAAAGGGGAAGAAATAGAAGTTCTCCGAATAGAAGGTGAATGGACATTCGTCAGAAAAATAGATGCGAGTCGGGAAATGGAGCAGCCAGAGGAAGGTTACGTCCCTTCAAGCTTCGTCGCCGAAGTGGGGAGTGTTGCCGCTGCACCGTAAGTAGTACTCTGCTCACAGCTAATTGCCTCTGAAGTCAGCTTATCGGTCGCTCCCTGTCAGAATCAAGTGGCTTTTTACATTTTCAAATTGTAGGAGAAGGGACAGTTTCTTCATGTTAGCCAATGATCTTTCTCTTTTTTCGGATCACAATGTAAAATAACCTAAACTAGACAAAAACGCTTGAGAAACAGTGCTGAAGAGCAATGACGCGGGTCTCAGGTTGTGGGATGAGTTACTTGCACGTCTATTATTTGGATTTGACAGAGCCAATCTGGAAACATTTGTCTGCAGTTAAAATCAGCACGGAACAAATACACAAGCCCCCCCCCCCCCCCCCCCCCAAGTGCCTTTCCTGCAGCTAATCCTGCTGTGATTGACGATATTCACTCATAGTAAAATAGGCAACATGGTAGCACGGTTATTAGCCCTGTTGCTTCTCAGCACTAGGATCCCAGGTTCGATTCCCACTTGGGTCACTGTGCGGATCTGCATGTTCTCTCTGTGTCTGCGTGGGTTTGCTCCGGTTTCCCCCCACAAGTCTCAAAAGACGTGCTGCTAGGTCATTTGGACATTCTGAATTCTCCCTCTGTGTGCCCGAACAGGTGCCGGAGTTTGGGGACTAGGGGCTTTTCACAGTGACTTCATTGCAGTGTTAATGTTACTTGTGACACTAATAAAGAATATTATAGGAGAAAAAAAACAAGCATAGCAGGAGGTAGGCATTTGGACTGGCCCATGGAAGGTGCAACTGCTTTCAGCAGAGGTGGGTTGAGGGGCGAGGAAAGCAATGTTTTCAGCAGCAATGGAGGAAGGGAAGATGCCAGAACCAGAATTATGCTGGTTATAATGATTATAATGATAAGAGAAGGTCAAGGCTGGGACTCAAGGAGGCGGGTAGAGGGTAGTGACTGTGGGAAGCACTTTGGGAAAGGGAGAGAGAAGAAAGGTTTGGAGCAGTGTTTCAGAACAAAAGTGTGTGGGGGAGGGCAGCAAGGTGGCGCAGTGGCTAGCACAGCTGTCTCATGCCGCCGAGGTCCCAGGTTCGATCCCGGCTCTGGGTCACTGTGCGTGTGGAGTTTGCACATTCACCCTGTATTTGCGTGGGTTTCGCCCCCACAACCCAAAGATGTGCAGGCTAGGTGGATTAGCCATTCTAAATTGCCCCTTAATTGGGAAAATTAATTGGATACTCTAAATTGTTTAAGAAAGTGGGAGGGGGTAAGGGAGTATAGCATTAGTGACCTGTATTTTGAGGGGAGAGGGCAAGTGGCAGAAGCTGGGTGTGAGAGAAAGGCCAGAAACCACATTTCCTGTTGTTCCGACATCCTGGGCTAGTCCATGGTCGATTCCAGCCCTTCTTGACCCGGAATCACAGTACAGTTGAAATTAACTTCTAATTTATAAAATACACAAGTCTTTGGTTGCTTAATAACGGAAGTCACCAGGTTTGAAAATTTCAAAACAACTAACTGTTAATTATTAACAGTAACTATAATTAAATAGGCATCAAATATAACTGATTAACTGCTACTACTTTGTAACCCCCTCCAACTCACCCCACCCTCTACACAACGCAAGGCAAAAAACACAGAGGAGAAAGAGAGGTGTAAAAAATAATCCTACAAGCAAAAGGACTTGTAGACTTGTTTCAGACGGGACATCTTCGAGTTATATTTTTCCTTCAGACAAGGCCTACAGTTGGATAATATATTTGCCTTCAGTCTGTAATGATTTTCTCTGTAGATTCTTCAGGGTTGGGAGAAGTCAGCCTTTGGTCAACAGACAGCAAACAGAGAGAGATTGGATTGGATTGGATTGGATTTGTTTATTGTCACGTGTACCGAGGTACAGTGAAAAGTATTTTTCTGCAAACAGCTCAACAGATCATTCAGTACATGGGAAGAAAGGGGAATTAAATAAAATTCAAGAAAATACAAGAAAATAAATAATAGACAACACAAGATATACAATGTAACTACATAAGCATTGGCATCGGATGAAGCATACAGGGTGTAGTGTTAATGAGGTCAGTCAATAAGAGGGTCATTCAGGAGTCTGGTGACAGTGGGGAAGAAGCTGTTTTTGAGTCTGTTCGTGCGTGTTCTCAGACTTCTGTATCTCCTGCCCGATGGAAGAAGTTGGAAAAGTGAGTAAGCCGGGTGGGAGGGATCCTTGATTATGCTGCCCGCTTTCCCCAGGTAGCGGAAGGTGTAGATGGAGTCCATGGATGGGAGGCAGGTTCGTGTGATGGACTGGGCGGTATTCACGACTCTCTGAAGTTCCTTGCGGTCCTGGGCCGAGCAGTTGCCATACCAGGCTGTGATGCAGCACGATAGGATGCTTTCTATGGTGCATCTGTAAAAGTTGGTAAGGGTTAATGTGGACATGCCGAATTTCCTTAGTTTCCTGAGGAAGTATAGGCGCTGTTGTGCTTTCTTGATGATAGCGTCGATGTGAGTGGACCAGGACAGATTTTTGGCGATGTGCACCGCAGGGATTTGAAACTGCTAACCATCTCCACCTTGGCCCCATTGATGCTGACAGGGGTGTGTACAGTACTTTGTTTCCTGAAGTCAATGACCAGCTCTTTAGTTTTGCTGGCATTGAGGGAGGGATTGTTGTCGTTACACCACTCCACCAGGTTCTCTATCTCCCTCCTGTATTCAGACTCGTCGTTATTCGAGATCCGGCCCACTATGGTCGTATCATCAGAAAACTTGTGGATGGAGTTGGAACCAAGTCTTGCCACGCAGTCATGTGTGACAGGGAGTAGAGTAGGGGGGCTAAGTACGCAGTCTTGCGGGGCACTGGTATTGAGGACTATTCTGGAGGAGGTGTTGGTGTTCATTCTTACTGATTGTGGTCTGTTGGTCAGAAAATCAAGGATCCAGTTGCAGAGTAGAGAGCCAAGTCCTAGGTTTTGGAGCTTTGATATGAGCTTGGCTGGGATTATGGTGTTGAAGGCAAAGCTGTAGTCAATAAATAGGAGTCTGATGTAGGAGTCCTTGTTGTCGAGATGCTCTAGGGATGAGTGTAAGGCCAGGGAAATGGCGTCTGATGTGGACCGGTTGCGACGGTATGCGAATTGAAGTGGGTCAAGGCGTTCCGGGAGTATGGAGGCGATGCGCTTCATGATCAGACTCTTGAAGCACTTCATTACAACTGACATCAGGGCCACCGGGCGGTAGTCATTGAGACATGTTTCCTGGTTCTTCTTTGGTACCGGTGTGATGGTGGTCTTCTTGAAGCAGGTGGGGACCTCTGAGTGGAGTAGGGACAGGTTAAAAATGTCTGTGAATACCTCTGCCAGCTGGTCTGCGCAGGCTCTGAGTGCACGACCAGGGATCCCGTCCGGGCCCGTCGCTTTCCGCGGGTTCACTTTCAGGAAGGCCGATCTGACTTCGGAAGCGGTGATGGTGGGTATGGGCGAATTATGGGCTGCTGGGGCACTTGACAGTGGATTATTGGTTACCTGCTCGAACCGAGCATAGAATTCATTAAGTTCATCGGGGAGGGGTGCGCTGCTGCCAGAGATACTGCTCGGCTTCGCTTTGTAGCCCGTTATGTTGTTTAGTCCTTGCCACAACCGCCAAGAGTCTGTCTGTGACTCTAGCTTAGTTTGATATTCTCTCTTGGCATCTCGGATGGCTTTGCGGAGGTCGTACCTGGATTTCTTGTATAGGACAGGGTCGTCTGCCTTGAATGCCTCAGATCTGTCCTTCAGTAGAGAGTCACTCTCGCGGTTGAGCCATGGTTTCCGGTTGGGGAATGCACGTACTGCTTTCTTTGGCACGCAGTCGCCCACACATTTGCTGATGAAGTCTGTGACGGTGGTGGCATACTCATTTAAATTAGCCGCTGAGTTCTTAAATATGGACCAATCCACTGTCTCTAAGCAGTCACGTAAGAGCTCTTCTGTCTCCTCGGACCAGCACTGCACAACCTTCTTAGCTGGATTCTCCCGCTTGAGTTTCTGCTTGTAAGCCGGGAGAAGGAGCACAGTCTTATGGTCTGATTTCCCAAAATGGGGTCGGGGGATGGAACGGTAGGCGCCCTTGATTTTTGAGTAGCAGTGGTCAAGAGTATTGTCGCCCCTGGTGGGACAAAAGATGTGCTGGTGGAATTTTGGCAGCACGCTCTTGAGGTTGGCTTTGTTGAAGTCTCTGGCCACAATGAACAAGGCCTCTGGGTGTTCTGTTTCATAGTTGTTCATGACTGTGTACAGTTCACAGTGCCAAGAGAGAATGGTGCTTCTGCCTTGAGGGTCCAGTGGCTTCTCTGCAGACTCACAGCAACAGCAAGTGGCCCACATTTGAGAGAAATGGTGAGAGAGAGTGTGTGAGAGAGAGAGAGACAAACACAGCTTCTCTTTCAGAGTCCAGAAGCTTTCTGCTGGGTCCTCTGAACACCCCAGCTGGCAGAACCCAATCACTATCTCTTTCCAGGCAGGAAGCTGTTCATGGACAATCCAAAGCCCACCATTGAACCTTTCGAACGAAATCCATCCAATCTCTCGAGAACTATAGGCCGAGATTCTCTGACCCTGCGCCAGGTCGGAGAATCCCCGGGGGGACGCGCGAATCCCACCCCGATGCCCCAATGCCGACTTCCCTATTCTTCAGTGCCATTTCTGGGCGCCGGCGGGATTCCCGCAACGCTGGTCAGGGTGCTTTGATTGCGCCCCCCTCTTCCAGGCCCCGATGGGCTGAGTGGCCAACAAGTTTTGCCCAGTCCCGCCGGCGTGAATTGCTTACCTGACACATAGCGGGACCTGACAGATAAGTGTGCAGCGTCGTCCTGCAGGGTTGGAGGGGGCGGGGGATCCAAACCCGGGGGGGCCCCCATGGTGGCCTGGCCCGCGATCGGGGCCTTGCACTCGGCGGGCGGGCTGGTTCTGTTGGGGCCTTCTTTCCTCCGCACCGGGCCCCTGTCGGGCTCTGCCATATTGCCCGGGGGCCGGCGCATGCACAGAAATACGCCGGCCGTTCTGCGCATGCGCGGAAATACACCGCCCGTTCTACGCATGCGCGAACGCACACCAGCCCTTTGGCGCCGGCTGGAGCTGAGGGAACCACTCCTGCGCTGACCTAGCCCCCTAGAAAATGGAGAATTCCTCACTTTCGGGGGCTGTTGACGCCGGAGTGGTTGGCACTGGATTTCACGCCGACGTCGGGGCATGGCCCCATTATTGAAGAATCCCACCCATAAAGTATCGGTTCTGCTGTTCAAATACCCTTGGCACAGTGTGTCATTTTGAAATGTTTTAGTTCCTCACTTCCTCTACTAGACTTAAAGGTATGTCTCGATTAAAGATCCGTGGATGAAAAACAGTAAGAACGAAGTAATAGAAAAGGGAAATAAGGGAATCAACAGAAAGGGCCCTCACATTGTAGGTAAAGGTGAGAAACAAAACAACACAAGTGTTTTTGGGAGTAAGGAGAGTAGCTGAGAATAGCTTTGCTGCAGCTTACTGCCTCCTTAAACTATGGGGGATTTTCCATTCCTGTTTTCAGTGGCAGGAGCGGGAACTTGTGTGGGAGAGTGTTCTAGGATGTTGCCCCGGTGACAGTGAAGGAGCGGCGATATATTTCCAAGTCAGGTGGGTGACTTGGAGGGGTACATCCAGGTGGTGGGGTTCCCAGTTACCTGCTGCTCTTGTCCTTCTAGATGGTAGTAGTTGTGGGTTTGTACAGTGGCGTCTAAGGAACCTCTTGGTGAGTTGCTGCAGTGCATCTTGTAGATGGTACACACGGCTGCCACTGTTCGTCTATGGTGGAGGATTTGAATGTTCGTGGAAGGGGGAGCAATAAAGTGGACTGCTTTGCCCTGGATGGTGTCGAGCGTCTTGAGTGTTGCGGGAGATGCACTCATCCAGGCAAGTGGAGAGCATTCAATTGCACTCCTGACCTCTGCTTTGTAGATGGTAGAAAGGCTTTGGCGAGCCAGGATGTGAGTTACTCGCCATAGGATTCCTAGCCTTAGACCTGCCTTGGTAGCCACAGTTTTAATATGGCTAGTCCATTTCAGTCTCTAATCAATAGGATGTGGGATCTCAGTGATGGTAATACTATTGAATGTCGAGGGACGGTGGCTAGATCCTCGCTTATCGGAGATGGTCATTGCCTGCCACTTGTGTGGCACAAACGTAACTTGCCACTTGTCAGCCCAAGCCCAGATATTGCCCCAGTCTTGCTGCATTTGAGCGTGGACTGCTTCATTATCTGAGGAGTCGTGAATGGAGTTGAACATTGTGCAGTCAACCGCAAACATAGAACATAGAACATTACAGCGCAGTACAGGCCCTTCGGCCCACGATGTTGCACCGTCCTGTGAAACCCCTCTAAAGTCCCTCTACACTATTCCCTTATCGTCCATATGCCTATCCAATGACCATTTGAATTCCCTTAGTGTTGGCGAGTCCACTACTGTTGCAGGCAGGGCATTCCACGCCCTTACTACTCTCTGAGTAAAGAACCTACCTCTGACATCTGTCCTATATCTATCTGCCCTCAATTTAAAGCTATGTCCCCTCGTGCTGGACATCACCATCCGAGGAAAAAGGCTCTCAATGTCCACCCTATCTAATCCTCTGATCATCTTGTTTGCCTCAATTAAGTCCCCTCTTAACCTTCTTCTCTAACGAAAACAGCCTCAAGTCCTTCAGCCTTTCCTCATATGATCTTCCCTCCATACCAGGCAACATTCTTGTAAATCTCCTCGGTACCCTTTCCAATGTTTCCACATCCTTCCTATAATGTGGCGACCAGAACTGCACACAATACTCCAAATGCGGCCGCACCAGAGTTTTGTACAACTGCAACATTATGATGGAAGGGAGGTCATTGATCAAGTAACCAAAGATGGTTGGACCTAGGACGAGACCCTGAGGAAATTCTGCAGTGATGTCCTGGAGCTAAGATGTTTGACCTCCAACCACCACAACCATCTTCCTTTGCGCCAGGAATGACTCCAGCCAATGGAGAGTTTTCCACCTGATTCCCATTGACTCCAGTTAAGCCAGGGCTCCTTGATGCCATACTCGGTCAAATGCTGCCTTGATGTCAAGGGCAGTCACTCTTACCTCACCTCTGACAATTAGCTCTTTTTTTTTTTTTGTTATAAATTTAGATTACCCAATTATTTTTTCCAATTAAGGGGCAATTTAGCGTGGCCAATCCACCTACTCTGCACATTTTTGGGTTGTGGGGGCGAAACCCACGCAGACACGGGGAGAATGTGCAAACTCCACACGGACAGTGACCCAGAGCCGGGATCGAACCTGGGACCTCAGCGCCGTGAGGCGGTTGTGCTAACCACTAGGCCACCGTGCTGCCCTGACAATCAGCTCTTTTGTCCATTTTTGAATCAAGCCTGTAGTGAGGTCAGGAGCTCAGTGGCCCTGGCGGAACTCAAACTGAGCATCCGTGAGCAGGTTATTGCTGAGTAGGTACCACTTGATAGCACTGTTGATGACTCCTTCCATCACTCTGCTGATGATGGAGAGTAAACTGTAATTAGCTGGGTTGGTTTGTCCTGTTTCTTCTGTACAGGACACTGCTAGACAATTTTCCACATTGCCAGGTAGATGCCAGTGTTGTAACTGTACTGGAACAGCTTGGCTAGGGATGCGGCAAGTCCTGGAGCACAAGTCTTCAGTACTATTGCCAGGATATTGTCAGGGCCCATAGACTTTGCCATACCCAGTGCCTTCAGCCATTTCTTGATATCACGTGGAATGAATCTTATTGGACTCTGTGATGCTAGGGACCTCCGGAGCAGATCAAGATCGATTATCCACTCGGCATTTCTAGCTAAACATTGTTGTTAATGACTCAGCCTTGTCTTTTTCATATTTGTGCTGGGCTCCTCCATCATTGATGATGGGGACATTTGTGGAGGCTCCTCCTCCAGTGAGTTGTTTAATTGTCCACCACCATCCACGGCTGGATGTGACAAGTCTGCAGAGCTTAGATCTGATGCGGTAGTTGTGCGATTGCTTAGCTCTGTCTGTTAGGTTGGTTTAGCACAGTGGGCTAAACAGCTGGCTTGTGATGCAGAACAAGGCCAGCAGCGCAGGTTCAATTTGCGTACTGGCCTCCCAAACAGTTGCTGGAATGTTGCGACTAGGGGTTTTTCACAGTAACTTCATTGAAGCCTACTTGTAAAATTAAGTGATTTTTATTAAAAATTAGCAAATTGACAGCTTAGTGATAGGAATAATATTAAGATATCTGATCTGAAGTTTTAACCAGGACTGGTTTAGCTCAGTGGACTAGACAGCTGGTTTGTGATGCAGAACAAGGCCAGCAGCATGGGTTCAATTCCTGTACCAGCTTACCCGAACAGGCGCCGGAATGTGGCGACTAGGGGCTTTTCACAGTAGCTTCATACTTGTGACAGTAGAAGATTGTTATTACTTGCTGCGTATGCTGTTTGGCACACAGGTAAATCTGTGTTGTAGCTTCACCAGGTCGTTACCTTATTTTTGATATACCTGATGTTGCTCCTGCATGATCAGGCATACCAAAAAATGGTTTGATTGCATTTAAATCTAATTATTAGGCCTTAATGACTGATAGAACCCCCCCCCCCCCCCCCCCCCCCACATTAGGATTGTCCATTTACTTTTTTGTGAGAGAATGCTGATGTGTGTCACGACAAATTCTCTCACAATGTGCACCTGGTGAGCAGAACCCGCCAGAGGTTCGCAGTTAAGTACATCTCCCAGGGGGGAGTGGGTCATGTTTGGGCCGTGCCAAGGGGTGTTGCACCGGGCAGGGTGGTTTGCATGGCGGGGGTTGTTGTATATTTACTTGTTTTAAAATTGAACCTTCTCAGCCTTTTAAAACCCTAAGTTGCCAGTGGGGCACCATCAGTATTACATCATGGGACCCGCCCCTCACCTTTCTTTGCACTGAGTGGGTAGAATATGGTGGAGGAAGCCATATTTTGGTCTGGTGGCTTTTCCCCCATTTATCACACCTGCTGCGACACTCTGCACAAAAATAAATCAGAAAATTCTTCCCACATAATGACAGAATTGTGACAGAGCAGAAAGGGACCATTCAGCCCCTCCTGTCTGCACCGGCTCTCTGAATGAGCATTTCACCTAGTGCTGTGGTGATGTGCATCACTGTAAATACACAAGGGGTTAATGTAAATACATGTAGACTAGCGAGACACTAGAGGGAGCACCAGAGACATCATACACACACACACACTCAACCAATAGATCAATAGATAGTCTAAGGAAAAAGCGTATTGAGCTGGATTCTTCCGCCCCACCTGCCGCAAGAACGTCACGGCGAGAGGTGGACAACGGAGAAGTCCAGTGACCTTGGGCGGGATTCTCTGGTCGCCGGGCGGACGCGGCTGGAGAATCACACACTTTGTTTCAGATGGTTGCCTTTAAGCAGGCCTTCCTTGAAAGTAAACTTTGGAGAGAGAGAGAGAGAGAGGACATCCACACAGCACTCTCCTACACCCTCCGCCAGCACAGAGACACATAACTCGGTTGCACCTAGTCCCAGAGCAAGCTCGGGTCACAATCTTTGACGACAGCACACATACTGGTCAAAGGTATTGCAGGCGGGGAAATTCGAGGTTGCTGCATTCGGAGGACCACTGGAGGCCACGTTTCTCCTGAGTTCCAGTCTTCAAATGATGTTGGAGCTGTAGCGACAATCACAGGAATATCAGGAAGGGATGTTGGCTGTATTCTTCAGATTGCAACAGACGACGGGGAAACCTGTCTGTATTCAGTCTGAGGGGATAGCGCTATCATACACTGAGGTCAACAGTGGTAGGATGGCAGCCACCATGGAGACCTTGGTCCATGACATTAGTCCTGCACTCCATCGCTGGAGTCCTTGGTGACACCTATCAGTGGCTATGTGAGAGAGGATTGGGGCAGATCAATTTCACTCAAGCTTCCCCTTCTCCACAAGGAATCAACCAAGGGTGCTCAGCACCCTAGGGAGGGGGTTCAGCAGCTCAACACCCCGAGGCCCAGGTGACTCTGGGAGTCTCCAGACTATCTAAATATCCTCTTCCTGTGAACCCAGTATCTCCAGCTCCACAGCCCCAGAGTGGTGCATCTGCCCCACAGCAGTACAGCCAAAGGAGGATGGCACCTTCCAGGCCTCAGCCCTCCAGAGGATGCATGCCAAGGTTATCAGAGTCAACAAGGTGTCGCAGTCAACAAGCTGTCTCCACCACAAAGGTTTAGGAGTGCCGCAATAGTGGCATGGGGATTGATAACATGTACATAAGTGTAAACTGAATTGCACCAATTTAATAATAATAATCTTTATTGTCACAAATAGGCTTACATTAACACTGCAATGAAGTTACTGTGAAAAGCCCCTAGTCGCCACATTCCGGCACCTGTTCGAGTACACAGAGGGAGAATTCAGAATGTCCAATTCACCTAACCTGCACGTTTTCGGGACTTGTGGGAGAAAACTGGAGCACCCAGAGGAAACCCACGCACACACGGGGAGAACGTGCAGACTCCGCCCAGACAGTTACCCAAGCCGGGAATCAAACCCTGGGGCCTGGAGCTGTGAAGCAACAGTGCTAACCACTGTGCTACCTTCTTCCCTTTGTGTATGACTCCTTCTTATGGTGAGCTATCAATCCGGTGTGCTAGTATGGTCCTTCCCCCGACTTATCACAGATGTCACTGTCATCGGCCCTTGCCGATGCAGGGTGCTTCCATATCATTACAGTATGTGGCCCTTTGGCTCAACCTGAATGTTCAGTATGCTTGTCATGTTTCTTCTTTGCTATGTAAGAATGAGCAAAGCTGTTCTCCTACCTCGCCTCCATTATTAAAAGGTGAAGGTGCAGTGTACAAGGAGAGTGTGTTCATGCAGGGAAGGGTCATTTATCGCACAACCCCATGCACCTCTGCCTCTCAGCAGAGTTTTCATTTCTGCGCCCATACTCAGAGCTGGTGTGGGCTGTTGTCAGCCAACCCGGTTTTCCACTCTCAGAGTTTGCATCTGCTAAGATCACCCATAAGTGACCTCAAGGTGATGGAGTTCAGTCACATTATTGTCCTGGCATTGAAATGCCCAACTTCCAGTGTCTCTCTCTCACCCTGTAGTTGTGCTTACTATGGGGACAAGACTCTTGTCACAAAGTAAGGATGCAGCACTATGTATCCCCTCACCTGAGCATTCAGTGATGGCAATTCTAAATAATGATTTCTGATGAAACGTACAGTCTTTGTGCAAGTTCTGGAAATGCATATCATTGCTTTAGACAATATGGAGAGGAGCTATGGGATAGCAAGATAGCTGAAGCCTGCTCTTTATTAACAATGACTTGAGGGTATCATGGTGTCTGAACAGTTTGGACGTCACAGGAGCTAAGGCTGGCGATGAGGGCACAATGTCTGTGTTAAAGAGGAGACATTTTAATGTCTGGCAGACAAGTGTTTGACATTGTCGTGCTCAAGTAGTCTGCATGCATATGAATGTGAGGATAAATGAAACCCAGAATACTGAGAGTACTGGATGTCAGCATGATTTGGAGGAATGCAGGACAGACGACTGAGTCATCTCCAAATGGATTCACAGCAGTGGAATGTCATTGAACGCCATGTTTAAATATGACTAATCAGATTCACCTCCGATATTACACAGAGTGCATATTTCCATTGCTGAGATGGATATCCTTGAGGAGCCTTGTCACACTGAAGGTATGCAGCTGCAAGCCCACTGAGGATCATGCAACAGCTTCTACCTCCTGTAGCATGTTATTATGACTGGGATGCTGGAGAGAAGCTGAAAGAGGCAGCAGCTTCTGATGTATCGGTGATCTCATCTCGGCCTCAACTCCATTTTCCTTCCCATTCTCCATTACCCTCCAACCCATTACTAATTAAAAGTCTTGCCTATCTCCTCTGTAAATTTGTAATTGCTCAATGTCCCGGCATACATGACACTCCGGGGTAGTGAATTTCACGACATTTGGATTTTGTTTATTGTCACCTGTACCAAGGTACAGTGAAAAGTATTTTTCTGCGAGCAGCTCAACAGATCATTAAGTACAAGGAAATAAAAGAAAATACATAATAGGGCAACGCAAGGTACACAATGTAATTACATAACATCGGCATCGGATGAAGCACAGAGGGGTGCAGCGTTAATGAGGTCAGTCCATAAGAGGGTCGTTTAGGAGTCTGGTAACAGCGGGGAAGAAGCTGATTTTGAGTCTGTTTGTGTGTGTTCTCAGACTTTTGTATCTCCTCCCCGGAAGAAGTTGGAACTGTAGTAAGCCGGGTGACATCTGCTGCCGGCTGACTCTCCTGCAGTTAGCACTTTATCTCAGTAGGGAGACATGCTGCCAAGGATGATCCCTCAAAGGATCAGGACAATATGAGGCTGATGTGTAACTATTCACTCTCATACTGAAGTTCATGATTGAAATGAGAAGAATAGCAATTCTGGTGTTCATGTTGGCACGTGATGGGGGGGGGGGGCACATGTCCAAGAGAGTACTCACTGCAATTCGTCACGGTCCTTGTGGAATCCAGTGGCAATGAGGCCTGTCTCATCTTGCCCAAGCTATGGCCTTTTCCCTTGGAGCCTCAGCCTCCTCAAAGTCATTCTGATCTCTGCTGAAACTTTGATTTGCTCTGAGGCAGCGAGTGCGTTTGCTGATTACCTCTGGGGAAATTTACACTAAACACCAAGTAAGTAAGCAAAATTAAGTGCTTAACATAATCACCAGTGGTCAGACCCAATCACTTCCTGAAAAATACTAAGCTATGCTGACTCCGATAGTTTACATGATGATAAAGTCCAATCCAATACCAAGATCAGGGCACCAGGCTCCATTTAAATGCAACATGCTAACACTCTGGGGGTAAGGTGCTCAAAAACAGGTGCATCCAAATTTCTAGACCAAATTGTCATTGCACAGCAGATTAAACTCTTAAGGCATTGCAACACAGAATATTTCACACTGCAGTCTTCAATGGATTACTGAACTTGGTCATATTCACTTTTCGGAGGAGGTTCTGCGCAGGAATCTATGGAATGGAATGAAAATGATATGTTAAGGAACGCAAGCTTCAACAACTTATAAACACCACTGCCCATCCTAGGCCCTCGACCAGTCCCAATCCCTCGTGCCTATTTCTTCTAGCCCCAGGCCCTGCCGCATGTTCACCATACCCTCCGCCTTTCCCCATTCTGAGGCTGAGCGTGCTGTTCTCAGCAAAGAACTCAGCTTTGTACCCATACGTCCCCACCTCAATGAATTCCGGGCTCGACATGATATTGAACTCTTCTTTCATCAGTTTCGTCTCCGTGCCCACTTCTTTGGGCAAGACTCCTCCCCCCGTTCCACAGATCCTTTCATGTGCCTCCAACATTCTGCCTCCAATTGGACACCCCCGCCGGGACAATTACCTGGCAGCGATCTTTTCATTGAGAACTGTCAATGGGTCATTGGCTGTCTTAATTTTCATGCTCCCCTCACCCATTCCAACCTCTCCCCTTCTGAACTTTCCACTCGTCATTCTGTCAGGTTGAACCCCGACTTTGTCAGCAAACCTGCCAACAAAGGGGGTGCTGTTTTCATCCGGCGCACTAGCATCTACCTCGCAGAGCCTGAGCGCCAACTTCAAATACTTCCTCCTACCTCCCCTGGACCATGATCAGACCACTGACCATCAAGCCATTATCTCCAACACCGTTAGCGATCTCATTTCCTCTGAATGCCTTCCCCCTCCAGCTTCCAACCTCATAGTCTCCCAACCCCGGACAGCCCGCTTTTATCTACTTCCTAAAATCCACAAAAATGTCTGTCCCAATAGGTCCATTGTGTCAGCATGCTCTTGCCCCACTGCACTTATCTTGACTCCATCTTCACTCCTCTGGTCCATTCCCTCCTCACCTACATCCAGGATTCCTCTGATGCCCTGCGTCATATTGACAGCTTCCAGTTCGCGAGCCCTAAACGCATCCTATTCACCATGGATGCGCGATCTCTCTACACCTCCATCCCACACCAGGATGGCCTGAGAACTCTTTAATTCTTTCTCGAAAAGAGGCCTGAACAATTCCCATCCACCACTACTCTCCTCCGCCTGGTTGAACTCATTCTATCTCTCAACAACTTCTCGTTTAACTCAACCCACTTTCTCCAAATCAAAGGAGGAGCAATGGGTACCCACATGGGTCCTAGCTACGCTTGCCTTTTTATGGGATATGTGGAACATTCCTTGTTCCAGGCCTACCCAGGTCTTCTCCCACAATTTCTTTACTGGTACATCAATGACTATTTTGGTGCCGCGTCATGCTCTTGTCAGGACCTGGAAAAATTCATCAACTTCGCTTCCAGTTTCCACCCCTCCATCACTTTGACCTGGTCCATCTCAGACACTTTGCTTCCTTTCCTTGACCTTTCTGTCACCATTTCCAGCAATAGACGATCTATTAATATCCATTACAAGCCCACTGACTCCCACAGCTATCTGGACTACAGATCTTCGCACCCTACACCCTGTAAGGACTCCATCCCTTTCTCTCAGCTCCTTCGCCTCTATCACATTTGTTCCAATGATGCCACTTCCCAAAATGGTGCTTTGAAAATGTGTTCCTTCTTCCTCAACAATGATTTCCCACCTCCGGATGTTGACAGGGCCCTCAACAGCGTGCGGTCCATCATCCGCGCCACGACACTCATCCCCTCCCCTCCCTCCCAGAACAAGAATAGAGTCCCTCTCATTCTCATATTTCACCCCACCAGCTTCCTTATGCAAAGCATAATCCTCCGCCATTTTTGTCAACTCCAGAGTGATGCCACCACCAAATACATCTTCCCTTCACTACCTCTGTCAGAATTCCACAGAGACCATTCCCTCTGGGATAATCTAGTTCACTCCTCCACCATACCCAAGATCTCTCCCATCATCCATGGCACATTCCCATGCAATAGCAGGTGTAACACCTGCCCCTTTATCTCTTCCATGCTTAACATCCCAGGCCCAAAACACTTATTCCAGGTTAAGCATCATTTCACTTGCATCTCTTTCAATTTAGTCTATTGCATTCGCTGCTCCCAATGTGGTCTCCTCTATATCGGAGAGACCAAACACAGACTGGGTGGTCACTTTGCTGAGCACCTTCGGTCTGTGCGCATTCAGGATCCTGACCTTCCCATTGCTTGCCATTTTAACACAAGACCCTGCTCCCATGCCAACATGTCTGTTCTTGGCCTGCTGCAATGTTCCAGTGAAGCTGAACTCAAAATGGAGGAACAACATCTCATCTTCCGGTTAGGAACGCTACAGCCTTCAACAGCGAATTCAACAACTTCCGATGATTAGCTCTACCCCAATTCGACCCCTTTGTTTTCATCTCATTTTTAACTTTCTTTTGCCACTTATTTATTTATTGTCTTTCTTTACATATATTCCCCCCTATCTTATCCCCCCTTTCCTTCCATTTTCTCCCCTTTGCTCCCCCTCCCCCCTGCTTTTTCTCATTTTACCTCTCTCCCACCCATGCTCCCCCACATCTACATCTGTCACGGCTTACTCTCTGATTTTAGTTTCTCTGCTGTTTGGCCTTTCACAACTTTTATTCTCTCTGGGGACTGCCATTAGCAGTCTTTTCCATTGGTTTCTGTGGCTGTGACTCATCTTTCATTCCCCACCCTACAGTATAAATATCTCCCACTTTCTATGCCTTTTAGTTTGACAAAGGGTCATCTGGACTCAAAACATTAGCTCTTTTCTCTCCCTACAGATGCTGCCAGACCTGCTGAGATTTTCCAGCATTTTCTCTTTTGGTTTCAGATTCCAGCATCCGCAGTAATTTGCTTTTAAAACAGTTTTGTTTCCTGGAATATGTTGATTCTACTGTGGGCTTCAAAAATCAGTTTCTGAATGATCAGAGTAAATTGTACAGAGGCAGTCCTTGACTTTATGACATTCAAATTACGATGAATTACACTTATATTGTGTATAAATTGACAATCCGCTTTGAATTTACATCAGTTTTGAGTTTATGATGCCACGCTGGCACAGCCATATGTACGCCATCCATCTGTCTGGACAATGTTACTCCAGCCACTGTACTGTCTTTATCAGGTTGGGGCAAATGTTTTATTGTGTTAATCCACGCAAGCTGATGTCAGGCTTTCTTGGCACAACTGTCATGACAGTGCAACATGTGATCAGACTTGAAAGGTTAAACAGGCAGCTGACAGTGATCACACCCCTTCATCACACCCCCCACACTAAACGTGAAACATGTGCTAATGTGTGCAGGCATCAACAGTCACCTCACCGACTTGACAGGGCATGAGCTGAGAGCATTTAACACCACCAGACACGCCATAAATGTCTTCCAGACCAGGTTCAGGAATCAATCCCCCATCCATACCATTGTTCCTAAGAGAAAATTGTTTCTGACTTAAGACATTTCAACTCACAATGCAGTTTTCAGGGACTAAATGTGTCCTAATTCCGAGGACTGGCTGTATCCCACTTTTTACTGAGGCTTTACAAGGTAATTTATGTACACAAATATTTTTCAGGTAACTTCCTGCACCATGTAAGACAAAGTATGTGGGTTATGCAGCTGTTGTGGAAAGTATATGGAGACTATCAATTGATCACATACTTTTCGCATGTTATGGCTCTTGTTTTACTACATTTGTGTATATTGTTTTAGTTAAATTTAGAGTACACTATTCTTTTTGTCTGAAGTTCCCTCTAAAATATGTGAGACATGTGTTCGTGCCCATGGTTCCTCCAATTGGATACCACACAAAGGTGAACCTCACAAATTCACTAAAATTGACACCAAGGTAGAAAAGTTGATAAATGGATCTCCCTGACTGCTGCCTGTCAACCTTAGCCAACTCCAGCAGATTAACTTCCATATTCCTGCATGAGACAATGGCATTCAGAACAGGTAATGCTAATACAGGTCTTACATTGGTCTAAATAAATTAGGGACACAAATTCCGCTTTTGCACTTCAGCCACTTTACAGAAGTGCATTACCAGACAAACTGGGCCATCCAAGACTCGAGGCTCTCTTTGCCCACCTTTCATCATTCAGTCTCCATAAACCTATTAGCATCTAATCCAAAAACTTGCTGTCCATATCCTATCCTCAACATTGGTTCCCAGTGTTCCAACATTGGACTGGATTCCCCTGTCCTCCAACCGCATGTTTCTTGAAAGCAGGAGGCAGTGCGCCTTGCGCTCACGGTGGGGTTCTCTATTCCTGCTGCTTGTTAATAGAATTTCCCTTTGAAACCATCCCACATCAGTAGGAAACCCAGAACCAGATAATCCTGCCACCAATGAATGGCCAGAGATTTAAAATGCTTATCCTATTGTTTAAATCCTTAAATCCATTCATGATTCCATTGTTCCCCATCTCCCTACCCTCCAGCCAAACAACATTCTTCCCAAATGAACTGTTTCTTTGACTGCAAAACCCAATCTCCTTCCATTTCTTCCATCACTGACAATAGCGCCATAGCTATCCGGGCCCCACAACATCAAGGGTCGAGCAAAGGGAGGGGGATGTGCAAGATGCTTGAAGGATAATGGTTGGAGGACAGGGGCTGAAAGAGAGAGAGATTGGGAGGGGTACGCTCACAGAGGAATTTAAAGGTCAGCATGAGAGTTTTAAATTTCAGAAAAAGAGTGATGTTTAAATGTGATGGTGCAGATTAGATTATCAAGCTAAATTTTAGATAAGCACAAAGAGAGAAAAAGAGAGAAGGATGGGTCAGCCAGCAGAGCATTGGAGATGACAAACCCATGGTTCAGATCGGTCCAGAGACAAATTTATGCAAATAAATGTGTTGGAGAATATAAGGGGCGGGATTCATCCAACGGGAGACTAAGAGCCGATGATGGAGTGAAAACCGGAGTGTTTCACTCCGGCGTCGAAGGCCGCTCCTCGCTCCCTATTGTCCCACCCCCGGGGGGCTAGGAGCGGCGCCGCGTCATTTACGCGCGCCAGGCCTTAGCGGCGTGTGAAAACAGCGCCGCGTAAATTACGCAGCGCATGCGCGGTTGCCGTCCTCCCCGCGGGCGCCCCGCAAGAGATGGAGGATTGATCTTGCGGGGCAGAGGAGGAAAAGAGTGCATCCTTTAGAGACGCCGGCCCGCCGATCGGTGGGCACAGATCGCGGGCCAGACCCCTACTGAGCGCCCCCCCCGGTGCTCAATCCCCCCTCCCCCCCCACACAATTCATCATCTTGCTATTGAATCAATTCCCCTTCCTGGATACTGCATTGTTCTGAACCAGGCAGGTTTCAGCATCTCATCTAGATCTAAGTTAAGTTTCTAACACCTTGTGCGCAGTTCTCTGCCTCCCACGCCGGGTGGGAGAATCGTGGGGGTGCTGGGCGAGTCCCGCCACACCGCCCCGGCACCCGCACGTGATTCTCCCACCCCCCCCAAAACGGCATGCCGCGTTTTACGACAGGCTGCTCGGAGAATCACCGCTCGCCGTTTGTAATGGGTGAGCGGTGATTCTCCGGCCCAATTGGGCCGAGCAGCCTGCCCAATACGACGGGTTCGCGCCGCCACCAACCACACCTGGTTGCTGCCGGCGTGAACAGCGCGCAAACGCTGCGTGGACGGACTGTGGGGGGGGGGGGGGGGGGGATCGAGCACCGGGGGGGCGCTCATACAGCTTCAGTGTTCATTATGATTAAATGCCTTCATCTAGTCTGTCGTTGTATAGCTAAGCCTGTATATATTATCAAATAGAATAGGATGTCATCAGTCAAGTGACAAAGAGGCTGGAATGTGTTAGTAGACTAAGTAGATTAAGATTTTTTCAGCTATCAGTCTTTTTGCGGCCCACTCGCTAATTGTATGATTGCCCACCTACAAAAC
Organism: Scyliorhinus canicula; assembly: GCF_902713615.1. NCBI lineage: Eukaryota > Metazoa > Chordata > Chondrichthyes > Carcharhiniformes > Scyliorhinidae > Scyliorhinus > Scyliorhinus canicula. The sequence continues at coordinate 116,787,723 of NC_052151.1, forward strand.
TCCGTCGTCAAGGCCACGCCGCCGTGACGCACGGGGCCGCGTTCCTAGCCCCACCCGGGGGGGTGAATCGTCCCCGGAAGTGGCCATGAAGGCTGCCGTGGGTCACGGCCTGTCCCACGGCAGCCTTTACGATTCTCCGCATTTATTCTCCACCATTGTCATCAGAATCCCTGAGGCAATTCACAACTCCCACAACCAAAGAATGCGCGATTCTCCGCTGCCCACGACGGGTCAGAGACTAGTGGGAGGGCCTTCCCGACATTTTTCCCGACCTCCCGCTATTCTCCCCCCCCCCACGGCCGCCCCACGACACGAATCACTGCTCGCCGTTTTTTTACGGCGAACAGCGATTCTCCCCTAGCCGATGGGCCGAGTTCCCAGGCCTTTACGGCCGTTTTCACGAACGCAAACACACCTGCTCTCACCGTTCGTGAAAACGGCCGCAAAGTGCTGTTCCCGACAACCATGGCACCGATTGGCACGGCCACACCATGGCCGTGCCAAGGGTGGCATGGGCCCGCGATCGGTGCCCACCGCAGCGGGTCCGAAACCCACGCACTCTTTGTTCCTCCGCCACCCCGCAGGATCAGTCCGCGGGGTGGCTGAGGGGCATGACGGCCCGCGCATGCGCGGGTTTGACGCATATGCGTGATGATGGCATCTGCGCATGCGCGGGTTGGAGCCGTCCAATCCGCGCATGCGCGTCAGCCGCCGTGATCCTTGGCGCGCGGGCTTAGCGACGGTCACTAAACCTGCAATGCCGTGCTTCGCGGAGCCGCGCTGCTAGCCCCGACCGGGGGGGATAATCAGCTCCCGGGAGGGGGCGTGGAGGCTGCCGTGAAACACGGCCAGTTTCACGGCAGCCTTTACGACTCTCCGCATTTGCGGAGAATCGCGCCCGCTGGGTTTTTAACCCACTAATAACGGTGTGCACTTTAAACTCCGCCATCAATTTTCCAGCAGATTTTGGCCCAATAATGTTTAGAATACATATCATTGACTACCCTTCCTGTTACAGATAGAAAAGACAGGCAACCTGCCTGATTTCCTCTTACCACCTCTGAATGCAGAAGGTGTTTTGAATTTGTTTTTAAAAGAATATGCAGTCGTATGTTTTCCCAATCCCTCGGGTTTACTATTCCAATTTTACTAATGACCCACAGCAAACTTGAGAGAGGATTAACTCCGAAGGTTAGTTTATTTTTCACATTCAAACCCTAGAAAAAGGAATGTGAGCAACTTCCCACTCCAGACATACACACACAAACACACACATGCATGCCACACGCGCGCATGCACACGCACACATAGACACGCAAACATAGACAAACACACACACACAGTAAAAATGCAGGAGGAGGGAGAGTAAAAAGAAGTATTCCAGCACAAAGACAATAGCAAAATTGATTATCAGTTCACCTGAGTTTCAGAGTCCAACGTTAGAGTCCAAGGTGTTTTTGCCTCATGGTAGGCAATTCTGAGACGTTTCTGGTTGGCTAAACAATATGAAAACCATTGGAACAATCAATGCCACTGAATGATGAGCTTTTGATGTTTACACCACTTTGCAGGCATTGATTAGTTTAGTAGGCCACAAACCAGTCCGAGCCAAGTTGGTGAAAAACAAGTAAGGTTTACTGCAGAACAATTATATTTACAATATACAACAGATCCCAGCTGGGTCTGTCCTGTCAGCTTCATACTTGGCTGACTCTATATAAAACTCAACCATGAATATCCTTGGCCACCCACTTAGCGGGGCATCTCGTACTGGGCGAGACTCATGGGGAGATTGTTTGTTCCAACTCCATAAGTCTCGTGCAGGTTATAACATCCCTCCCCCCAGCCCCCCCCCAAACCCCCCCCCCCCCCCCCCCCCCCCCCAGCAAAGTCCGTGATGTGACCATCAATTCACTAGACACACGATTGGAAGTAAACTGTGGTTTTAATAGTCTTACAACTGAGCCAGCCTGCGACCAGAGGAATTGAGAGCAGGCTTACGGCTGCAGCACTTTATACTTCTGGTTAGTGGGAGGAGCCATGGGCGGAGCCAAGGGTGGAGCCCAGTACAAGCTCCTCATCTCCCCCTATGGGCAGAGCCGCACAACGGCTCACATACAGGGCCCACAAGGACATAATACACCGCAATGCAATACAGTGTGAATTACAATGCAGTATAATTCACCACATTCACCCCCTGTAAAAAAGATCAAGTCCGGCGGGGGTGACGTGTCTACAAATTGAGTCGGTCCGGTGGCCGAGTCGTCCGGTGGGATCGGCGGAGCACCGGGGTTGCAGCCTCTTCGGGTGGCTGGGTGGTGACGGTTGGTGAGGGTACGATGGTGGACTCCGGGGGTGTTTCAGCCCGAGCTTCATTCATGACCGGTGCGATGGGCGACGGGGGGCGCAGGAAACCTATAGGCACGGGGGCGCCGAGCGTGGGCAGGGAACCTATAGGCGCGGGGGCGCAGGGAGTGGGAGGTTGGGTGGAGTGTAGCGTGAGGGGTACCTCGGCGGTGGTGGTGGTGGAGTTGGATCCTGCAGGCGCCAGGTCCCGGAGGGGTATTCAATGAAGGCGTATTGGGGGTTCGAATGAAGTAGTAGCACTCTCTCTACTAGCGGATCTGTTTTGTATGCCCGGACGTGCTACCGGAGCAGAACCGGGCCCGGTGTCTTCAACCAGGATGGGAGCGAAACCCCCGTGGTAGTGCCCCTAGAGAAAACAAATAGTCGTTCGTGAGGGGTCTGGTTGGTGGCGGTGCATAAGAGGGACCGAATTGCATGGAGCGCGTCGGGGAGGACCTCCTGCCAATGGGAAGTCGGGAGATTCCTGGACCGGAGGGTCAGTAGGACGGTCTACCAGACCGTCGCGTTCTCCCTCTCCACCTGCCCGTTCCCCCTGGGGTTGTAGCTGGTAGTCCTGCTCGAGGCGATGCCCTTGTCGAGCAGGTACTGACGCAGCTTGTCGCTCATAAAGGTCGAACCCCTGTCGCTGTGTATGTAGCTGGGGAAGCCGAACAGGGTGAAGACACTGTGCAGGGCTCTGATGACTGTGTGGGAGATCATATCGGGGCACGGGATGGCAAACGGGAAGCGGAAGAATTCGTCGATGACGTTCAGAAAGTACACATTTCGATTGGTCGAGGGGAGTGGCCCTTTGAAATCGATGCTCAAGCATTCAAAGGGCTGGGAGGCCTTTACCAGCTGGGCCCTGTCTGGTCTATAGAAGTGCGGTTTGCACTCCGCGCAGATCGGGCAATCCCTGGTGATGGCTTTTACCTCCTCGGTGGAGAAAGACAGATTTCGGGCTTTGACGTAGTGGGTGAGCCGGGTGACCCCCGGGTGGCAGAGGTAATTGTGGATAGCTTTCAGGCAGTCGTCTTGCACGCTGGCGCACGTGCCGCGGGACAGGGCATCTGAGGGCTTGTTGAGCTTCCCCGGTCGATACATAATATTGTAATTGTAGGTGGAGAGTTCGATCCTCCACTGCAGGATTTTATCATGTTTAATTTTGCCCCTTTGCGAGTTGTCAAACATGAAGGCAACTAATCTTTGGTCGATGATGAGGGTAAACCTCCTACCTGCGAGGTAGTGCCTCCAGTGCCGTACGGCTTCCACAATGGCTTGAGCTTCTTGTTCGACTGAGGAGTGTCGAAGTTCTGAAGCGGAGAGGGTTCGGGAAAAGAAGGCGACTGGTCTCCCTGCCTGATTCAGAGTGGCTGCGAGAGTGACCGCTGAGGCTTCGCTTTCCACCTGTAAGGGGACAGATTCATCCACCGCCCGCATGGCAGCTTTGGCGATGTCCTCCTTGATGCAGTTGAAGGCCTGGTGAGCCTCAGCTGACAGAGGAAAGAGTGTGGTCTTAAATAGTGGGTGGGCTTTGTCCGCATACTGAGGGACCCACTGGGCATAATAAGAGAAAAATTCCAGGCACCTCTTGAGGGCCCTGGGACACTGAGGGAGAGGGAGTTGTAAGAGGGGGTCCGGGTCGGGGCCCACGACTCCGTTTTCCACGACATAGCCGAGGATGACTAGCCTGGTAGTGCGGAAAACGCATTTTTCTGTATTATAAGTGAGATTACGTTTTTGGGCAGTTTGGATAAATCGGTGGAGGATGGCGTCGTGGCCCTGCTGATCATGGCTGCAAATGGTGACATTATCCAAGTACGGAAACGTGGCCCACAGCCCGTACTGGTCCACCATTCGGTCCATTGCTCGTTGGAACACCGAGACCCCATTCATGACGCCAAAGGGGACACGGAGGAAATGGAAGAGGCGGCTATCTGCCTCGAACGCCGTGTAGTGGCGGTCCTCCGGGCGGATTGGGAGCTGGTGGTATGCAGACTTCAGATCCACCGTAGAGAATATGCGGTACTGGGCGATCTGATTAACCATGTCTGCAATCCTGGGGAGGGGGTACACATCGAGGAGCGTGAACCGGTTAATGGTTTGGCTATAATCCACTACCATTTGGAACTTTTCCCCGGTCTTGACGACCACCACCTGAGCTTTCCAGAGCCTGTTACTGGCCTCTATGACTCCCTCACGTAGGAGCCTCTGGACCTCGGCTCTAATAAATACCCTGTCCTGCAGGCTATACCGCCTGCTGCAAGTGGCTACGGGTTTGCAGTTAAGGTTAGCAAAGACTGGATGGGGGTCGATTTTTAGCGTCGCTAGACTGCAGATAGTGAGCGGCGGTAGGGGTCCGCCGAAGCTGAGTGTGAGGCTCTTGAGATTACATTGGAAGTCGAGTCCAAGTAAGAGTGGGGCGCAGAGTTCGGGGAGTATGTACAGCTGGAAATTAGAGTAGCTGGCTCCCTGAATCGTTAGGGTCGCGACGGTGCGCCCTTGTATGTGTACTGAGTGTGAGCCCGAGGCGAGGGAGATAGTTTGCCGTGCGGGGAAGATAGGGAGTGAACAGTGTCTTCCCAGGTCAGGATGTACGAAGCTCTCGGTGCTACCGGAGTCGAAGAGGCACGGTGTCCTGTACCCATTGATTTTAACGGGCATCATCAAGCTCTGGCGGTGTTTCGGACGCGACTGATCCAACGTAACTGCGTTGAGTTGCGAGTAGTCGGCGGCTCGATCAGCTGTGCTGGAGTGGCACCGTGATGACTGCCCGCTGAGGTCGTAGTCGTCGAGATGAGATTCGGAGGCTGGAGAAAATGGCGTCCAAGATGGCGGCCCCCATGAGTCGCACGTGGCCGGCCGCGTGGAGGAGGGTTGCCAAGATGGCGGCCCCCATGAGACGCACATATCGGGTGGGGGCGGAGTCGGCAGACACGCTGCAGCATTACGGGGCCTGCGTGCCTGTGAGTTTGGGAGGCGAGTGCTCTGGACTGCGGGGGAGTTTGGAGTTTTCGACTTTGCCAGGCATATTCGGGCATAGTGTCCTTTGCGACCGCAGCTACTGCAGGTCGCATTGCGGGCCGGGCAGTGCTGCCGTGGGTGCTGGGGCTGTCCACAAAAATGGCACGCTGGCGCTCCATAGTGGGTGGGTGGCCGCGCATCGCAGGCCTGGGGCTGTCGCTGGTCGGGGGCCCACGATGGGGTCGCCTGGTCCGCGGGGAATGAGTTCAAACTGCGGAACGTGACCTCCATAGTTGTAGCTAACTCTACAGTGTCTTCCAAGTTCTGGGCCCCTTTTTCAAGCAACCGTTGGCGCACATAGTTGGACCTGAGCCCTGCCACGTATACATCACGGACAGCGAGTTCCATATGCTGGGCGGCTGATACAGCCTGAAAATTGCAGTCCCGAGCTAGGGCTTTTAAATTGCGCAGAAAGTCTACCAGCGACTCCGCGGGGCGCTGGCAGCATGTCGTGAAAATGTGCCACGCGTAGACCTCGTTGATGGGCCGCACGTACATTCGGTCGAGCATAGCCAGGGCCTCAGTATAGGAGGTGGTACAGTTAAGTTGCGTAGAGATACGTTGGCTCACCCTTGCGTGCAGTCGGCTGAGTTTCTGCTCCTCTGTAGTCTCGGAAGTGCTTGATTCAGTCAGGTAGGCCTTGAAACATCAAAGCCAGTGTAGGAAGATTTCCTTCGCCTCTGCAGCCTGCGGGTCGAGTTCTAGTCGATAAGGTTTGAGGGCTGATTCCATAGTAGTTTTCTTCAAGTTTTCTAAGACTATTAAATTGATGTGACCATCAATTCACTAGACACACGATTGGAAGTAAACGGTGGTTTTAATAGTAGTCTTCCAACTGAGCCAGCCTGCGACCAGAGGAACTGAGAGCAGGCTTACGGCTGCAGTGCTTTATACTTCCGGTTAGTGGGAGGAGCCATGGGCGAAGCCAAGGGTGGAGCCCAGTACAAGCTCCTCATCTCCCCCTATGGGCAGAGCCGCGCAACGGCTCACATACAGAGCCGACAAGGATATAATACAACGCAATGCAATATAGTGTGAATTACAATGCAGTATAATTCACCACAGTCCGAAGACTCTTCTGGCGACTGTGGAGGAGAAGGGCGACGAACTCTCTTCGTCCGTGGCTGTGTGTCGCACGCTTGTAGTGCTGTGTCTGGCGGTGTATATCTGGACGGAAATGCTGCTTCTGTTTGGAACGTCGTGGTGGAGTTACTGTCCACTGGGTGCTTCCTGTCAGAGAGTTTCGATGTCTGAGTTTCCATGTCAGAATCCATGTGCGGGTTTCTCCGTCCCGCCGCACCAGATTTCTCATTCAGCACATCTTCGGGATTATCCCTTGCGCCAGTTGATCAATGGGGTTTCCCATTGTGGGGCAGCCCCATGCCGTCGGGAAACCCCTGGGCTGCCGGCAAAACAGAGAATCCCCCCAACGGAGAATCCAGCCGCATATCTATGACCTTTCTCATTTTGGCATCTTTTTTTTTTAAATAATTTTTATTGAAAGAGTTTTTCCATACAGACATTTACCCCTACTAATTTTTAAATTATTTACAACACAATCCCTCTAGGCAAATATCCCTCCCTCGCCCGCCCTCTCGCGCGCACCAGTCCTTCCCCCCCCCCCCCCCCAAGCAACAACTTAACAAACAAGGCAGCCTACAGTTTCAGACATGAGCAGCGAGCAGACTTGCCCGCGTTACAGTCGTGCATGTCCCCTACGACCATTGCTGCCCCCCCCTCCCCTCCCCTCCCCCCCCTCCCCTCCCCCCCCCTCCCCCTCCCCCTCCCCCCCCTCCCCCTCCCCCCTCCCCTCCCCCCCCCCCCCCCGGGTTGCTGCTGCCACGACCCCGAACGCCTACCTCTGATCTAAAAAGTCAAGGAAAGGTTGCCACCGCCTGGAGAATCCCTGTACCGACCCTCTCAGGGCAAATTTGATCCTTTCTAGCTGAATATAGCTAGCCATATCGTTAATCCAAGTTTCAACGCTTGGAGGCCTCGTGTCCTTCCATTGAATTAATATCCTTCGTCGAGCCACTAGGGACGCAAAGGCCAGTATTCCGGCCTCCCTAGCCTCCTGTACCCCCGGTTCTACCCCGACCCCAAAGATCGCAAGCCCCCATCCTGGTTTGACCCTGGACCCCACCACCTTCGACACCGTCCTTGCCACCCCCTTCCAGAACCCTTCCAGCACCGGACATGCCCAGAACATATGCACATGGTTCGCTGGGCTTCCCCGACATCTGACACACCTGTCCTCACCCCCAAAGAACCGGCTCATCCTTGTCCCCGTCATGTGAGCTCTATGCAGCACCTTAAATTGAATGAGGCTCAGCCTCGCACACGAGGAGGAAGAATTGACCTTCTCCAGTGCATCCGCCCACGTCCCGTCTTCTATCTGCTCTCCCAGCTCCCCTTCCCACTTGGCTTTCAGCTCCTCCCCCGATGCTTCCTCCGCCTCCTGCAATATCTTGTAGATGTCCGATATCCTCCCCCCTCCGACCCAGACCCCCGAGAGCACCCTATCACTCGCCCCCTTACTGGGGAGCAGGGGGAACCCCTCCACCTGCCGCCTAGCAAATGCCTTCACTTGTAAATATCTGAACATGTTTCCCGGGGGGAGCTCAAACTTCTCCTCCAGCCCTCCCAGCTGCCGTATGCCCACCCTGTACCAGCTCTGAAATCCCCCGTCGATGTTCCCCGGGATGAATCTATGGTTCCCTCTTATTGGCGCCGCCAACAGACCTCCCTTTTCCCCCCTGTGTCACCTCCACTGCCCCCATATCTTGAGGGTGGCCGCCACCACCGGGCTCGTGGTGTACCTCGTGGGGGGGAGCGGCCATGGTGCCGTTACTAGGGCCCCCAGGCTTGTGTTGCCACAGGACGCCCTCTCCATTCGTTTCCAAGCTGCCCCCTCCCCTTCCATCATCCACTTGCGCACCATCGACACATTTGCCGCCCAGTAATACCCCGAGAGATTGGGTAGTGCCAGCCCTCCACTGCCCCTACTCCGCTCCAAAAAGACCCTCCTCACCCTTGGGGTGCCGCGCGCCCACACGTAGCTCATGATGCTACTCGTCACCTTTTTGAAGAAGGCCCTAGGGAGGAAGATGGGCAAGCACTGAAATAAAAACAAGAACCTTGGGAGGACCGTCATTTTGATTGACTGCACCCTCCCCGCCAGCGACAGCGGTACCATGTCCCACCTCTTAAATTCCTCCTCCATCTGTTCCACCAGCCTGGAAAAGTTCAACTTGTGGAGGGTCCCCCAGTTCCTTGCCACCTGCACCCCTAAGTACCTAAAGCTCTTTCCTGCTCGCTTGAAGGGGAGTCCCCCAATTCCCTCTCCCTGGTCCCCCGGGTGTATCACAAAAACCTCACTTTTGCCCAAATTTAGTTTGTACCCCGAAAAGTCCCCAAACTCTGCTAATAGTTCCATTATCTCCGGCATTCCCCCTTCTGGGTCTGCCACGTACAGCAGTAGATCATCCGCATACAGCGATACCCGATGTTCCTCCCCTCCCCTAGTCAGTCCTCTCCACCCCCCTGAACCCCTCAGTGCCATCGCCAACGGTTCAATCGCCAGTGCGAAAAGTAAGGGGGATAGGGGACATCCCTGCCTGGTCCCTCGGTGGAGCCCGAAATACTCCGACCTCCTCCCGTTTGTCACTACACTCGCCGTCGGGGCCGAGTAGAGCAACTTCACCCACTTAATAAACCCTTCCCCAAACCCAAACCGTTCCAACGTCTCCCACAGGTACTCCCACTCCACCCTATCGAATGCCTTCTCCGCGTCCAGCGCTACCACTATCTCAGCCTCCCCCTCCACTGCCGGCATCATAATTACACTCAGCAATCTCCGCACGTTCGTGTTGAGCTGCCGCCCCTTCACGAACCCCGTCTGGTCCTCATGGATTACCCCTGGCACACAATCCTCTATTCTAGCTGCCAGGATCTTTGCCAGCAACTTGGCATCCACGTTCAGAAGCGAGATAGGCCTGTAGGACCCGCACTGCACGGGGTCTTTATCCCGCTTCAATATCAGGGAGATCAGAGTCTGCGACATTGTCGGGGGCAGAACCCCCCCCTCTCGCGCCTCATTAAAGGCTCGTACCAGTACCGGTCCCACCAAGTCCACATTTTTCTTATAGAATTCCACCGGGAACCCATCTGGCCCCGGCGCCTTCCCCGCTTGCATCTGACCTATTCCCTTGACTAGCTCCTCTAGCCCTATTGGCGCCCCCAGCCCTTCTACCAGCCCCTCCTGGACCCTTGGGAACCTCAATTTGTTTAGGAAGTCCTCCATTCCCCCTCTCCTCGTCGGCGGCTCAGACCGATACAACTCCTTGTAAAAATCCCTGAAGACCCCGTTCACTTCTTGCCCCTTCTGCACTACCTTCCCGCCCCTCTCCTTCACTCCCCCAATCTCCCTAGCCGCATCTCGTTTGCGAAGCTGGTGTGCCAGCATCCTGCTCGCCTTTTCCCCATACTCATAGACCGCGCCCTGCGCCCTTCTCCACTGCGTCTCTGCCTTCCTGGTGGTCAGCAGGTCGAACTTGACCTGCAGGCTGCGCCGTTCTCCCAGCAGCCCCTCCTCTGGTGCCTCCGCATATCTCCTATCCACTTCCAATAGCTCCCCCACCAGCCTCTCCCTCTCCTGCCTCTCCTTTCTTTCTCTGTGTGCCCTTATGGAGATCAGCTCTCCCCTGATCACTGCCTTCAGGGCCTCCCAGACCATCCCCACCTGCACCTCACCCGTGTCATTCAAGTCCAGATAGCTCTCAATGCTCTTCCGGACCCTTTTACACACCTCGTCGTCCGCTAACAGCCCCACATCCAGCCGCCACAGCGGGCGCTGGTCCCGCGCCTCCCCCATTTCCACATCCACCCAATGTGGTGCATGATCAGAGATTGCAATGGCCGAGTACTCAGCTTCCCGTACCCTCGGGATCAGCCCCCTGCTCAAGACGAAGAAATCGATTCTGGAGTACACTCTATGGACATGGGAGAAAAAGGAATACTCCCTCGCCCTCGGCCTACCAAACCTCCATGGGTCTACTCCTCCCATCTGCTCCATGTACCCCCTCAGCACTTCTGCCGCTGCCGGCCTCCTATTGGTCCTTGAGCTCGATCTGTCTAGCCCGGGGTCCAGCACTGTGTTAAAGTCCCCCCCCAGGATCAAGCTCCCTGCCTCCAGTCCCGGAATGAGGCCCAATAGGCGCCTCATAAAACCCGCGTCATCCCAGTTCGGGGCATATACGTTGACCATCACCACTTTCTCCCCCTGCAGCTTACCCTTCACCATCACATACCTACCCTCCTTATCCGCCACCACCTCCTCCGCCACGAACGACACCCTCTTTCCCACCAGAATCGCCACCCCCCGGTTCTTTGCGTCCAATCCAGAGTGGAACACCTGTCCCACCCACCCCCTTCTCAGGCGAACCTGGTCCACTACCTTCAAATGGGTCTCCTGTAACATTGCTACATCAGCCTTCAGTCCCTTCAGGTGTGAGAATACCCTTGAGCCCCCTCACGTTCCAAGTGATCAGCCGGGTCGCGGGACGACCCGCCCCCTTCCCCTGCCGATTAGCCATGTCCTGTTCCCTGCTCGCCCCAGGTCGACCCTCCCCTTCTGACCCGCTCCCCATGGCGATGGCCCCCTCCCCCCACCCCTCCAGTCCTCCACTTCCCGTTCCTGGTCTTTCCAGCAGCAACCCGATGTCCCTCCCTAACCCCCCCCCAGGCTAGGACCCCTCCTAGCCGCGATGTACCCTCCATCGTACTCCCGTAAGTCAGCTGGTTTACGCTGACCCGGCTGCTCCTGCCACACTCCGACTCCTCCCGGCTCGGGGGGGGGGCCTCCCACCCCTTGCCACTCCTCCCTGGCCCCGCTCCAACGCGGGAAAGGTCGCCATTGCTAGCCACGCCCCGCGCTCCTCCCCTCCCCCATCCTCTGCCCCGCGCGCGGGAAAACAGAGGAAAGCCCCGCTTTCGCCCTGCCACACCCCACCCCGCCATCTTCAGTTCCACCCCCGTCCCCGTCCATGCCTGTAAAGAACCCCCCCTAGGAGCCCATATCCCCGATCTGCTCTCCCCCCCGTCCCGCCTCCCCAACTTAACATTATAAATAACAGATAGATAACAAATAACAATGTACTTAACAGTCGCCCTCTACCAAACAATATAAATAACCATAAATAACCATGAATAACCACAATAACAATAACTAAGGGAAGTTGGCAAAGGGGGGAAAAAACATCAGAAGAAAAACCCAAAGCAAGAGTTCAGGATCCAAACAAAGAAAGAAGAAAAAAAAAGGAAACCGTTCCAATAAGAGTTGCCCAGTTCCGACCCAGCCGAAAAAAAACCGCTTGTTCAGCTGAAAGTACCCGAGCGGCTACGGCCGCCAAGTATCCCCTGGGTCTAATTCGAGTCCAGTTTCTCTTCCTGTACAAAGGCCCACGCCTCCTCTGGGGACTCAAAATAGTGGTGTTGGTTCTTGTAGGTGACCCACAAGCGCGCTGGCTGCCGCATTCCGAACCTGATCCGTTTTGCATGTAGCACCGCCTTCGTCCGGTTGTACCGGGCCCGCCGCTTTGCCACCTCCGCACTCCAGTCCTGGTAGACCCTCACCGTCGAATTCTCCCACTTGCTGCTCCTTTCCCTCTTGGCCCACTCCAGCACTCTCTCACGATCGCTGAGTCGCTGGAACCGCACCAGCACCGCCCTCGGGGGCTCATTTGCTCTTGGCTTCCTAGCCATGACCCTGTAGGCCTCTTCCAGCTCCAGGGGCGAAGGGACGGCCCCTGCCCCCATCAGGGAGCTCAGCATTTCTGCTACGTATCCCGGGAGGTCTGACCCCTCCAGGCCTTCTGCCAGGCCCAAGATCCTCAGGTTCTTCCGCCTCATTCGGGTATCCAGCTCCTCAAAACGGCTCTGCCATTTCAGGTGGAGTGCCTCGTGCACCTCTACCTTTCCCACGAGGACCGTGGCCTCCTCCTCCCTCGCAGTCACCTCCTGCTGCAGCTCCCGAATCGACGCCTCTTGGGTCGCCTGGGCTCCCATCAGCCTGGTGGTCGTCGCATTCATTGACTCCAAGAGCTCCATTTTCAGCTCCGTAAAGAAGCGCAGGAGAGCGGCCTGCTGCTCCTCCGCCCATTTCCTCCATTCCTCGGGTGCGCCACCGGCCGCCATTTTGGTCTTCTTCCCCCGCTTTTTTTGGGGAGCTGCTGTTGCTTTCTTTACCACCCCACTCCGGGTACCGACCATAAAGTTGGTCTGGTTCTCTTCAGGGAGCCTTCCCCCACCGGGATTTGTCCTTCCAGCGCCGTTGGGGCCCTCCAATCGGCCCGAAAACACCTTTGTAGCAGGAGCCGCCAAACGTGCGACTTAGCTGGTCATAGCCGCAACCGGAAGTCCTCATTTTGGCATCTTGACCCTCTTAGGTCGTGGTAACGAATTCTGGTTGACTGTAATTTTCCTCTCACGAGGAACTTTTCGTAAGACTGGTCTCCTGGATCTTATGTGATCGACATGTTTTTTCATGACATGACCTGTGCCTGAACTTGATATGATATCGTCCTGTCTGGCGGATGATTGTTCCTGAGATCCACTGGGTGCCGCCTGCAAAGTTTTGAACAAAGACTGTGTCACCTGGTACAAACGGTTGGGATGGTTTTCCCTTAACAGTTCAATGCCCTTGCTGCTCCTAGCTGCTACAAACCTTCCCGTCAATAAATGGGAACGCAAGACTGGGGTGATCCCAAAGTCTCCCACCAATTAACAATCTAGCCAGTGCTACCTCGGTCATGGCATGTTGAGTGGTCCTATAGCAGAAGAAGAATCTGGCCACTCTTGTGTCCAGTGACCCAAAGCCTGTTTTTTCAGCCCTTCTTTGAATGTTGGAACCACCCTTTCTGCTAGCCTATTGGAAGCTGGATGATATGGGGCCATACGGATGTACCATATCCCCTTCGCGTTCATGAATACTACAAATTCTTCATTTGCGAAGGGCGTCCTGTTGTCTGTAACCAACATCTCCAGGATACTGTGCGTACTGAAAGACACATGCAACTTCTCAATGGTCACCTTCAAGGTGATCAATGACATTCCATGGACTTCCAACCTCTTGGAGTAGGCATCCATGATGAGTAAGAACATCGAGCTTTGAAAGGTGCTGGCAAAGCCGGCATGTAACCACACCCATGGGCCCCCAGCTATTGCCATAGGTAGAGTCGCAAGACAATTGGAAGCTTCGGTTTATCCTGGCAATTGCCGCATTGCTAGACAACCTGTTCTATATCCAGACCCAGCCACCACACATTGCTGCGGGTGAGCATTTTTATTTTGGACATTCCTGGATGTCCATTATGCCGATCCCTCAATTTTGAGTCTTGGCCCTTGCCCAGCACAATGACCCGTGCCCCCCAGAAAGGGATTCCGTCTTCTACATGAAGCTGGCATTTTCATTGAGAATGTCTGTAACTCACTTGGCAGTCTTCCAAGCGAATTCCCATACAAGGCTATGTGACAGGCTTTCGAAAGGACAGGATCTGTTTGTGTTCACTCAAAGATTTGTGACGTTGCAACAGTCCATAAAATTGAGCGTGGTCACTACCTCATCAGTCCTCTGAGGAGAAGGAGGGAACGTCAGCAACGGCAGTCAGCTTAACGCATCCGTGTTTGTGATCTGGGTACCAGGATGATAATGAGTATTGTTATGGGCCAGGGTTTAGAGAACCCCAAAGTGTATCATAGAGTTCACCTGACCCATAACTTTTAATAGATTATGGTATGGGGAGCACACGACCCACTCTACAGGTGTGGTGCAGCAGACATCTAACAGTATTTGTTGAAGCAAAACAATGTTTATTCTATGAACTCAAGTTAACCTTTTTAAAACATACAGTGAACATCGTAGCAACCAGCAATTCAAATACAACCCCCAAAGAATACAACACTAAGTAATCCTTAATACATTCCCAAACAGCATCCAGAAGACAAAAGACCCTTTTAACACAGAGATCAGGTTTAAATTCTCTAATGAGAGCAGTTGTCCCTTTGAAATCCCCAAATGAACACTATTTCACTTGTAGAGAGATCCATGCACATCTGCTGGCTTTCACTGAAACTCTTCTCTCTGAGAACAAAACTGAAACTCACTCTATAGCAGCCTGCTCAAAAACGAAAGTAAAGCAGACAGACAGCCCAGCTCCACCCACACCCTGACATCACTGCAGTAATAAACACGCATTTCTTAAAGGTACACTTACATGACAGTATTCATATGCAGCCAGCAGGAGGGCCAAACATTGCATCCTAGCAGAGGTGATGGTGGAATCGCTTTGTCTTCTTTTTCGAAAGACCCAGCAATGGCTTGTGATCCATGATGATCGTGAACTGTCAATTGTACATCTACTGATGGAATTTCTTCACGGCAAAAGCGACTGCCAGACTCTTTTTCTCAATTTGCACATAATTATGTTCGGTCATGGGCAGTGTCCGTGAGGTGAAAGAGATCAGCCTTCTTCCATGCGGCGTGATAAAACAAAGCGAATGCCATGCGGTAATGCATCACATGTGACTATTCGTTGTTTGGTGGGATCATGTGTTAATAAACCTGAGGAAGTGAATGACTTTTTTTTCTCGTGTGAATGCTTCTTTCTGTTGCTTTTCCGTGCCCATTCCTGGTTCTTCTTTAAGAGGAGGCATAGAGGGGCTACGATGGTTGCGATACCGGGGATGAGCTTTCGTTAATAGTTCACCAATCCCCAAAAAGAAGCAACTCCATGGTAATTCCAGGTGTAGGAGCTCACTGAATTGCTCGTACTTTCTCCGCGACAGGGTTTAATCCCTCATGGTCCCCTTGGTAGCCCAGGTGCACTACTTCCCTCGTGCAGAACACACATTTTTCTCTTCGCAGGTGAACACCCGTCTCTGAGAAATGACAGAGGGCCTCGTCCAAATTACGTAAATGTTCCTGTTAAGTCGCCCCTGTGACCAACAATCGTCCAGATACACTGCCACTTGTGGCAGTCCCCTCAGTATGTTTTCATTACCGTCTGAAAAATAGTAAGAAGTCTTACAACACCAGATTAAAGTCCTGCAGGTTTATTTGGAATCATGAGCTTTCGGAGCATTGATCCTTCATCAGGTGAAAAATGGCACAGCCCGACAACACTCCACCATGTTTACAGTGACAAATTTACCTGAAGCAGGGCCTAATTCTAACAGCCTCCCCGAACAGGCGCCGGAATGTGGCGACTAGGTGCTTTTCACAGTAACTTCATTTGAAGCCTACTCGTGACAATAAGCTATTTTTATTTCATTTCATTATAGGCCAGGGTTTAGAAAACACCAAAGTATATCATGGAGTTCACCTGACCCACAACTTTTAATAGATTTTGGTTATGGGGAGCACAAGGGCCCACTTTACAGGTGTGATGCAACAGAGATCTAAAGTATTTTAAAAACAAAACAATGTTTATTCTATGAATCCAGTTAAATTTTATAAACCCACAGTAAACATCTTACCAACACTGATGACCCTCCCAAAAAGATACAGTACTCTATAGATAACCCTTAGTAACTTTACTAACATCCATAAGTCAAAACACTTTTTTACAAAGACAGTAGGTTTGAATTCTCTACAGCGAACAGTTATAACTTTTAAATTATCAAGTGATCTGAACAGCTTGTTTAACATACAGAGAGAGACCAGTATACGTCTGCTTAGTTTAAATACAGCTCTCCAACTGAAAACTAAATCACAGAGCCAAAAAGAGCTTCCAACGCAAAACAAAAGTAAAAAGCAGAATCACAGCCCAGCTCCACCCACACAATGACATCACTGCAGCCATTTGATAAAGCACACTTTTCTTAAAGGGACTCTCACATGACAAAGTACGTATGGCTCATTTCCTCGAGTGTTCACCTCCATCCGCTGGATCTCCCTTCACTCCTCATGCAGCGCTTTCGCAACTAAGGTTTATTGCAGAGCAGTTATATTTACAATATACAAAAGAGCCCAGCCACGTCTGTCCTGTCAGTTCCATACCTGGCCAACTTTAAATACAACTCAATCATGAATGTCCTCAAGCTCCCCACCCACTTAGCGGGGGGGGGGGGGGGGGGAGCTAGTACACGGCTAGACTCATGGGAGATTGATTGCTTCATCCCCATAGGTTTCATGCGGGCTATAACAAACTAGAGATATTTAAAATAAAGCCGGTTTTGTGGAGTTTAGACTGCGTACCCAGCTCAGATGCTGGACTTCGGTCCAGTTGATGATAATATAGCCAAACTCTGAGGCCCAACACTGCAATATTAAAACTGTCCAAAAGGCCAGAGTTTTTGGTTCATGTGGCATGTCCAATTAATGGTTCAGTGAGACTTAACAATTAGTGTCCATGCGCTTGGTTAAAATTCCATTGTTCCTTATTATGAGGGCGACGAATTGGCTAATAGCAACTCTTCCCGTATAAAGAGTTTAAATCTTTCTCATTTTGATTTTTTTAGGATGGGGGAGTCAGTTTGTCTACACTTCCTCTGACTCAGTTGATTACAACTGGTTTGTACAATGAAGTGTGAAATTCCAGAAAGTGAAAAAAAATAATTATTTTGTTCTTGAAACTGCTGGGAGGAGCTCCCAAACAGAGGGCTAACCCTGTGATCAGGTGACTTGCAGCATCCATCTTAATTTTCCCTGTTTAGCAGGAAATATTTCAATTTTAAAAAGTAGCAAGAAGGATAACGTTTTGAATATAAAATGTTGGGTTTCTTTCGATATCATAGGACCCAAACGCTGTCTAAATGTAGCAATCATGATGCAAGGAGATTGTAAATGAAATAGTATTATCAAAAGTGTGCCTATCACCTGCAGAACATGTATTAATAATATTTGTAGGAGACAATCTGATTTTGCTTAATTATCTGGCCATGGAACATCTGTGAAAATAGGGACAAATGCGCTTTACAGCAGATGATTCTGGAAAGATATTCATAGCTGCAATGGTGGCACTGTAATAAAAGTAAAGTCACCATAGTCCCAGATGACCAGAGGATACCTCTCTCTTTGAGGTGGTGATTTAACCTGAAGATCACCACACCGCAGGCCAGGGGCAAGATTGAGAAGACAGAGCCTTCATGAATAATCTCAATCAGTACAGGAATTGAACCCACTCTGTTGGCCTTGCTCTGCATCATAGAACATAGAACAGTACAGCACAGAACAGGCCCTTCGGCCCTCGATGTTGTGCCGAGCAATGATCACCCTACTCAAAACCCACGTATTCACCCTATACCTGTAACCCAACAACCCCCCCCCCCTTACTTTTTAGGACACTACGGCAATTTAGCATGGCCAATCCACCTAACCCGCACATCTTTGGACTGTGGGAGGAAACCGGAGCACCCGGAGGAAACCCACGCACACACAGGGAGGACGTGCAGACTCCACACAGACAGTGACCCAGCCGGGAATCGAACCTGGGACCCTGGAGCTGTGAAGCATTTATGCTAACCACCATGCTACCATGCTACCATGAACCAGCTATCCAGACAACTGAGCTAAGCCAGGCCCCAGTGGCATGATAGTACAGTGGTTATCACTGTAGCATCACAGCGCCAGGCACACGGGTCTGATTCTGGACTTAAGTGACTGTTTGTAGGGAGATTGCACGCTCTCCCTGTTTCTGCACGGGATCCCTCCAAGTGTTCTGGTTTACTCCCACAGTACAAAGGCATGTAGGTTATGTGGGTTGGCCATAATGAATTGGCGGGGTTACGAGGACCGGGAGGGAGTAGCCTAGGTAGAGTGCTCTGTCGACGGGTTGGTGCAAACTGAATGGGCCAAATGGCCTCCTTCAGCACTGTAGAGAATCTATGGATTTTTCTCTGGTATTCTACTTAAGGCTGCCACCTTTTTCCATCTGGAATAACCACGGGAGGTTGTCTTCTCTGAATTTTAATGATGATTTTAGTAGAAAACTAAGTATAACTGTTAATCCTTCAGGTGGTTCTTTGGCAGTATGCTTCATATGGATGTAAAGAGATGTCTGCTGAGAGATGAAAACCAAAATGGGTCTTTCCTTGTTTGGCAGAATAAGGAAATGAATGACATTTATTTCCTCTCAGGTATGTTGATTATATTTATGGCTGCAGTTGATGTTTGAGAAAAGCAACCATTCATTATTGAGGGTTAGTTCATAATGGCTTGCCTGTTATGAGGAGAAGATGACATTTAGAATATCATAATGATGTCAGGGTCAATGACCATTTCTGGATCAATGTAGAATCTTTGACCTGTCAACTAGGAACCTTAAAAGTTTTGATCAAAGTCTCAAGTTACATTTGAAGTTGAGCATCCACTGGTTTGAGTAGGAAGTTTGCTGGTTTGCGACCGACCCCAACAACACACCCAGTAAGGCATTGCTGAAATAAGGCTTAGCTGTTGTCCATAATGGGACAGGAAACCTGGATGCAAAATTATACCCCTGCTCTCAGTGTGAAATTAAAATAAGGCCCAGTGTCTCCAAAATGGATCATCTGAACATCTTAAAAGTTCATGTGCACGCTTGTGCTATTTTGTATGTATTTGTGTCATGTCACATCCCTCTCCACTTCCCTTTAATTTGAATCTTTTCAACAATTGTTCATCCATTATACCGTGCTGTTTCCGTAAGTGGTCCACATCCAAAACACTGCGTGTGATTCTCCCTCTTGCAGACTAAGTGCTGGGAGAAACCAGAGTGATTCCTGCTGGCGCTGGGAGCGACGCTGAGTTGCCATTCCATGGCACCAGGAGATTGTTTTTCACAGGATCGGGATTCTCGTGTCATTCCGTGACGCACCTTTTAAAGCAGATCAGGGTTTTCATTGGACATGAGAGGGCGAGGCTAAATCTCTCTGACAGGTCCCGCTGCTCACATTCATAGAATACTGTTACAGCACCTCACGGATTGCTGACAAGCCCCCCCCCTCCCCCCATCAACCTCCCACCCTCTGTCCCCACTTCCAGCACCTCCCTCAGTCCCTCCCTTCAGCCCCCATTAAATCCCCTTTTCAGGCCCCGCCCCTTGACAATGTCAACCTTGCATCTTGCACTCCAAGGGGTAGAAAGGGTCGAGTACTCTCTCTACACTTGCCGCCAGAGTGTCAGGGGAGTCATTCATTGCCGGTGGGGTTGGGACGGGTTAGGTTTGGCCTGGAAGGGTGCAGGGCTCTCAGTCAGAGCACCTGGTCTTTCTATATCATTCATGCACTGATATCTGCAGGGAATAGAAATACACTTCCTAAACCAAAGGAAACTCAAAATCCACTTGAACAAACAGTTCAATGGTAAATAAACAGCAAATCCGAACTGCAACACATAGTGAGATTGCCCTCTACTTCAGGGTGGCCTCCTAGTGAAGCATGCCTAATCCATGACGAATCTCTCAATAAGTTGCAAGCTTACTCAGGGAAGCCCTAAGGATACCTTGTCAGAGGAAGGACATTTGCTCTGGGGCTGATGGAACATTCTTCAGGCTAAATAAATGGTGAGTTATCTTGCAAAAGATTAATTTCTGATTGACCTGAAGCTGCATGGCTCTGGCATCAACTGATAAACATAAATAAAATTACTTATTTCCCCAGCACTGACATATTTCATTTTGTTGATTTGACACATCAATAAAACATTATATTTTAATGTACCTGCTATTATGGGCTGAATTTTATGTGCCCCCGGCAGTTATGTCTCCTGCATGGATAAGGGGCACATGAACTACTTTCTCACCATCCCGGAGCTTGCACCCATTATATGGGCTCAGGCAGCTGCCAAAATTGGCAGCCTGCAGCTTGCGCACCATATTTAAATGAATAATTAAGAGTCAATTAGGCTTGCTTTCAATGCCCCTGAAAATACACTGCCCACGCCATAATACATTTGGCAGTATGACAGAGGGAATCAGATAAAAAATTCTGTAAAAACAATAAACTACTTTAGAATTATGTTCTATCCCTCTGCTGAGGCATTCTGCTATTTTATTTCTCTTTTTGCTCCAGCTAGCTATGTTTTGCCATTGTAGTTTTGTAGATATATACTGTAGCTAAGGCAACTGCTTTGCAGTTTTCTCAATTATGGAAGTAGATTCCCAAAAAACAGTTAACGTATGAATATCTTATGCAATGAAAATAGAATTTGTTTTATTCAGTCATCATAAACCAATAACCTTGAATATATCCTTTGGATTTCTTTCCTGATGAACCACCTTGAATTGAATTTCCTAGTGGCTGTCACTAAATTTCATTGACAACAGCTGTGAAGTAGTCTATTATTAAGTCCATATGACTGCTGAAGATAAGAGTGGGGAGTAAGGTCGAGAAAGGGTTCAGATGTGACAATTTTCAATTTATCATTCTTGTCAGTATTCAGCACCTCCTCTTCCTTTGGGTACCATGTCCCAAAGAGGGTGTAGGTGACCCTGGGCGTCCATTGGATTGGTCCATGATTATGTTTGGCAAAGGACTGCAGTGGTTTACTGTTGTCTTCTGAAGTATGTCTGACCAGGAAACACTTCCACTCTTACCATTTGACATGCGGCATATTGGAAGGATTTACAGGCTGAAGTGGAACTTGAACCCAGAGCAAGAGACACTACCACACATACCATACCAGACACACCATACCTCCTGAATCAGCACAGCATATCCTAAAACAAGTGTTGTTTAAGTCTCATTCTTTTAAAAGTTTCTCTGTCAACAATGCCGCAGAATTTTAGGTCAAAATAATTATAAGGCTCATGGCATTTGCCATTTTCGGGTCGATTTTCACAGAGTCACAGACACTGCATAGGGTGAAAAAGTGACTGGGGTACGATTCCAGGATTCCTGACCTCGGGCGAAATTCTCCGACCCCCAGCAGGGTCGGAGAATCTCCTGGGGCCGCCTAAAATCCTGCCCCCACCGTGGCAGAGATTCTCCGCCACCCGGGAAGTGGCGGCGGCGGAATCTCGCCACTCCGATCGGAGAGGCCCCTGCGGTGATTCTCCGGCCCAGTTGATCCGGAGTCCCGCCGCTGGGAGGCCTCTCCCGCCGCCGAGGTTTGAACCACCTCTGGAACGGCGGGATCAGCGGCGCGAGCAGGCCCCCGAGGTCCTGGAGGGGGCGGGGGGGGCGATCGAACCCCGGGAGGTGCCCCCACGGTGGCCTGGCCCGCGATCGGGGCCCCCCGCTCAGACTCCGGGCCAGTGTCCTGGGTGCACTATTTTCTTCCGCGTCCGCCACGGCCTCCGCCATGGCGGAAGCGGAAGAGATCCCCACATCGCGCATGCGCCGGCAGCTGGCGGCTGACGTCACTGTCGGCGCATACGCCGACCGGCGAAAGCCTTTCGGCCAGCCCCGCTGCTGGGGGCGCCGGTTTTTTGCGCCAGTCTTCTGGTGCAAACCGCTCCGGCACGGTGCTAGCCCCCAAAGGTGGGAAGAATTCCCCACCTTTGGGGAGGCCCGACCCCTGAGTGGTTGGCGCTACTCCCCTACGCCGGCACCCTCCGTCATGCCGGGTAGGGGAGAATGCCGCCCCTCATTCCAGGGTTTCTAATTTTCAATTGTGCATTCCCGACCTGGCTGGGTCCACTAGGATGGGAATGCCCTAATCCTCCACAATTTCCGTGGAGTTGAGCTAACTTTTCAAAACACTATGGTTCATAGCACTTCAGAGATGTCAATGACCAACATCTCCATGAGGAAACTTTTTGAAAGGTAAATTCAAAAGGTCCTCCTCATGTGACACATACCAAGGTATGTCCTCCACCCACCCACAACAGCTCCTCCTGCTCCTTTGCTAAAGCTTGGGACTTCCATGCCAATCACACTATACACAGTATAGAACCAATGACTCATATAATGACAATAGGATATGCAAAAAGTTTTAATCACACTCATTCATTCATAAATTTCCACTTTCTTCAAAAAAATATTTTTTACCACAGAGCTAATAAATATGTCAATCATCCAGAACCTTTCTTTAAATTATCAATAGCTGAACCTAAAAGTACTTGAAACCTCTTTACCCTGTGCGAAGAAACATTGCGCAATTGATAGAAGAGGTCAGAGAGTTAAAGTTGTGAATCAAGTAATGTTAACTCCGAGGTTCAGGTTTTTCAGCATACTAATGGATGCCTGGGTTCTTAGCCAAGTTTCATTATGCATTTGTGATTGTTAACAATCTGACTTAATCCCAACCAATGCCAGTAAGTACTGCGTTTGAACTTATTTTACAGTGCGTTATGATGATATTGTGAAACACTATAAAATTAGTGGAGACTCAAGTTTCCAAGCATTGTCACAAATAATCAAACATTACTCAAAAGAGGCAGGTTGCTTGGGCATAAGACTACATGAACCATGCATAAAGGTAAGTATACTCAAATCTTTTCCCCTTTAATTCATCTCTTATATTTTCTTAACATCTCAGTAGAAAAACTTACCAAAATATTAATTAGTATTCTAATCAAAGTCTATTCCTGTCTATTTTTAAATTCTGAAATACATGTTGTTTTAATGTATCTACTTGGAATAGACAGCGTTTTTATTGCAGCTTGCAAAATCCTATGTAATTTCTCACATTACGCACTTAACAATTCAGCAACAGAATGGGATAGTGATTCATTCTCTACAATTCTTGGCTTGGCTTCCAGACAATACATAGAAAATAGAAGCAGGAGGAGGCCATTCGGTCCTTGGAGCCTACTCCGCCATTCATTCTGATCATGGCTGATGACCAAATTCAATACCCTGATCCCACCTTCCCCCCCATATCCCTTGGTTCCTTTAGCTCAAGAGCTATATGTAATTCCTTCTTGAAATTACGGATTTGGCCCCAATTACTTTCTGTGGTAGTGAATTCCACAGATTCACCACTCTCTGGGTGAAGAAATTTCTCCTCACCTCAATCCTAAAAGGTTTATCCTCAAACTATGACCCCCCTAGTTCTGGGCTCCCCACCATCAGGAAGATTCTTTCTGTATCTACCCTGTCTAATCTTGTTAGAATTTAAAAAGTTTAAAGAAATCTCCTCTCACTCTTCTAAACTTCAACGAATATAATCCTAACGGATTTAATCTCTCCTCATATGACAGTCCCGCCATCCCAGGAATCAGCCTGGTAAACCTTTGCTGCGCTCTCTCCGTAGCAAAAACATCCTTCCTCAGATAAGGACACAAAAACTGTACATATACTCCAGGTATGGCTTCACCAATGCCCTGTACCATTGTGGTAAAACATCCCTTTTCCTATATTCAAATCCTCCCGCTGTGGAGGGCAACATACCATTTGCCTTTTTTACTGCCGGCTGTACCTGCGTGCTTACTTTCTGCCACTGATGCACAAGGACACCAAGGTTTTACTGAATATCCACCTCTCTCAATTTACACCCATTCAGATAATAATCTGCTTTCCTACTTTTGCTACCGAAGTGGATAAACTCACATTTATCCATCTGCCATATACTCTCCCACTCAAATCCCGCTGAAGCATCTCTGCATCCTCCTCACAGCTCACCCTCCAACTCAACTTATCACCTGCAACTTGCAACCCTTTTTACTCCCCTTTTCTAAATCATTAATATATAATGTGAGCATTTGGGGACCTAGAGCAGATCCCTGCAGTGCTCCACTATTCACGGCTGCCAATTGGAAAAATACCCTTATCCCACTCCTTACGCCTGAATGGTGAAGCCCAAGGCACATCCAGTTTTGGCCCTTCATTAATATCAAGCCTGAAAAAAGACCATATCATGGGAGGAGCATAAATCAGCACAGGAACCAGTGCTGGCTGGCGATGGCCAGTGTTCTGTAAATGTGATAGTGGGAGGAGGGCTCTTACCCCTCTCAAATGCAAATCAATTTCAAAGCATACCTTTTTGATAGCAGGTCAAATTTTAGTGAGTGATGTTGGCGCCGCTTGCAAACTGGTGTTATGTCCCTTATTTGTATATGTCATCCTATGGGGCTTATTAGACCAGATGATGCCCGCAAAATGAGTGCTGTGTATTCAATTCTACAGGAAACAATGTCAGAACCTTAGTGAGGTGTTCAGAAAAGTGCATCCTTTAAAGTTGAGTTTACGTTTAACGACATGCAGATATTTGGACATCCTCAAGGTGTTGATTGTATGATTTCCACTGACGAGAAATCTGTTTTAATTAAGTATCTTTTAAAATGCAAGCATTGTTTTGGAAAGGGGTCACTTTCTTTTCCCACACAATGGACTGAGAAATGGAATGCTGGAACTGAAATAAGTTGAACACAATAATGGCGACAAGCACAGGCAGCAGCAGATTGGTGATCAGCCATTTTCCATGCCTGATTGGCCCTTCTATCAATGATGGATAACAGATCCAATTCCATGTTGCATCTTCTTGGAGTTCAAATCTATCTCCAATTTATCTATCCTTTGATCTTCTGTACTGGGATAACTGTTATCAAGTATCGGTAATGTAAACAAATTAGAAAGATGAAGTTGGCGATGACAGTTATGAATCATAACATATTGTTTTGAAGTGATTGAACAGAGCTTGTTTCGAAAATTTTCAACAGCTTGATCGGCCATCCCTTTGCACTTTGGCTCACGCTGCTGATTGGGAAATCCAACACAGTTCACTTCAGAAAGTACAACTGATAGGAAGCGGTCAGTGTGGAGAAGTGTGGGAAGGAATCTGGAATGGCACAACTGAAGTGGCAATTAAGGTGCTGAAAGGAGGTTAGTCTCAAAGTGTCTGATAAGGGCTATACTGAGATGACAGTGATGAGCATTTCACCATCATAATACATTCATATTCATAATTTTGAAAGAAAATGACTCAAGTTGTGAAAAGACAAAGTTGACTTATTAATAGTCATTAGCAAACGTGTATAGAAAATTTTAGTGACAAATTTGGAGCTTCACTTTGATTCCTCATACGGTGCACGGTATTTTCCGGTCTCATCCGTGGCGGGACCCATTGCGAGCAAGAACGGAAAATTTGATGGAAGATTTCGATCTATTTTTCAGCAGAATCTTAAAATTACTCAAGAGCTTCTTATAGTGGGAATAATGAGTAGAACTTTATGTTCCCGTTCCTGGTGCCTACCTGCCTGTTCTCACCCTTGCTGAAGTTTCACGTGCATCGTGGCCCAATTGAGGTCCTTATGTGGTTATTAATATCTTTCCATCACCGCTACAACTTTTCCTGTGTCTGGCGGAGGCCGTACTGAGTGGGAAGTCCAGCACCTGCTGGTAAGCAAGGTGAGATGCCTCCTTTACTGGCACCGTATGTTAATGAAACTAGGCGTATATGTGATTTAGATTTTTTACATTTTAGATTTATTATCACGTGTTCCGAGGTACAGTGAAAAGTATTGTTCTGCGTAGTCCAGGCAGATCGTTCCATACATGAAAAAAAACATAGGACATACGATAAATTCACACAATGTAAATACATACGTCGGGATTCTCCCGGAATCAGCGGGGTGGCCCGTACCGGCGCCGAAGTGCGGCGTGAACCACTCCAGCGTTGGGCCGCCCGGAAGTTGCAGAATCCTCCACACTTCCAGGGGCTAGGCCGGCGCTGGAGGAGTTGGCGCCATGCCAACCGGCGCCAAAAGGCCTCCGCCGACCAGACGTGAGTTGGCGCCTGAGCAGGACCGCCAACGTGTTCTGGCGCATGCGCAGAACCGCTGCCGTGTTTCCTGCGCATGCGCAGTGGGTTCTACTCCGCGCCGGCCATTGTAGAGGGGTGGGCGGGTGCGCTGGGAGGGCAACTGGGGGGGCAACCGTTTGTGGAACCACCATGCTAATCCCTGGATCGTGAGTACACATTCTGGGGGCAGCTCTTGTCCCGCCCATCTGTCCCAACAACCACCCATAACCCCTACTGACTGCCGAGGCCTCTGGCCATGCGGCGGAAGGCTATTGCTAATAGGGAATTGGTTAAGTGAGCACTTTAGCATGCCAAGTGGATTCCCGTGGGTGGGCAGGCCATGTAGCATGTGGTGTGATGCTATGCATAATGTAAGTTTGTACATAATGTTATGCATGATCTATGACCATTAGTTGGCGTTGGAAATCCATTACGTCACCATGTGATCTCGGAGTTGGGAGTTGGGAGTTGGTTGTGCTGGAAGACAGACGTATTTGCAGTAGTTCCACAAGAGTTGTTTTTAATATATATATATAATCTTTATTGTCACAAGTAGGCTTACATTAAAACTACAATGAAATGAAATTACTGGGAAAAACCCCTGCTCGCCACATTCCGGCGCTTGTTCGGGTACACAGAGGGAGAATTCGGAATGCCCAATTCACCTAACAGCATGTCTTTTGGGAATTGTGGGAGGAAACCAGAGCACCCGGAGGAAACCCACGCAGATACAAGGAGAACGTGCAGACTCCGCACAGACAGTGACCCAAGCCAGGAATCGAACCTGTGACCCTGGCGCTGTGAAGCAAAATGCTATCGTGCTTACAATACGTTGAGGAACCAACAGGGAATGGACCATCTTGGATTGGATATTGTGCAATGAGAAAATATTGGGCGGGATTCTCCCCGACCCGGCGGGGTGGGGGTCCCGGCGTAGCGCACCTTTAGGGGCTAGGCCCGCGCCGGAGTGGTTGGCGCCACGCCGACTGGTGCCAAAACCGGCGCTACACCGCCCGGTGTCGGGGCTGGCCAAAAGGCCTTCGCCGGTTCGTGCATGCGTCGGTGCGTCAGCGGCCGCTGACGTCACCACCGGCGCATGCGCGGTAGGGGGGTCTCTTCCACTTCCGCCATGGTGGAGGCCGTGGCGGCGGCGGAAGAAAAAGAGTGCCCCCACGGCACTGGCCCGCCTGCCGATTGGTGGGCTCCGATCACGGGCCAGGCCACCGTGGGGGCACCCCCCGGGGTCTGATTGCCCCGCGCCCCACCCAGGACCTTGGGGGCCTGCTCCCGCTGCCAATCCCGCCGCCACCAGAGGTGGTTGAAACCACATCGGCGGGAAAGGCCTGTCAGTGGCGGGGCTTCGGCCCATTGCGGGCCGGAGAATCGCCGCGGGGGGCACGCACATCGGCACGGGGGCATGCCGATCGGCGCGGCGCGATTCCCGCTCCCGCCGATTCCCGGGTGGCGGAGAATTCCGGCCACGGCGGGTGCTGGATTTACGCCGGCCCCGGGCGATTCCGCCCATTAGTTGCCAATCTAGTTGTGAGAGAACCCTTGGGGATGAGTGACCATAATATGACAGAATTTTTTTATCAGGGTGGAGAGTGAGGTAGTTGATTCTGGGACCAGGGTTCTCAACCTCAATAAAGGTAACTCTGATGGTAAGGGGCATGAACTGGCTATGATGGACTGGAAAGCTTTATTGAAAGGAAAGACAGCGAACAGGCAATGGCAGGCATTCAAGGAATGAATAGGTGAACACCAAGAGTTGTTTATACCTATTTGATGCAAGAATAGAAAGGGAACTGGGGTCAAACCATGGCTTCCAAGGGAAATTAGAGATAGTATTAGATTCAAAGAAGAAGCAGACAAATTAGCAAGAAAAAGCAATAGAGGATGCAAAGATGCTTCAGCATAATTAGGACAGGGTGAGTGAGTGAGCATGGAAGATGTAGTAGAATGTGGATAAATGTGAGGCTATCCATTTCAGAAACAAAAATAAGAAAGCAGATTATTATTTGAATGGTGTAAATTGAGAGAGGTGATTACTCAGCAAGGCCTTGGTGTCCTTGTGCATCAGTCGCTGAGAGTAAGCATGCCGGTACAGCAGGCAGTAAAGAAGGCAAATGGTATGTTGGTCTCCATAGTGAGAGGATTTGCATATAGGAATAGGGATGTTTTACTGCTATTGTACAGGGCATTGGTAAGGCCACAGCTGGAATATTGTGTGCAGTTTTGGTGTCCTTATTTTAGGAAGGATGTTCTTGCTATGGAGGGAGTGCAGCGAACGTTTACCAAGCTAATTCCTGGGATGGTGGGACTGCCATGTGAGGAGAGATTAAGTTGATTAGGATTATTCATTGAAGTTTAGAAGAGTGAGAGGGAATCTCATTGAAACTTATAAAATTCTGACAGGATTAGGCAAGGTAGATTCAGAAAGAATGTTCCCAATGATGGGGGAGTCCAGAACTAGGGGTCATAGTTTGAGAATGAGGGGTGAACCTTTTAGTACTGAGGCGAGGAAACTTTCTTCACCCAGAGAGTGGTCAATCTGTGGTATTCACTACCACAGAAAGTAGTTGAGGCCAAAACATTGTGTGGTTTCAAGAAGGAATTAGATATAGCTCGGGGCTAAATCGATCAAGGGATATGGGGGGAAGGCAGGATCAGTGTATTGAATTTGATGATCAACCATGATTACAATGGAAGGCAGGGCAGGCTCAAAGGGCAGAATACTCTCCTTGTGCTTCTATTTTCTGGGAATGTGTCAATGTACGTTGCGACAGGGCCTTGATCATTGAAGACAGACAATGCCCTGCCAAGACAGTGTGGGGCCTGTTGTGCAGCGCCGGCCCTAGGGTTGCTGGCGCCCCGGGCAAGCTGAACTTCGGCGCCCTTGGGGGGGGGGGGGGGGGGGGCCATGGGGGGGGCGGGCCGAGGAGGGGCGGGGGGGGCGGGGCCGAGGAGGGGCGGGGGGGGCGGGGCCGCGGCGGGGGGGGCCGGGCCGGGGGGCCCGGCCGAGGAGGGGCGGGGGGGCGGACCCGAGTGTGGGGCGGACCCGAGGGGGAGAGGGCGGGGCGGACCCGAGGGGGAGGCGGGGGGGGCGGACCCGGGGAGGGGGCGGGGGGGGGGGCGGACCCGAGGAGGGGGCGGGGGGGCGGACCGAGGAGGGGGCGGGGGGGGCGGACCCGAGGAGGGGGCGGGGGGGGCGGACCCGAGGAGGGGGCGGGGGGGCGGACCCGAGGGGGGGGCGGACCCGAGGGGGGGACGGACCCGAGGGGGGGCGGACCCCGGGGGGGGGGGGGCGGACCCGAGGGGGGGCGGACTCGAATGGGGGCCTGGGGGGGCGGACCCGAGGAGGGGGCGGACCCGAGGAGGGGGGCAGGGTCACCCTGGGGGAGGGCGGCCACCGCGCATGCGCTGGTTGGCACCGGCCCAACTGCGCATGCGCGGGACCCGAGTCTGGCGCCCCCTAGCACATGGCGCCCCGGGCAACTGCCCGAGTTGCCGGTGCCTTGAGCCGGCCCTGCTGCTGTGCAACAGGCCTCCCATTCTAAAGGATACCATGAACAGACCCTTCTACAGATGGCTTCCACACGCTCTTTAAAATGTATTTTGTTGAAGTTCAAACTTGAGAAGGAAAAGGGAATGTTTCTCTCATAGCCTACAAGGGCCCTTTAGTTCTTCATTTGTCACTGTTGCAAACTTGTAGAGGTGTGTACATAAAGATTCCATGAGAATGACAAAATGTCCCATAGAAAATCTGTACTATGGATGTTAGCCCAGGTTCAATGGTATTAGGATATTTAGTAAAGGGTTGCATATTTATTATTGTTGTAGTAGTTAAAGTTGTTTAAGTTACAATCCCTGCAAGAGAGTGAATGCTGATGTAGTGATTTTCAATGTTTCTTTGATTTTTACTATTAATGAACCTGGGGCGGGATTCTCCATTGGCGGGATTCTCCGTTTTGCCGGCGCCCGGGGCTTTCCCAATGGCGTGGGGCTGCCCCACAATGGGAAACCCCATTGACCGGCCAGCGTAATGGAGCATCCCGCCAGCGTGATGAGTCAGAAATGATTTAGGAAGTATGGGCCTACCCAAGGGAACAACTACTGATGCTAAACCCCAAGATAACACATAAAACTAAATGAAAATGTTCAGGCATATGCACTACGTCCTTCAACAACCAAAGATTGATCTGAACACAAGGATGCTGGAACAGACGAGCCATAGTTCAACTGCTGATAACTTAAGAGGGTGATGTAGAATGCAAGAAAGGTAAAGGTAACGTTATGAGAAAGAACACAAATATGAATTTCATCATAAACTCATTCCTGTGACTTTCTAAATATCATTGGATAAAATAAGTATGAAAATTGACTTCGGCTGTTCTCTCCTTTTGGGAGAGAGCTGACTAGTGGTGATTTAACCTGAGGGTCACCATGCCTCAGGCAAGGGGCATGGCTGAGAAGGCAGGGCCTTTATTGATAACTTCAACTCACATGGGAATTGAATTCATGCTTTTGGCATTGCTCCACTTCACAAATCTGCCATCCAGCCAACTGAACTAACCAATCCCCAGAAAGCATAAAGGAATCATTACTGACAATCAGGCTATAATATAAAGCGCCACTAGGTGGTGCCAAACATCCACCAGATGAGGCAGCAGAGAAAAGGGCAACAATTTATTTTTAATTTTAGCAATTAAACTTATGCCATCAAGAGCAGTTAATAAGCAATAAAATACTATGAAAATGAATGCCAGTGGCATATAAAGAATACCATCCCAACACTCACCATGGGAATCTTAGATAAAACAAGAGTATCGCATCATAAAAACCTCCTACTTCTCAAACAGTGAAGGAAAATATACTGAGAATTGCAGCAAAAAAGAGCAAAGCAATTGCATTCTGTAGAAAACACACTGGAAGTAAACCTACCATCAGAGGAAGACTGAAACCAGACTTGTGGATTTCAGAATGTGTGGGCAAAGAGTTGGTCTTTCATCATCCCAGCTGCTTCTAGTCTAAAGGCTTACAGACACAACACCTGTTCGTTCATTTATTTTAGCACCATTGTGTGAAAAATAGTGATTGACATCTGTACTTCCACCAAGATAGTTAACCTTTCATTGCTCATAGAGCAGCCTCTTTTACATGAGGGAGATCAAATACAGATTATTCTAACACTGGCACATAATGCATTGTTCAATACAAACGATTCGTGCTTTAGGAGGTCATGTTATTAATAGCAAATATGTGCATGCCAGATACAGAACTTGTGGGTAGTTGAACTTCATCGAGAGGTGTGTCTCCCTCTCATCTCCCCTGTCCCCCATCCCACACCCCCACCCAACAAAAAGAAACTGAATCACCTTGTAAGAGATATTTCTGTGAGAAAGCACTGCTGGTACACAACCTTGCTAGATGCATATTTAATTCAAAGGGAAGGTCATGACCCTGCAATCCTGACTTTCACTTGCTGTTAGCAAGGCCCAGTTCTGTCAGTACAACCTTGCCAAGTTATCTCTATCATTAAGCTCTCATTTGTATTCTGGTCACTTGGAGTTCAGAAACCCACTGAGGTAGTTGCATATGTTTTCACCATTTCAGGTCTGGCACTATAGACCAATTGAATTGTGAGACAAGCCCTGGCTGGGTGGGGGGAGGGAGACACAGAATAAAGAATAAGAGAAAATATCTCGTAACTTTCCATTTATGCACCTTTCGATGTGCATGAAACTGTACTGAAAATAGCAGTTTCTGATATCTATCATATTGCTTTACAAAAATCAAAACCATTGAATAAGTACACCAAAATAACAACAAGTAGCTAACTGTTCTCTCCCATTCTCTGCAGTGGGTTCGAACTCAAAAAAATCATTCTTGGAGGAAGCTAAGATCATGCAGCCATTGTGCCATGAAAGGCTGGTCAAGCTATTAGCTGTCTGCACCGAGAGCGAGCCATATTACATTGTGACTGAGTTAATGAAGCGGGGAAATTTGCAAAAGTACCTCAGGTGTAAGTGCTTTATTTTGCCTTGCCTTACGCGACACTAATGTATGATAGTCAGCTGCCCAATGACCTTCATCGCCTCAATTCAGATAAACTTGTTCTACAGAAGGGAAAAATATTCCCATGCTGAAATTTCAATATGGGCAAAGTTTCTCAGCATTGAACATGAAAGGGCAGAAATCTAATTCATCGTCCACAATGGCCAGGAATTAGCACTGTCTTCTCAGGGCAACAGGGTTGCTGAATTTATCATTCATTTACATCTGGTTCATACTTCAATAGTTAAGAGTTTTCAGTCAATCAGCCCCCGAGGCCGCCCGCGGAGCCAGGTCCCGCCGGTAAATACCTGTTGTAACATACATCGGCGGGACCGGCCGAAAACGGGTGGCCACTCGGCCCATCACGGGCCGGAGAATTGCCAGGGGGGCTGCTGCCAACGGCCCCTGACCGGCGCGATTCCCGTCCCCGCCAAATCCCCAGCGCCGGAGAATTCGGCAGCTGGCGGGGGCAGGATTCACACCACCCCCAGCGATTCTCCGACTGGGCGGGGGGTCGGAGAATCCCGCACCAGGGCCTCAAGGCAAAACTGGATGATATAGAAAATAGGGCCAGGCGCATGAACCTGAGGGCTGGTGGGTCTACCGGAAGGAGTTGAGGGCTCAAGGCCGAGTGAATACTTTGCTGCAAAGTTCTCCCAGTTGCTGAGTGGTGATGAGGTATTTGCGGCGCCTGAATGGAAAACTTGGCTCACCCAAGCCTTCCGAAGCCACGCCTGATCTCGCTCACGCATGTGGATCTCCTGGAGGAATATCACATAAGCTCTCAAATTCTTTCAATGAGCAAAACCCGTGCTCTCCCTTGACTGAGAGAAAAATGAATATTTTTCATCAGTATTCACGCAAGAAAAAGACAATGTTGTCGAGGAGAATACTGAGATACAGGCTACTAGACTAGAAGGGCTTGAGGTTCATAAGGAGGAGGTGTTAGCGATTCCAGAAAGTGTGAAAATAGATAAGTTCCCTCGGCCGGATGGGATTTATCCTAGGATTCTCTGGGAAGCTAGGGAGGAGATTGCTGAGCTGTTGGCTTTGATCTTTATGTTGTCATTATCTACAGGAATAGTGCCAGAAGACTGGAGGATAGCAAATGTTGTCAGTAAAGAGTTTGATAAGGTTCCCCACGGTAGGCTATTGCAGAAAATACGGAGGCATGGGATTCAGGGTGATTTAGCAGTTTGGATCAGAAAATGGCTAGCTGATAGAAGACAAAGAGTGGTGGTTGATGGGAAATGTTCAGCCTGGAGTTCAGTTACTAGTGGTGTACCACAAGGATCTGTTTTGGGGCCACTGCTGTTTGTCATTTTTCTAAATTACCTGGAGGAGGGCGTAGTAGGATGGGTGAGTAAATTTGCAGATGACAATAAAGTCGGTGGAGTTGTGGACAGTGTGGAAGGATGTTGCAGGTTACAGAGGGACATAGGTAAGCTGCAGAGCTGGACTGCGAGGTGGCAAATGGAGTTTAATGCAGAAAAGTGTGAGATGATTCATTTTGGAAGGAGTAACAGGAAGGCAGAGTACTGGGCTAATGGTCAGGGCCGGCTCAAGGTACCGGCAACTCGGGCAGTCGCCCGGGGCGCCATGTGTTAGGGGGCGCCATCAAGGAGTGCGGGTCCCGCGCATGCGCAGTTGGGCCGGTGCTAACCAGCGCATGTGCGGTGGCCGCCCTCCCTCAGGCCGCCCCGCACAAACATGGCAGATGGATCCAGGCTCGCCGGTGGTCACTCCGGCCCCCCCCCCCCCCCCCTCCGCCCCCTCCGGCCCTTTACTCAGAGAATAGTAGGGACGTGGAATGCCCTGCCTGCAACAGTAGTGGACTCGTCAACATTAAGGGCATTTAAATGGTCATTGAATAAACATATGGATGATAAGGGAATAGTGTAGATGGGCCTTAGAGGGGTTTCACAGGACGGCGGAACATCGAGGGCTGAAGGGCCTGTACTGCGCTGTAATGTTCTATGTTCTATGTTCTTAACGACTCCATCCAAACAACTTTACCATTAACTGAACTCAACTCATGGCAACATGAACAATATAACGGTAAAATAGTCACATCCCAAACATCCAACCTCATCCTCCAACCGTGCCAAGTCCATGATCTCTGGTAAAGTCCTCAGCCCGCTTCGGAGTTTCAAAATAGAAATCTTTCGAGTCAAACGTGACTCTTAGCTTTGCTGGGTACACAACCCCAATTCGTACTCCTTGCATTGTACAGGACCTTCTTCACCTTATTACTAGTTCTGTGCCTGGTGAATCCTTTCCATGTTACAGTGCCAGTTAAGGTTCCGGGCTTTCTTGGCCCATTCCAGGACCCACTCCTCCCTCTGCAAACTATGAAACCGAATGATCACTGCTCAAAATGGCTCATTCAGTTGTGGTTTTCTGCCTCCAGGGTGTGTGCCATGTCCAGCTCCGGCGCCGCAAATACCTCATCACCACTCGTCAACTGGGAGAACTTCAAAGCAAAGTATTCAGTTGGCCTTGAGCCCTCAACTCCCTCTGGTAGACCCACCAGCCTGGCCCTATTTTCTATATTGTCCAGTTTTGCCTTGAGGCCTTTATTCCTGCCCCCAACGATCGCCATTTCAGCCTCCAAAGGCGCAAAGCCTGTCCTCGGGCTGAGATGAAACCTCCTCCACACTTTTCAACTTCTCCGCCTGCTCGCCTACCGCCTGAGTCGTCTTGTTCAGTTGCTCTCTGACTGAGCCTAAAGCATCCTCCACTGTAGTTTTATATGAAGCCGTACATTCCTGGCAATGCTGTTTTTAAAATTCTCCTGCTACCACCTTCATCATCAAGGCGAGGGCGATGGACATTGCTACTTTACCCCCCCCTCCCACCCCCCCCCCCCCCCCCCCCCCCCCCACCCCACCCCCCCCCCCCCCCCCCCATCTTTTATGAGTCCTTCCTCGGGCTTGACCCTTGCAATTCCACCCCTTCATCCCTCTTCGATGTCAATTTCGACATCCCCCGATTCCCAGCAGTTTGCTCTGCCAGGCCGTTGAGCCTAATGGCAGAAATTCTTCACAGAACGGGCAGGAAAGCCCAAAGTGCCGGAGCCTGCACGGGAGACACCCAAGATGCAGCCTCTACTTCGTGCCGCTGGACCGGACGTCCTCTGGCTACGTTTCTGGAGAGAAATCTGCCAGTTTTCAGTCAGAATCTGACACTTCACCATTTTTGGGGGGAAATTCTGCCTTACATCTCTGTCCATTCACTGTGGTTAGGTAAAAACACCGGAACTCCCACCCTAACAGTACTGTGAATGTACAGTTCTGTATCTCTGCATTGTGGTATTCCCGATTGAGGCATCCAGTTACCTCATACAACAAATATGAAATGAAGGGGCTGATTTCAACATAAGACCATAAGACATAGGAGCAGAATTAGGCCACTTGATCCCCTTATTAATCAAGAACAATTTATCTCTGTCTTAAAGACACTAAATGACTTGGTCTCCACAGCCTTCTGTGACAAAGAGTTCCACAGATTCACCACCCTCTGGCTGAAGAAATTCCTCCTCATCTCGGTTTTAAACATCCATCTGCCTGCTTGTGTCCTCCCTTATTATTCCAGCATGATCATATCAACCCTGCCAGCTTCACACCACACTCTTTCCCAAGTTAACTGTAGGCCTAAAATATCTGGCGGTGACTATTTCTTTGCCAGCGACATTAGGTCTAGGCTTGGAAGTCAGAAGTTAACCATTCATTCTCCCACTCAGAATGTTTTTAGAACATTTTTTGAGAAAGGTAATCTTTCCCCCATGGCAAATGGCAGATATGCTATTGATTGATAATGGTTATCAAAGTTATGTCAAAAGATAGAATCCTATCACAATTATTACATTTTAAATTAGTAATTTGCAGGTGTTGAAACAAATGAAATCAGGAATATATCTGGTGAACAGACGTACAAGGGAAATTAGGTTAGACTGCTTTTTTAAAACAAATATTTTTATTCAAAATGTCAATATTTTAGCATTTTTACAAAGAATAAACTCTAACCAAACACAAACACCCTCTCCTGAAACTGCGCCCCCCTACCCCTTGATGGCAACCATGTCCCCAAAGTGTATGATAATCAAACTCCATCTCTTGTGGAACCCCTCATCCGCCGCCCTCAGAACAAACATCATCTTCTCCAAATACAGGAAACCCATTCGGTCCCCCAGCCACACCGAGGCACAGGGGAGAAGCTGACCTCAACCCCAACAGAACACACCTGTGAGCAATCAACGAGGCGAAGACTAAGACATCTGCCCCTACACCATCTGCAACTCCAGCAGGTCTGACATGCCGAATAAGGTTTCCAGGAGACCCGGCTCCAAATCTATATGTGGGACCTCTGACATGGTACTGAAAAATGACCCAGACAATTTCTCCAACTTCGGGCAGGACCTGAACATGTGAGCATGATTAGCTGGGCCCCTCCCGCTGTCCTCCAGCCCCTCAAACAGCCGGCTCATCCTCGCCTTTGTTAAGTGTTCTCTGTGCACCACTTTTAACGGAAACAACCCCAGCCTCACGCATGTGGTTGAGGCATTAACCCTCTGCAGCATCTCGCACCGTAATGCCTCCCCCAACAGCATCCTCAGCTCCATTCCCCACTTGGCCTTAATCCCTTCCAACGACACCTTATCCTCCCCCATAATCCTTCCGTAAATCGCCGAAACCCCCCTCCAGCCCCGTCACCGACAGCAGCGAGGAAGACAGTGCCACTGGAAAGTTCGGGAAGGCCTATCTCGCAAACCTCCTCACATGCATCTATCTGAAGCCCTTCTCCTGCTGGAGCCCAAACATCACCCCCAACTCCTCCAAGCTTGCGAACCACCCCTCCAAAAACAAATCCTTCATCTCCTTCACCCCTCTCTCCTCCCATCCCCGGAACCTCACATCCACGCTCCCTGGCTCAAACCCATGGTTCCCCCTTCTCGGCATCATCCTCAAGGTGGCCCTCAACTTAAAGTGCTGCCGGAATTGCCTCCAAATCTTCAGCGAAGCTACCACCACAGGACTCCCCAAATACTTCCCTGGGACAAACCGTAGCGGCGCCATTGCCATCGCCCACAAACCCGACCTCTTACAGGAACCCTCCTCTATCCGCACCCATAAGTCCTCCATCTCCCTACTCCAGCCCAGCACCTTCTCCGCATTCACTGCCCAGTAATAGTACAGCAAGTTTGGAAGGACCACTCCCCCGATTGCCACCTCCTTTGGAGCAGCCACTTTCCTTATCCTGGCCACCTTCCTTGCCCACACAAATGACAAGACCAGCCTATCTACCCCCTTAAAAAATGATTTTGGTAAAAAGACCAGCAGACACTGAAACAGAAACAAAAATTTAGCATAATGTTCATCTTCACTGCCTGCCTGGCCTGCCAATGACAAGGGTAGCCCATCGCACCGCAACAAGTACTCCTTCACCTTCCCAACCAAGCTCATGAAATTGAACTGAAGAAGCCATGCCCATCTGCACTCCCAGACACTGAAAATGGATTGGCATCACCTGGAATGGCAGCCCCTCCACTCCCGCCCCTGCGCCTGGAGAAAACCCCACAAAATACTCGCTTTTCCCAAAGTAAAATTTGTACTCCGAAAACACCCCGAATCTCCTTAGCAACCCCATTATATCCGTCACCAAAGGGCTCGGGTCTGAGATGTACAATAGCAGATCATCCATATATAGAGACACCCGATGCTCCACCACCCCCCTCCCCACTATCCCCTTCCATAAGTCCGAACCCCTCAGTGCAATGGCCAAGGGCTCTATCACCAGCGCAAACAGAATGGGGGATATGTTTGAGGAACAGGCTTCTTTCCCTGAAATCCTTGAAATAGTGGAAAGTAGCCCAAATTTATATTGTTCGTTAGCACACATGCTGACGTATCCTTGTACAGCAATTTTATCCATGACACAAACTTAGGCCCAATCTAAATTTCTCCAACACCGCAAATAGATATCTCCACTCCACCCTGCCAAACGCCTTCTCCTCATCTATTTCCACCACTACTTCCAACTCCCTTCCTTCTGCCAGAGAAAGTACCACATCCAGCAGCTGCCACACAGTCAAGGCCAACTGCCTGCCCTTGGCGAATCCTGTCTGATCCTCCCCCACCATGTTCAGAAGACACTCCTCCAGCCTCACTGCCAACATCTTCGCCAATATCTTAGCATCCATCTTCAGTATAGAAATGGGCCTGTATGACCCACACTCCAAAGGATCCTTCTCCTTTTTAAGTAATAGTCAGATGGATGCCTGCCCCATCGTTTCTGGCAATATTCCCCTAGCCATCGCATCCTCAAACATATCTTCCATCCACGGTGCTAACTTATCCTTAAATGTTTAATAAAATTCCACCGGGAACCCATCCAGCCCCTGTGCCTTACCCGACTGCATCTTCTCTATTGCTGTCTGCACTTCTTCCACCCCCATTGGCTCCTCTAGTCCCACCACCCCCCTCCTCCCCCCCTCCTCCCCCACCTCCGGATACTCCAGTTGCTCCAGAAACTCCCTCCTATACGACATATCCTCCGGCGTCTCCGACACATACAAGTTCCCATAAAAGTCTTCAAATGTCTTATTCACCTGCTCTGTCTCCACTACCAGCCCACCCATCGCACCTCTAATCCGCACAATCTTCCTCGCTGCCACCAGCTGATGGAGCTGGGCCACCAGCAATCGACTGGCCTTCTCTCTATACTCATAAACAACCCACTCACTCGCCTCAGCTGCCGAACCACCCTTTCCATGGATAGAAGATCAAGCTCCTCTTCACCAAACGTCCTGGTTCCGGATCCTCCACATGTATCCCGTCTATCTCCAAAACCTCCTCTATCAACCGCTGCTCCTCTTCCCATGCTTCCCTATCCACCTTCGCCTTGAATGAAATGACCCTGCCCTTCACCATTCACTACTGCCTTCAACCTCCCAGACTACCAACGGCGAGACCTCCCCATTCCGGTTAAACCCCACATACTCCTCAATAATCTTCCCCATTTTCGTACAAAATTCAGGTCTGCCATCAAACCCACATCAAGCCTTTGTGCCGGCCTCTGGGCTGGCCCCTTCTCCAAAACCACATCCAACCACTTCAGAGCATGTCCCGATATCATGATCGGTGAGTCCTCTGCCTTCCTTACCTGAGCTATCAGCACCTTCCCCACCACAAAAAAGTCGATCCTCAAGTACAACTTATGCACTGGCAAAAAAAACAAGTACTCTATCTCGTGGATGTAAAAACCTCCAAGGGTCCACCCCTCCCATCTCCTTCATAGAAACATAGAAATAGGTGCAGGAGTAGGCCATTTGGCCCTTCGAGCCTGCACAACCATTCAATGTGATCATTGCTGATCCCACTCCTACTTTCTTTCCATACCCCTTGGTCCCTTTAGCCGCATCGGCCACGTCCAGCTCTCGCTTGACTATATCTAAAGAACTGGCCCCAGCAGCTTTCTGTGGTAGAGAATTGCACAAGTTCACAACTCTCATCTCAGTCCTGAATGGCTTACTCCTTCTTCTTAGGCTGTCGCTTTTTTCGACAGGCCGCTCGGAGAATCGCCGCTCGCCGTTACTCACGGCGACCGGTGATTCTCCTACCCGGATGGGCCGAGCGGCCTGCCGAACCTGACCGGTTCACGCTGGCGCCAACCACACCTGGTCGCTGCCGGCGTGAACAGCGCGCGACAGGTGAGTGTGGGGCCTGTGGGAGGCAGAGGGAGGATTGAGCACCACCGGCATGCTCAGCAGATGTCTGGCCCGCGATCGGTGCCCACCGATCGTGGGCCAGCGTCTGTTCACAATGCACACTTTTCCCTCCGCCGTCCCGCAAGATCAAGCTGCCGTTTCTTGCGGGGCAGCAGAGGGGAAGACGGCAACCGCGCATGCGCGGGTTGGAGTCGGCCAACCTGCGCATGCGCGGCTGACGTCACTTGGGCGTCGCCGGCCGCGTCATTCCCCACACGCCGCTTTGACGCAAGCGTCAAGGCCGGGCGCTCGGGATTCACGCGCCGCCGCTCCTATCCCCCTTGGGGGGGGGGGAAGAATAGGGGGCGAGGAGCGACCTCCGACGCCGGAGTGAAACACTCCGGGTTTCACTCCGGCGTCGGCACTCAGTCTCCCGTTGGGAGAATCGCGCCCCTAGTTCTAGATGTCCCCAACATCGGGAACATTCTTCCCGCATCTAGCCTATCCAATCCCATCAGGATTTTATATGGTTCTATGAGAGCCCCTCTCATTCGTCCTACTCCAGTCAGTGCAGGCACAGTTGATCCAGTGTTTCTTCATATGTCAGTCCTGCCATCCCGGGTGTTAGTTTGGTGAACCTTGGCTGGTCACCCTCAATAGCAGGAATGTCCTTCCCAGCCAGCCAGCACCTTTGCCCTTGATCACATGGCGGCCCCTGCCAACATGAAAAAAAACACACACCAAATCCCCCCACACCCAACCCCTCAAAACCCTCAACATCCTGCAAGGTTCAAATGTTCTCACATCAAATGTGTACATGTTACACACTTGCCTGACACCAGCAACTTTATTTAAAAATAAATACAAAATCCCAGTTATTTACTGAAAGAATGAAGCCATGAGACTCCATAGTTTAAAACAAAATAATTTTTACTGTCTGAGAGTCAAACAAATCAAACATGAAATCGTACCTCTGATAATCTCCTGTAATCTAAAACCCAGAAGCAACAGAAGTTAAACCCGAATTAACAGCAATTTGTGGTCAATTATAAGTTACACCTTAAATGGCAGAATCAACCAGGACAGATCTTATGAGTTGGCTTGGCAGACCACACAACATATAAGCCATTAAATTCAGTCACAGCGTTCTTCAAAGCCCTATCTTCCTCGAGAAGAATTTCAGCTCCACTTATTCCAGGATATGGCATGATGTTCGGCCAGCAGAGGTGCACAACTAATTTGGGTTCATTGGGTACAGTTGTCATCAAAAATGGCATACATCTGCAGAATTTTCTCAACTCTGCTTTTGATGCTCTAGATGCCGTAGATCCACCAATGTTATCGTCAAGTAACAGAAAAAAGCTGCAGCAATTGTATGTTTGCCTTTTCTCAGCTTCTGGATTTAGCCTTCAACTTCTTCAACTCACCTGTACTGCACGACTGGGATCATAATCTGCGCTCAGATGGCTCTGTGTCACTTTATGTCGTTTCAACCGGTTTCAGTCTGCCCAGGAGTTTGGTTTCAACCTTAGTTTCCTTAGAAACTAGAAGATTTTAGTTACTTCTCAGTTTCCGTTTTCAGTTTCGGTGAAGTAAGATGAAACAACAAGTGTTGTGGTGGAGGAAATGTCTTCAAAATTATATATGTTTTTGCTTTGTTTATCAAATATTTGCAGCTTCAGATGGTGTCAATGTCTCCTCTAATGTGAAGTCTCCTGCTTTTTTTCACAGTTCATTCAGAAAGAAGAAACCTGGACTTTTCTTTGCTCAGTGGCTTTGCAATACAGGTCTGAAAATGTATATGTTCATGATAGCACGGTAGCATAGTGGTTAGCACAGTTGCTTCACAGCTCCAGGATCCCAGGTTTGATTCCCGGCTTGGGTTACTGTCTGTGCGGAGTCTGCACATTCTCCCCGTGTGTGCGTGGGTTTCCTCCGGGTGCTCCGGAATCCTTCCACAGTCCAAAGATGTGCGGGTTAGGTGGATTGGCCATGCTAAATTGCCCTTAGTGTCCAAAATGTTTAGGTGGGGTTACTGGGTTACGGGGATAGGGTGGAGCTGTGGGCTTAAGTAGGGTGCTCTTTCCAAGGGCCGGTGCAGACGCAATTGGCCGAATGGCCTCCTTCTGCACTGCATTGTATGGGCAGCACGGTAGCACACGTGGCTATTGGGTTATGGGGAAAGGGTGGAAGTGAGAGCTTAAGTGGGTTGGTGCAGACTCGATGGGCTGAATGGCCTCCTTCTGCACTGTATGTTCTATGTATCTATGTAAATTCTATGAATTCTAGGATTCTTCACCTCTACTCACTCCCTTCCTCCATCTCTACCCCAGCAGTAAGCTGCCTGTCTGCACTCAGTAAATGTTGGAAGCTGACCCCAAATAGTGAAATGAGGCCCAAACACGGAACATATTTTGTGCCCTGTGCTATTAGGATTCACCTTCCCTAACTGCTGGTCACTTTTTGCTTCAGTAAACATTGTCTCCCCTTCTTAAATATCATAAAATATTATGCTGCAGAAAATGGTGAAGGAATGGGAAGAAAACAAATGATAGAAGTCAAAAATACTTTAGCCTAAGGTGCACTTAACTTACAACTTGGAGCATCAATATGTTCAATCAACATATGTGGAATTTGCTGCCACAGAAAGTAGTTGAGGCCAAAACATTGTGTAATTAGATATAGTTCTTGGGGCTAAAAGGATCAAGGGAAATGGGGGAATGCGGATTTAGGGTTTGAACTTCATGATCACCCATGATCATCATAGAATCATAGAATCATAATGAATGGCAGAACAGGCTTGAAGGGCCGAATGGCCTCCTCCTGCTTCTCTTTTCTGTTTCTATGTTTAACCTATATCAGAACCAAGGATCTATTGGAATAGATTTATCTATTGTAGATATATATATATAAGATCCACATGCGGGGGGGGGGATCTTATAGAAACATATAAATTATGAAGGGAATAGATAGGATAGATGCGGGCAGGTTGTTTCCACTGGCGGGTGAAAGCAGAACTAGGGGGCATAGCCTCAAAGTAAGGGGAAGTAGATTTAGGACTAAGTTTAGGTGGAATTTCTTCACCCAAAGTGTTGTGAATCTATGGAATTCCTTGCCCAGTGAAGCAGTAGAGTCTCCTTCATTACATGTTTTTAAGATAAAGATAGATAGTTTTTTGAAGAATAAAGGGATTAAGGGTTATGGTGTTCGGGCCGGAAAGTGGAGCTGAGTCCACAAAAGATCAGCCATGATCTCATTGAATAGCGGAGCAGGCTCGAGGGGCCAGATGTCCTACTCCTGCTCCTCGTTCTTATGTTCTTATATATCATGGACGCAGATTTTAACTGAGGTACACATTAGGTAAATGGTCACTAGCACCCCCTTCACTTCACTTAACCTCCTGGTTTCAGAGGATGACCTGATCCAGTTTGGTAGTCAGGCCTCATACATTTAACGTGAGTTCTCAAAACAG
Organism: Scyliorhinus canicula; assembly: GCF_902713615.1. NCBI lineage: Eukaryota > Metazoa > Chordata > Chondrichthyes > Carcharhiniformes > Scyliorhinidae > Scyliorhinus > Scyliorhinus canicula. The sequence continues at coordinate 116,830,983 of NC_052151.1, forward strand.
GTACACAGTCAGTTTCACTCTGGGAGAAACTCTAGGAATATGGCAGCTCTGAGGATAAGCAGGAGAATTAAGGCTCATCCTAGTTCCAATAAAAATCTCTGTACAAAAGCTTTCAGTACATTTTCTGGAAATACTTCCTTTAAGGACCAATGGTTAGGCTACTTAATTCTTGGTACCATTGCGTGGAGCATGTAGGAGTGTAAGCTTGATCATTGGCATCTGAACATTAGTATGGAACCCAACAATTTAAATATAGTAGAAAAACTTCCACCTATTTTTGAAGGAAGTCAAAGCTGCCCATTTCAAAGTCCACTTGATAATCCAGACCAGTGTGCAGCAAACAAAGACTGCCTTTCTGATTACTCAACTTAAAATACTACGGGCGAAATTCTCCGCCCCCCACGACGGGTGGGAGAATAGCGGGAGGGCCTTCCCGACATTTTTGCCGCCCTCCCGCTATTCTCCCGCCCCCCCGCCGAAGTCCCGACCCGAATCGCTGCCGCCGTTTTTTTACGGCCGGCAGCGATTCTCAGCTGTTAGATGGGCCGAAGTCCCAGCCCTTTCCGCCGTTTTTACGAACGGCAAACACACCTGGTCTTGCCGTTCGTAAAAACGGCCGTGCCAAGGGTGCCATGGGCCCGCGATCGGTGGGCACCGATCGCGGGCAGCGGGCCCGATGCCCGCGCACTACTTGTCCTTCCGCCGCCCCGCAGTATCCATTCGCGGGGCGGCTGAGGGGCAACCCGGCCCGCGCATGCGCGGGTTTCGCGCAAAAACGCGATGACGTCACCCGCGCATGCGCGGGTTGGAGTCTTCCAAACTGCGCATGCGCGGCTGACGTCATATGACGCGTCAGCCGGCGCTAACTCCGGCAAGCGGGCTTAACAATTTTCGTTAAGCCCGTCTTGCCAGAGCCTACGGCGTCGGGCTGCTAGCCCTGACCGGGGACCAGAATCGGTCCCCGGTCGGGAAGGGGCGCGCTGCCGTAAAACCCGCCCGGGTTTTACGGCAGCTTTACGATTTCTCCCGTTTTGGGAGAATACCTGTCTCAGCTTCTATAGTGAATGGGTAAAGTATTCATTGAAAATCATTGTGCATAGTGTTAGGAACCTGAGAGGCACCATTAACAAAATGTAAATACCCAGTACTCAACTGACAAAACTATGCCACAAGCTTTCATGTTTTTCACAAAAACAAATCTTGTTGCGTATAAGAATAATTTAAAAAAGAGTTTATGATTATTAATACCATAAACTCAGTTTTAATTTCTGTTTCTTACAACCATCACGCCCAACTCGCTGTCCCATCCACAGGCGGGGTCGGAGAATCCCGCCCCAGGTTCTGGCTCCCACTGGCCCATCATGTACAACACAGATTCTGTGTGCTGCTGGTCCCCAGAGATGCTTTCCGAGAGATCCTTCCCCTATCCTCTTCCAAGCTGACTGACTGATGGCTGTTCTCAAATTGAACTGACTGCTTTCTGAGCAAGCTGCCAGTTAATTTAAACAAAAGGAACTTCTAGCGCCACAGCTCGTTTCTATGACAACATGGGTTGCTTTGGGATGGTCTCAAACTGAAAGGCAGCGGAATTCTCCGCTCCCGGGAAAAATCGGGAGGGCCGTCGTGAACTCGGCCGAGTTTCACGACGGCCTCGGAGGCCGCTCCTCGCCCCCTATTCTCCCCTCCTGGCGGGGCTAGGAGCGGCACTCCGTACTCTTGGCCGCCGCCCGCCAGAGAGTGATGCGACGGCGGCGCCTATGTGACATCAGTCGCGCATGCGCAGGTTGGCCGGCTGACGTCACGACGGCTGACAGCTCGAACCCGTGCATGCGCGGTGGCCGTCTTCCCCTCAGCCGCCCCGCAAGACATGGCGGCTTGATCTTGCATTGCAGCGGAGGGGAAATAGTGCATCCGATTGAGACGCTGGCCCGACGATCGGTGGGCACCGATGCGGGCCTGTCCCCTTCTGAGCACAGTCGTGGTGCTCATTCCCCACCAGGTCCCCTACAAGCCCCAAAACGGGCATCTCACGGCGAGTTCACGAGGGCAGCGACCAGGTGTGGTTGCCGCCATCGTGAAACAGTCGGGTTCGGCAGGCCGGTCGGCCCATCGGAGATTCTTCCGAGCGGGGGGTGTGAGAATCGCGGGGGGCGCCAGGAGGTAGTGAAATTAGTCGGGGGGCCCTCCCACGATTCTCCCACCCGGCGTGGGGAGCGGAGAATCGCGTCCAAGTGAATCAGTTTATTTTTAACACAACACTTTGGCTAGGGTTTTACAGCCCTGCCACAATATGTCTCCCACCAGTGGATGTGGCAAACCATTTAAATTTACAGGACTGTAATATCCCATGCGGAGGTAAGAGCAGCAAAATCTCCACCTTTGATCCTACAATGCATGTGAATATTTTATACCTCTTATGGAGACAGCTGCCCTTTTTCCAGATTCCCTGGTTCCACTAAGAGGCCCAGATATGGACCACCCATTGTCAACCCACTATCAGCTCTGACCTTGTAAGATAAACGCAGGGATTTTGTAAATGAAATAAAGCCAGGCTGTTCTGAGTGCATTTACTTCAGAGTTGGTGTTATCAATTTCTCAACTCAGATGCCCTCATTTCTCTGCAGTTAAAATGTTATTTTCGAAAATTAAAAGTTACATTCTAAAACTTATGATTAATGAACTGAATATTAGCAACAATGTACTTTGTCTTCTCTCCTCTTGCATTTACAGTCTTGAGGATAACAGATGCTTTTTGGATTCATGGTTAAGAATGTTTTTACATTTTAAAAATGTGGTAAATTAATGGTTCTAGCGCAATATTTTCAATGTTTAGATTGCAGAAGGAATGACCTACCTTGAGGAGAAATGTTACATTCACCGGGATCTGCGAACTGAAAACATCCTCCTTACAGAGATGCTGTCTTGTAAGATTGCTGACTTTGGCCTTGCACGATTGCTTGAGAATGGTCAACGCAGGTTATCACATGGTAATGGCAATACAAATAGTATTAACTACAAGTGTGGTCAAATATATTTGGAGACAAATTTCTATTTTATGCTTGTGCATTGATCATTGAGGCACAGAGGAAAATTAGCAAGCAAGATCATAACGAAGCTCGCAAATATGCCCTCTATTCAATAAAAAATAGATTTAGGGCGGCATTTACCAGCTTTCACGCCGGCGGGAATTTCGGGTCCCACACCAGAGCACAGGGTTCCCGATGGCGAGAGGTGCTGTCACCGGGACATCCCGTTGACATTGGAGGGGTCGGTAGATTCCGTTGGCGGGCAGCCTCCGCGGCTGAAAAACACGCGGCGGGGTCGTAGGTAAATCCCGCCCTTCAACTCCCTGATCAAGCCTTCTAAGGTGCGCACTGTCAGGTGTGTGAACAAAGGGAAAGTTCAGCTTTTCTATACAAAAAAGTGAACATTTGTTTAGCTGTTATTTTATTTTTAAAAATTTAAAAATTTAAAAACTTGACTCTTTTCACTAATGATGATTGATTCCTCAGAAGATTATTGCGGACAGCAGGTAGGAGAAAGATGTAAGAAGTGCACAAAACACTCCCAATGCCGAAATACAAAAATTTTAAATGAGTGTAATGACTCTGCACAACACTTGAAACCATGACTTATTAATAAATGCCTCCATGAAAACAACAGGCAAAACCCCACATTTCTGCCCAAACATCAACTCAAACCCCCTCAGGATGGTTAACTTCATAGCAGGGTACTTGATATCCATTCAAGTATGAAGGGAAATGAAAAGAATCATCCATATTACAGGCTAGTAAAAAGTATTTCTCTGTAAAGTGAATAGAGGATTTGCAGATCAAAGGATATGAGGGGGTTTAAAGCCTTGTGATGTGATTTTAGCTTTCTATTAAGTTACAAAATCTGCTTTCCAGACATTTGTCTGAGGCAGTAGGTGTAGGGCACAGGTGAGTGAAAAGGGGTGATTCTTTTCACTGTCGCTGCCTGCGCTGCTCTTTAGTTTTGAGGCAGGATTTACTGATGGTGGGGGTGTGTGTGGCTCTATGCTATGGAGGGTCCTCTGCTATGGGGAGTTCCCTGTTATGGATGGTCTCTGTTGGGGGTATCTCTGATGGTAGTCTATGGTGGGGGTCTCTGGTGTGGGGTTGATGGAGAAGGTTGGTTACCCTCACGCATGCCTTCTGTGGCGGGGATGAACCAACAATTCCCGGGGTGGGGGGATGATGCCCCTACTTGTTAAGGGCTGGGTTTGCATGGCGGGGAGAGGGGGGGGGGGGGGGGGGGGGGCAGCCGCTATCGGGCTGCCTGCTGAAAATGCCAACCCGATAGAGTGATTTGCAATGGAATCCCTTGCGATCCCTGTCATGAATAAATTTGCGTGACAATGGACATTGGATCACTTCTGGGCATCACTCCCTGAGCTAGCGCAAAACAAAAGCAATTCAGCTCCGGCGGGAGAACATAGAATCCAGCCCAATGTGAAGCAAAGGAAGTATTTTACAATCTTTATTCACCACCATACTGAACATTCTGTGCTCAATTTCCTACAGATACTAAAGTTCCCATAAAATGGATGGCACCAGAAATATTCACCAAAAATATTTATACGACCAAGTCAGATGTCTGGTCTTTTGGAGTCTTGCTGACAGAGATAGTCACATTTGGTGACATGCCATTCCCAGGTACGGTATTCGTTTCTGCAGTACTGTGGGAATGGTTGACCTATCCAGCTATTTAATGTTAATATACAGTCTTGTTTATTCAAAACAATCATATAAATGCACATCCTCCCCGTGTGTGCGTGGGTTTCCTCCAGGTGCTCCGGTTTCCTCCCACAGTCCAAAGATGTGCAGGTTAGGTGGATTGGCCAGGCTAAATTGCCCTTAGTGTCCAAAATTACCCTTAGTGTTGGGTGGGGTTACTGGGTTATGGAGATCGGGTGGAGGTGTTGACCTTGGGTAGGGTGCTCTTTCCAAGAGTCGGTGCAGATTCGATGGCCCGAATGGCCTCCTTCTGCACTGTAAATTCTATGATAATTCTATGATAAATGGATAAAACAAAGTATCCCCCCCCCCCCCCCCCCCCATCCCATTCCACAGCAATCAGCCCTATCTCATTGCTGAATAAATCAGTGTTGTTTACCTGGGTTGTGCAGAAGAGGTGGACAAAACCCAAAGAACTGTATCCCAGGCCAGGATTCCTGAGGGGAAGGGGGCAATCTATAGGGAAGTGTTAGCATTCAAGGATAAGGGCTGCCATTAAATGTTCAAAAGATGAAAAGCTAGGCTAATGGCTCCCATTTCAGGAGCCAAATGCTCAACAAACAAACTGGGAAAAATCCAGGTTCGTAAATTGTCTTCAATTAACAATCAGTGTGATATCTAGCAAGACTAACTCATTCAAGAATAAGGTTGTGATTGGTAATGATTCCCTAATATCTTGAGTTTGCTTCTATCCAACAGCCATCTTCTTGGGTCACTCTTGATTTTGAAGTAGTCATCCAGAACTTTATTCATGTGTATGCAAACTGATGCAGAAAAATTCCTGACAAAGACTCCGTCATAATTATACAGGGAGCTGTGTTCTGGCGCCAAATGTCCTTGACACAATCACATGCTTTGAAAAAGAAAGCGAGCTGGATTCTCCGATCGCCAAAATCGCGTTCGCCGACCAGCCGGAAAATCGACTTTTACGTTGGAATCGGGGGCGACGCCGTTTTTACGATCCTCCGCTCCCTCAAAAATGGCGTTCTTGAAGAACATCACCTGAGGCCCTCCCCCAATGCACCATGCCTGACATGCCAAGTCCTCGACGGCGTCACTCACATGTGCCCACGCCTTTCGGGGACCTGGCATGGCAGCTATGGACTGAGTCCTGCGCCTCCACAGTCGGGGGAGATGCCGTTGGCAGGCCGGGTCCGCACACGCCCGGCGCCATGTTGCACAGCGCAGCCGCCGCCATGTGGATGCGTGGCCACGGATCCGGCCATTCCGCGGCCATATCCGCAGGTAAAGACGGGGGCTTTATGCCGTGTGACTGCTAGACCTCACTGGGCAGAGGATTGATATGGGTGTGGCATAAGACCAAACGGATCCTGCGGACATAGCCACAGGATCGGAGACTGCAGCCCCTGGTACTTGAACACATGTTTCAGTTAGAACGTGGATTGAAGGTTTTAAGCAAAATCTAAACATTGGAGCAAGTTTCCATCTTGAAAAATTTGCATGGGAAGTTTATCGGGTCATGTCACAAGCCCCATCTCCCCCTCCCCACCTCCACTGTTCCCATCTCTCCAGTCTCCCCAAATCCCCTTCCTCCCCACCTGCATCTTTCCTACTCTGTCTTTTATTCTCTCTTCATCCAATCTTTTTATCCTCTTTATTTCTCTGTCAGTACCAGATTTGACAATGAATTCATGCTCTCTAATTTAGACTTCATTTTAAGTCATTCCACTGTTTATTTCACAGTCCTCCAATCCAATTAGTTAAAGAGATTATATTTTCTTGTCCTTTTCACTCAGACCAGAGATCTGTTTCCCTAATTGCAGTGTTATCAGCCGCACATCCAGCAACCTAGAGAAAAAAAATGATTGTGCTTAGGGTTGCCAGCTAGGGCAAGTCTAACCTACCTAATTATGGGCATAGTAAGAAGTCTTACAACACCAGGTTAAAGTCCAACAGATTTGTTTCGAATCACTAGCTGTCAGAGTACAGCTCCTTCACCAGGTGAGTGTTACCTAATTATAACCTATTTGCAATTCTAGTTATTATGCTGGTCGCAATTTTAAATGTTGTTCAACCCAACACAGATATAAATTGTGACATTACAACAGAGGGAATTGGACTAAAAATGTGTTCACATTGTGCCACTTCAAAGCAGTGCCAGTTAAACTACATCCATAACCAGGGGCTTCCTGGCGATTACATATACTACCTACATGGATTTCTGTTTAGTCTATGTAACACCACTTTAAAGAAGTGCTGACTGAACAGTTTTTTAGCCCATGGAATCTGGTATGTATAGTAAAAACAGATATTGCTGGAAATGCTCAGCTCAGGCAGCACCTATAGAGAGGGAAACAGGGTTCACCTTTCGGGTCAATGAGTCATTATCTATCGGAAGTGCTGTAATTGATATATGGTGGCACATTGGTTGGCACTGATGCCTCTCAGTGGCAGAAACCTAGGTTTGATTCTGGCCTTGGATGACTGCCTGCATGGAGTTTGCATGTTCTCCTATGGGCTCCAGTTTCCATAAATTCAAGGATGTACATGTTAGGTGGATTGACCATGCTAAATTGCCCCTTAGTGTCCAAAGATGTACAGGTTAGGCGGATTGGCCACGATCAATGCATGGGGTTACGAGGAAAAGGCAAGGCGATGGGCCTAGGTAGAGTGCTCTTTCAGAGGGTCACTGCAGACTCGATGGGCTGAATTCCTCCTTCTGCACTATAGGGATTCTATGGATATTGCCATATGCTATAATTCTTCCACATTCATGTATGATATTTCAAAACTTTGTTTTTGATCTAAACCAGATAAAGAGAACGCAGAATTTGTGAAAGATTTAATGAATGGAGTCATGCCTCCTCCTGCTGGCTGCCCAGAAAGCTTCCATGATATGATGCTTCAGTGTTGGGAACAGAAATCGGAGAAGAGACCAACATTTAAACAACTGCAAAATACACTAATGAAGTGCAACCCAGTGCCAGAAACAGAAGAGTTACGTTGATCAAAATAGAAACTCAGTGATGGGAACAAAGAAATTTCCTTGCATCATATCCTACTCTAATATGCACTAAATCTCAATTTAGCTTTGAACCTTACTCTGTCAAACCCATCTTGACTTTTTCTTTATCTATTCCATTCCTGCTGATTCTTGGAAGCAAATTGTTGTAAATCTTAGTTCCTCATTTTGTAACAAGGAACTTTACATTTGCGGGAGTCAGACAAAGGAATTCTGCAGCATAAACAAGATGGAGATAGTCTCATGCTAATCCTTTGTGGATTTTCATATGTAGAAATGATCTAAACTATTGAAAGAAGGCTTTAGAAATTTGAAAGTACTTGTACAGAGAATAGCAATGTCAATGGTCATAATGCCAAATGTTTTAAGGGATTCTGGTGCTTTCTGAATGTTAAAGAGTATGATGGACTACTTATCTACACTGTGCTGAAGCTACTGAGAAAACACTGAGACTGCTAAACAAACTCAGTACGATCGGAAGGATGAGCCTTCAAATACCGGAGATGTCAGTTCGATATCCAGCAACAACGATGGCCCAATCATTATCAAAAGGAATTATCAAAGAATCCAAAATGTGGAAATGTCTCATCTTTAAATTAATATAAAACGAATAGAACGGGCAAAACAATGTGTGGAACTCTCCCATCCTGCCCGTAGGAGCCAAAGCCAACTTGCAATTCTACCAATGGCAGGTTCATGGTGGGCTGGTCTTTCCTCTGGGATAAACATCATTTGCATTCATTTGCATCTCATGAATGTTCATGAAAACAGCTGCCTGCAAGAATATTGTCAGGCTTATCAATCTTGCATCACATCAGGAGGAAATTACATCATCAAACTCAACTGATCAAGAGTTACTTGCACAAGGCGGTCCTCGGTTCGCAAGAGACTTTGAGGTCAGTGCAGCAGAGCCTACATGCCATAGTACTGCACAGCTCCTGATGAACTGTCACCACTCAGCCAGGGGCAGATTGGTTCCTGCCCTCCATCTCCATGCCGAGCTGGTCTTCATGGACAGCACCATGCTGCTGGACCCATGGACCCTCCTGTATCACTGTCTCGGATCAGTACTACACCTGGGATTGGAGAGTACAGGGTTCTCCTTCCCCCCTGGCGCCACACATCAGTGTCTATCCGGACTGTGCTGAAGGACCCATACAACAAAGGACTGAAGTTCAACTAGGTGTGGTGCGAGGTGAGGGGGATGGGGGTGGTGGCCTGACAAAGGAGGGTAATGGGGAAGAAGGGCTGTGCAAGGAGTGGAGAGCAAGGGTGTGGGCTCACCAAGGCAGGCAGAGGGGCAAGGAGGTGGATGAAAAAGATGAACAAGGGAAGGGAAGCTGGACCCACATAAGGCTGCTTGAAAAGGGGGTCAAAGGGATAGAACATGTTTTATCAGAAGTGAATGTACGAAGACTCCAGATGCAGTGGATAGAAGTCCAAGTGGGGCATAGGAGCCTGGCAGGTGATGGGCTCGGGGTGAGGGAGGGTAGTTTAATCGAGAAACAGACTTCTTCTTCAGGCTTCTAGCGTTTTTCCTCTGGGTTGCTGACATCCTGCATGGTCTGATGAAGGAGAGAGTGATATGAGTTTGCTGGACTGGCATATATGGGCCTTTGAACCCATCAGCTGACAGCTGGCAAGCGAATGAGCTGCTGGCCCATCGGGAGTTTCGGAGGGGAACTCACTTGTGCATAATTAATCGGGCTCCAAACGCAGAATCTGACATGGGACCCTGACATTCCAGCCAGTGGGAAAGGCACCACCGGAGCTGCCCACTAACGCACCTAGTCTAAAAATGGGAAAATTCTGCCCAATGAATTGGGTGGACTTCAATTTATCCCTTTCTTAATTGGAACTTATTTGATGTGGACATGAAAGTGAAGATGTGGTCCAGTATGACTCTAATTAATGTATGTTACCAAAATCAGTGGATTCTACGGAAAAGAAGGGAATATCTAGAACACAGTAGCACAGTGGTTGGCACGGTATCACAATGGTCAGCACGGTAGCACAATGGGCGGCATGGTAGCACAGTAGTTAGCACTGTTGCTTCACAGCAGCAGGGTCCCAGGTTCAATTCCCGGCTTGGGTTACTCTCTGTGCGGAATCTGCACATTCTCCCCGTGTCTGCGTGGGTTTCCTCCGGGTGCTCCGGTTTCCTCCCACAGTCCAAAGATGTGCAGGTTAGGTGGATTGGCCATGCTAAATTGCCCTTAGTGACCAAAAATGTTAGGTTGGGTTACTGGGTTACGGGGATAGGGTTGAGTTATAGGCTTGACTGGGGTGCTCTTTCCAGGAGCAGGTGCAGACTCGATGGGCCAAATGGCCTCCTTCTGCACTATAAATTCTATGATTCTATGAACATCACCAATGGTAAAGAAATAATGGAAAGCAACGTGTCAGACCAGGTCTCAAGGCTGAGAATCTGCCCAATCCGAGGTGTTGCCTGCCAGATATGCTTGACCCTGAGTTGACAAAATCCATGCATTTATCTCTCTCCCAGCCATAATCGCCATTTCTGGTTTGTGTTAATTTCTTAACCATCCTCATGTAAATAAATAATTAAATACGTCAGTTGTCACTCATTTTGATGACCCAATTGTTTTTATGAAGCATAAGGGCTTTCACTGTCTTAATTTCTAACTCATATGTGCTGAGCAGCACTGTTTTTTGCATGTCTGTGCTCACTAGGCTGGTAGCAGTCATGTGACCTTTATATTATTCTAGTCCTGTATCCCCCACTGTTTGAGATTGCACAGCAAATCAAAGATTAACTGCCTAGGAACAAAGGCCAACGTGAAGGAATTGATGTGCATCAGACAAGTTGCAATACAACTAGAACCATCATCAAATAGATCATTGAACTGCTGAAGGGACTTGGATGCCTGGAGAGTTCTAGTGGCCCACAAAGAGTGTCCCATATCATAGTGCTTCTCAGTGCTTTACGTCACTTTGCATTGTCACTGGAATAGCACATGAAGCTGCCAAAGAAGGGAAGGTTTAAGCAGAGGACAGTGGGAACAATATATGTTTAAAGATCTCTGTGGCTAAACATTCACTGTCAATGTACATGAATAGACACGTGCAGCACCTTTCTCAGTCTTTCCATCCTCAAATAAATTACACCTAGCTAAAGATTGACATTTGTAATAATGGCAACTAGCATTCAAAGATCTTCAAATGGCACAGGCTGGTTTAGCTCACTCGGCTAAATCGCTGGCTTTTAAAGCAGGCCAGCAGCACGGTTCGATTCCCGTAGCAGCCTCCCCGGACAGGCGCCGGAATGTGGCGACTAGGGGCTTTTCACAGTAACTTCATTGAAGCCTACTCGTGACAATAAGCAATTTTCATTTCATTTTCAAATGGACCCAGAACACTCAATGCAGACAAGAATTTCATAGGAGGGACTGTTTTCACATTCGGCAGTGATAGAAATAGCAGATTAACTTGTCCTTGAAGATGTGTGGAAATGGGTTAGGGTTGTGACCTGTTGAAGGGTTGGGAAGATCTGGGGCTAGATTCTCCAGTACCCCAGTTGTCTGTTTCTCAATGGCACGCTGTTGGCTGGTGGCGGGATTCTCTGTTCCTACCGCTGTCGGTAGAATTTCCCACTGAAGCCAACCTAAGCCATCAGGAAACCCACAGGCAGGGTGCACTGTCAGCGGGAACAGAGAATCCCACTGCCAAAGAATTCCAGCCTTGAGCAACTTTACACAGAGTACGTGCTGGGAGGAAACAGCAGCAGGTATGGGGAAGAGGGAGAAGGTGTCACTAGAAAGTCCTGATCGTGCAAGTGCAAGTAGAAGGGGTGCAATGAAGTGTTGTCCTGTTTTGTTTGGAGGAATAGAGCGGAAGATGGCCAGCACTGGTGTTTCCTAGTACAGATTTGTGGAGAGTAAGGGAGATACGAAAGGGAATTTTACCAAAGCATTTCTGGTGAGATTAAATTTCTTGCTGCTAGGATCTAGAAACAACAAGCGGAATTTGCCATTTGCGACTAGGTCTCATGATGGGGGCAGGAATGTTGAAGTGTTTTCCGCTGAAGATGCTGGGTGTGGGGGACAATCAAACCATATCTTCCGGCCCCGACCTCATTCATTATGCACCCAGGGCTTTAATGTGATATTGTGCAGTGGGGCTGGTATGATGGTACCATACCATATCTGGATGGCGCATTGAAAAGGTGTCAAACAACACTGACCCACTATTGAAGAAAGGAGATGAATCTCCTCAATGGAACTGAATCTGGAAGATCCACCTATAGATGCTTCCCTCCCCCCACCTATCATGGTGTATCCCCACGGTCCAGGATTGCTGGCAGCCTCCATTCCGAACTATGGAGGCAGCCCCAGGCATTGCTCAGGTGATTCCCAATTTCTGCACGCCACATTGTTCCGGATGTGTTATGCAATGACGCGTTTTCCCACTGCCGTCGCAGAGAATCAGGTGTGGATGGAAGATTCCGGTCCGGCCTTCATTTGCATCCATTAGCGGGATGCAAATCAGTTTCATGCTGGCCTCCTGATCACAGAGGTGACCAGAGGAGGATCCTGTGGGAAATTCCCACGGGAATAAAACCAACTTTTGAACTCCTGCCAAATTCTCTCCCCCCACCCCCATCACCATTGAACGGACCAGAGGGGCCACGGGGGGATTCTGCCCAACAATTATGGCAGTTATTCTCTCAGCCATGTCTCTCGACTGGTGCAATTTGCCGAAGCCATTACCCATCACAGGAAAAGAGGATCTCCTTCTTTCCGCTTAACATTCATTTCCATCTGGAACACAGTTCCCACTGTCATCTCTGCAGACCGAGAAAAAAAGAATTGGATTATTCACCATTCGAAAGATGAATCCGCCCCCCCCCCCCCCCCCCCCCCTCACAACCCACCCACAAAGTGGTACGGTCTACCGTTAAATGGCAGCAGCCTTGTCTGATTGGGCGAGCTATCAGAGGCAGCTGGATTAACAATGTTAGCTCATCCTGAACATCATTTCTCGGCATTTTGGCCAAGATCAACTCCAGGATTCACCGATCTCATCCATTGCCACCCAGCTGGATGACAGCTTATCCCTGGGATCGGGCAGCTCTTTGACCATTCGCTCACTGGGGAGTCCCTGCCTCCACCTGATGTGTTGCATGTGTGTGGTGCTCATCAGAGGGTGGCCCAGGAGCCTGACCGGTAACATTACCCACCAAGATTATAGTCTCTGAGTTGATGGATGGTGGAGATGAAAGCAGTGTTGAAACATTGGTGTCTTCCCTGAGTAGTGCTCCGGGGTGTTCTGAGGGTCTGGATGATGGTGTGGTGTGATGGTGATCTTGCAAGACAAAAGACATATGCGATCCTGGGAAGGACTGGTCTGTGGGAGAGGGGTGATTCACCTGCTTTAGGGACATCTGCGTTGCATTGACCTCCACATGTTTACCACATGTTGAACTCCATTGTTGCCACTGCCTCTCCTCAGCCTCCCCTGCGAAATGCAGGTTCCTTTCCTTTCCCTAATGGGGGTGTGGACCTGAATGTCTGAGATTCCCCCTCCCGTTTTCTGGCGGTCGTGTTGTTCATGGGTCGGCTTATCCTTGGAGACACAGAAAGGACATACTGGGGGAACTGTAGCTTATGGCATATGTGTGCCAGGCTTCTGACAAAAGAGGACAATACACGTGTTGGGGTTTGGTTGAGGGTGGGTTGTAAGAGAGATACAGGGAGGTGGGCTGTTGTTGGCCTCGAGGGCATTGGGGGCAGATGAGAGGAGTGAGGGACCGGAGTGATGCCAGGAGACAGACGTGGTAACTCACCTGAGCTGCCCCAAGTTAGTTCATCTTCTCCCTGCATTGTTTGCCAGTCCTCCTGGTGAGACTGACAGCCTCTGCCATCTCATCCCAGGCACTGTTGAGGAGGGTGGGCTTGAGTCTCCCCACCACCTGGGGAAGAGGGTGCCCTTCCTCTCCTCAATGTAATTCAGCATACCGTCAATCTCAGATTCTCAAAATCGGGGGCGGTTCTTCATACAGCACGATAGCATGGTGGTTAGCACAGTTGCTTCACAGCTTTAGGGTCCCAGGTTCGATTCCCAGTTGGGTCGCTGTCTGTGTGGAGTCTGCACTTACTCCCCGTGTCTGCGTGGGTTTCCTCCGGGTGCTCCAGTTTCCTCCCACAGTCCAAAGATGTGCAGGTTAGGTGGATTGGCCATGATAAATTGTCCTTCGTGTCCAAAAAGGATAGGTGGGGATAGGGTGGAGGTGTGGACTTAAGTAGGGCGCTCTTTCCAAGGGCCAGTGCAGACACGATGGGCTGAATAGCCTCCTTCTGCACTGTAAATTCTATGATTCTATGATTCTTGACTGGAATCACAGTCTGCGGTATGTAGAACGCTTATAAGCAGCACCAGCTTGTGAAGCTCTTTAACGAGAATACCAGCCCCAGCATATCAGATGGCAGGGGAGTCGGGAATCGCTTGGGTGGCATGTGGACAGGGTGCATGACCTGAATTTTAACTGCACGGTGCTCCTCGTTGTAGCGCCAATTTCTGCAATTTAGTTCTGGGCTCGCACTTGAGTGTAATGTGGCCAGAGAATTCCAGGAAAGCCCTCCAGCGAGCCTCCCAATATCCTCCGTGCCTCCTGGAATTCTCCAATGCCTCTGCAGACAACGGTTTTGGAAACCCACCTCAAATGGGCAGGATCCAACGGCCTCCTTCGATTCTGCAGCCGAGCACCGATCAGTGCTGGTCCAAACAAACATGGACCAGGCGGAATGGCACCCGGGGAGTCTCCCGGGCCATCAGAGACCCCTGGGTGGTCAGGGTAAGTGTTGGGTGGCTCCCTGGCCCTCCCCCTGGAACGTGGGCACATTGGCACTGCCACCCTGACACAGCCAAGGTGCCCAGATGGTGCTGCCAAGCCTGCAGGAGCACTGCCCGAGTGCCAGGTTGGCACTGCCAAGGGCCAGAGGGCAACGGGGTCCATGCCCATGAAATGAGGATGGAGGGAGGGGGGGTTGAAGGGTGGGAGAGTGCAGGGCAGGTAAGCAGGTGCCTCCAGGAAGTTGGGGGGGGGGGGCGGGGGTTAATGTGTGGGGGTCCTGGAAGGGAGGGGGAGCTGTAAAGGGACTTGGGGGGCCTAATGAGGAGGGACCCCCATGAACCCTACAGCGGGATGTCCTCACTTGGGGGGGGGGGGGGTTGTGTAATGCCCATGTGTGGGGGGGGGGTGACATTGCCCACATGGAGTGTGCTGGGGACCCACAAACTCACTTAGTGATCGGCACCCTTTCAAAATGGCGGCCCAATCACTGAGTTTAGCTCCCCAGTGCTAAAAAGAATTCTAAGTGTGGCCTTAACCGGTGAGAAACTCCCCAGGGCCCAAAAAAGTGCCATTGAAAATTGGTGGGGAACTCACCAGCAGATCGGCAGCAAACTCCTTGAAAAACAAATGAACAGAAATTTGGGAGATAGAAGCAGGCCCTAAGTGTTGATGCCGGGGCACGAATTGTGGACTTCCGTGACAGCAAAACTGACACCGTACCTGTACCGGTTCTGTGACTGTTGAGGGGCTAGAACCGGCACCACATGGAACACAATCCATTCCAGTAAGAAATGGTGCCGGATTCACCAGGTTAACGACAGACACTCAGGAGGCTGACAAGCTGCAGCTGCGTATGCACACTGCACTCCCCACACACACCATCCCAGCTAACAAGATGGCAGCAAGGCGCGTGGCACCGCACTTCACCGACGCTGAGCTCGAGGCACTCCTGGACGCGGTGGAGGAGAGGTAGGCCAGCCTGTACCCTGGCCCGGGAAGGAGGCTGCCAGCTGCCGCTGGGCACAGGCGGCAGAGGCGGTCAGCGCCATGAGTAACACTGTCCAGAGCAGCCTGCAGTGCCAGAACCTCCTCAGGGTGACCAGGGTGAGTAGGCAGCACTGTGCCCCTGGCACTAACTCCCGTTCCACACGCTCGTGACACCCCCACCAGGAATAGTGGCCTAACCCTTGCCCTGCACCACATGCCAGCACACATACCGGCCGCCATGTCCGGGTGCCCTGGCCATTGAAGCCACTAGCTACACACCACCTTGGCTATATGCCTTGGACTGTCTAACACTTGTTTTCTGATTATCGCCCCCCCCCCCCCCCCGCCCCACCAACTCCCCCCAGCACAAGGCCACGCATAACTGCTGATAGCGGGAGGAAACTGGAGGAGGACTGCCGGACCTGTGACCCCTCACCGTGACAGGGCAGTGGGCCCTGGACATTATCAGCGGGCCAGAAGAAAGAGAAGTCGCCGATATTATATTACTGGGTTCAGTAATATGTATCATTACTAGTTGCTGTATATCCAGATGGTCTGACGGTGTGATCCTGAAGAAACCACAAGTCTTCAATTTAAAGCAAACTAATTTATTAAGTAACGATTAATTATAATTGAGGTCGACACTCTACAGAACTATCACTAGTAGTCATGTAATTAAATATTAATGTATTAACTGATTCAAAACTACATGTGCTAACTAAGCTGTGATCTATCTATCATACACTACTACTGTCTAGTCACTCCTGGGTTGAAAGAGACCAAGATCCTCTGGCAGCTGATACTTATATTGGGATCTAGTGATGCCGTCTAGTGCTAGTGTTACAGTTAGATGTTATAATAAACCCTTTAGTTATCTACATATATACATATCATTACAGCCAGGGTGGTGGTCGGCCACCGGTGAGGAAGTCAGGCCTTGCTGAGTTGCGATTCCCTATGACACATGTGTCACCGCCCCCCCACCACCCCCACACAACCCTCACCCTCACTCCTGCACGACCCTCAGCCCCACACCTTCACCCCTCCACTCACCCCCACACCACCCTCAGCCCCACACCTTCACCCCTCCACTCACCCCCACACAACCCTCACCCTCACTCCTGCACCACCCTCAGCCCCACACCACCTTCACCCCTACACTCACCCCTACATCAACCTCACCCCCACCCTCACCCCCACACCACCCTCAGCCCCACACCACCTTCACCCCTCCACTCACCCTCACACCAACCTCACCCCCACCCTCACCCCCACATCACCCTCAGCCCCACACTACCTTAACCCCTACACTCACCCCCACACCAACCTCAAATCCACCCTCACCCCACCCCCTCCAGCCCATAGTCTAATCATGTGTTTTGTCTTGTGTTTTGCAGGACCAGATGGTGATGGGGAGGGTTCCTTCTGGTGTCCTATGCCCCTGCCAGTGTCACAACCTGAGTTCTCCCCCACCCCCCATGTGCTGACCAACGATGAGGGCACGGACACAGATGCGTGCCATATTATACCTGTGACTCCATACACCCCAGAGCTCAAGTCCGGGGATGACAGTGATTTCCTATCACAGCTGTCTCCAACACCCTCCACCATCCCAGAGACACTCACCTGAGTTGGGTATGTTGGTGAAGAGGCTCCTGGGACTCACTCTGCTGCGTACCACACAGTTGCTCCGGTACAGCAGGTAGACATAAGAATTCCCAAGGAGGCAGATAGTCGGAAGACAGGCCAACCCCAGGGACTGGCTGCCAGCCAGACGGGTTTCAGTCTTCTGGAATGGACAGTCGATCGTGGAGTTGCAGTCGTAGAGCCAGGGACGACAAGGGGGTTGTCGGCGAGAATTCAGCACATCCAGGTGCAGTTGGAGGAGTCCAATCACGTGGCCAACCATGCAGGAGGTGGTGCTGAACATCTGTGCCACCCAGCCCAACACCACATGGGTGGCATCCGCGGTGGAGGAATTGGGGGCGAGCCTTTTGGCTATGAATCAGCATGTCCAAGGCCTGGGGCATTTTGTGCAGGCGCTGGCCGAGGCCCAGGATAGGGTTGGTATCTCACAGATAGCCATGTGCCAGAGCCACCTAGACATTGCAGCAGCATTTCGGAGCATGACCCAGTCACAAAAGGCCAGGCTGAGAACATCAGCGGCATTGCCCAGACGTTGGCCGACATGGTGCAGAGACAGAGGGAGGTGGCCCAGTCCCAGAGGGAGATGGTGCAGTCACTGTCTGATGTGACACAAACCCAGAAGATGGTGGCACAGTCACAGGGTGATGTGGCGCAGTCCCAGACGGTGGTAGTCTATTCCCTGTGCTCCATGACTGCGAGCATGCAGACCCTGGTTGAGACCATAGCGGGCTTCCAGGATTGGCCGTGCCAGTGGCAGGGAGCCTCAGGGGATAGCTTCACTTGCTCCGCCGTCCCATGGAATAGCCCGGGGGCCATTGGGCGCTCCAAGGGAGAAGGAGGTAATGGGGCCCGTGCCGGTGACTACCACAGGGAGCTGCTAGAACACCGCAGCACCTCGAACTCCAACCCCCCCCCCCCCCCCCCCCCCCAACAGCCTGGTGCATCTGGTGGGCAGTGGGCAGAACAGAGTGACACCACGCCACTTGGGATGCCTGAGCTGCACACACGCCAACGAGGACCCAGGTTGCAGGATAGGAATCACAGCAGGCTGCCTCCACGCCTGCTATACCATCAGGGAATCCACTTACACATACCAGGGCCTGTAAAGCCAGAAAGTTAGACATCGGCTATGTTGCCACAGGTGCAGGACACAGTTTAATTATACGGGCTAGGGCACAAATCTGGATATACATTGCCACATCAAACACCTGTTCACACTGTTGCAACCTTCCTGGGTGCTCTGTCAGATGGGTGTGAGGAGTGGGATGGTCTGGGCTGGCCAGAGTGAGTGGGGGTGGGGGCGGGGTGAGGGGATGGTGCAGACGTTGTGGGTGGCCTGGGATCCCCACCCTCCCTTGCCTGCCTGGGTCACACGTCTTCATCCTCCATCCTCGCTCTCCCCCGCATCCTCCTCATCAAACGAGGCCTTGCATTCATCCTCCTGCTCTAGCATGATTCCCCTCTGCTAAGCCATGTTGTGGAGGATGCAGCAGGCTTCCACAATGTGGATGACGCTCTCAGCATCATTTTGGAGAGCTCCCCCCACAGCAGTCCAGGCACCTCAACCGTATCTTCAGGATACTGAAGCACCTCATTCACACACCTGGTCGTGGTATGGGCGTCATTGTAGCAGACCTCCACCTCGGCCTGTGGCCTCCAGATAGGCATCATTAGCCATGGCCGCAGCAGATAACCCCTGTCGCCCAGGAGCCAACCCCCCAGCCTGGTCATCTCGAACATGTCAGGAATCGCCGAGTATGCCATGATGAAGGGCATCATGCGCACTGCCCGGGTATCGGGTGCAGACGTGCATGATGCGCATCTGGTGGTCACACACCAATTGCACATTAATCGAGTGGAACCCCTTTATAATAATAATAATCTTTATTATTGGCACTAGTAGGCTTACATTCATAGAATTTACAGTGCAGAAGAGGCCGTTCGGCCCATCGTGCCTGCACCGGGCCTGACGAAGAGCACCCCACTGAAGCCCACATATCTACCCTATCCCCGTAACCCAATAATCCCCACTTAACATTTTTTGGACACTAAGGGCAATTTATCATGGCCAATCCACCTAACCTGCACATCTTTGGACTGTGAGAGAAAACCGGAGCACCCGGAGGAAACTCACGCAGACATGGGGAGAACGTGCAGACTCCACACAGTGGCCCAGCCGGGAATCGAACCTGGGACCCTGGAGCTGTGAAGCAACGGTGCTAACCACTATGCTACCATGCCGCAATGAAGTGACTGTGAAAATCCCCTAGTCTCCGCACTCCGGCGCCTGTTCAGGTACACAGAGGGATGTTTTGTTCTGCTCTTGACATAGCATAAGCTGTTTCCTTGATGTACACTCTGACAAAGGAAGTTTCAGACTTGGAGATAGCTTTAACACGTTTATTGAACTGTTAACAATTCTCCTACTTGGATTCAACTCTCCTGTTAATCCTGCTATAGCTACTCAGACTGACGAAACAGTCTGCTACAATCCACGTGATGGGTGTGATGTGTTTCAAATCAACCCTGTGTACTCACTGAGAGTCTCCACTGGAAAGAGGAAGATCATATGTGCTGTGTCCTTTTATATGGGTTGGTGTAATGCCCTCCGCTGGTAGTGTCACCTCTGTGTTATCTTGAATACCCATTAGTCGTGTCCTGTCTAACTGACCTATTGGTTGAATGTCTGTGTCATGATGTCTCTGGTGCTCCCTCTAGTGTCTAGCTAGTCTACGTGTATTTACATTAACCCCTTGCGTTCTTACAGTGATGCATATCACCACAAGGGAGAATTCAGAATGTCTAATTCACCTAACAAGCACATCTTTCGGGACTTGTGGGAGGAAACCGGAGCGTCCGGAGGAAACCACAGAGACACGGGGAGAATGTGCATACTCTGCACAGTGACCCAAGTGGGAATGGAACCTGGGACCCGCGTTGTGAAGTGCTAACCACTGTGCTATCCTGCCGCCTTGTGATGAGCGACCTATCATCTGCAGGTGCTCGTGGGGCAATATGCATCCCATTAATCACCCCCAAGATCTGGGGCATCTCAGTGATCCCAATGGCCGGGCCTCCTGGTTTGCTCTGTCAACGTTGAAATGGATGTATTGTGTCGGCCAGGCATATAGGGCCTCCGTGAGGGTGAGATGCACCTGTGTACCAAGTTCTGTGAGATCACAGACAGATCCCAACTTGGCACCTGGAAGGACCTCATGTCATTAAGGTTCAGGGCGACCATCACCTTGACAGCGGGTGTCCTCCCCCATTCTCCCCTGGTGCCCGGTGAGCCATGGTCTGGCAGATATGTTGCACTATCTCTTTGCTCGGTGTCATAATATCCACTCATGTATATAATGAGATGCAGACACGCAGTGATTGACACATAGGATGACCAGTAAGCATACAACACAGTGCAGCCAATCACCAGACAGGACACTACCACTATAAAGCCAGAGGACATTTGGTTTCCCGCTCTCTCGGGACCCAGCTACTGAGACAGTCAGAGTCCACGAGCTAGCAAGTGCAAACACCATGCAGTAGCTAGTAAGTCTGGACAGGCTACTACAAGGTCACCAGTCAGATCAGTGTAGTGTCGACCCACAGCTGAATATGTATAGCAGTTCTATAGTTGAATAAAACAGTGTTCAATCTTCTCCAGTGTTAGACGTCTGTTTCTAACTTCCCTATTGTCCATATTGTCAAGCGGTTGCTGTGCAAAGCTGCAGACTCAGGCTCCAACTTCAACCTGGCAATGCTGGCATACAGGGCAACCCCACTATCCACTGGATTGTCTCCAGCGCAAATGCTCATGAATCACACTCTGAGGACCACAGTTCCAGCCATCCATATTCCAGGCCTTGACCACCTCATGGTTTTACAAAAAATGCAGCAGTCCCGGGCCCAACAGAAGGCCACATATGAAGCTCATGCCACGGATCTACCCGAGCTGGCTCCAGCCGATCATGTTCGCGTACAGTTGCCTGAGGGCGGCTGGTCAGCCACAGCTGTTGTTGTCAAAACAAGTTGCCCCAAGGTCTTTCCTTGTCCGCCTGGCTGATGGCTCCCTGCTACGGCGCAACAGATAGGCATTGCGAAGAGTTCCACGCGCACCGCCTGGCTGCAGTGCTCCACTGGCCATCATACTTCCTCCGGACGTACCCTGCCACGAAGCCATTGATCTGCCAGCGATCCTGCCAGCCGACGCGACCACCGTGATGGCAGCGATCCCACCTATCCACGTGCAGGCAGCTCCTGATCCACCTCTGCGGCGATCGACAAGAATTCGTCGCCCACCACAAAGACTGAATCTGTAGACTGAACTTTTGTAAATTTTGTGACTGAAATCATCGATTTAACCTTTGTAAATATTGCTTTGTTTGCCATGTATCTGCACTATCGACACCTTCCCATGTATATACGTTTGTTCAAGCACCGTTTGTATACAGTCAGGCATATATATATATATATGTATACATACCTTAGTATTTTTTAACTAAAATAAAAGGGGGGAGATGTCATAATAGCCACACATGTATATAATGAGATGCAGACAGGCAGTGATTGACACATTAGGATGACCAGTAAGCATACAACACAGAGCAGCCAATCACCAGACAGGACACTACCACTATAAAGCCAGAGGGCACTAGGTTTCCCGTTCTCTCGGGACCCAGCTACTGAGACAGTCAGAGTCCACAGACTAGCAAGTGCAAACACCATGCGGTAGCTAGTAAGCCTGGTCAGACTACGACAAGGTCACCAGTCAGATCAGTATAGTGTCGACCCACAGCTGAATATGTACAGCAGTTCTATAGTTGAATAAAACAGTGTTGGATCTTTTCCTGTGTTAGACATCTGTTTCTAACTTCCCTGCATCGAGTGCAGTCCACATCGAACCAACCTGCCTAACACATCACCTGCTTCCTGTTTCTGTGGAGCACACCCCAGTTCGTACAGCTGCAGTGCATCCCCCAGGGCTGTAGCGACTAGGAGCAAGGCCACCATTGCTGGTTGGATTCCAATATCCACTGTCTGCAGGGGTCGAAAGGCCAACATGTTAGCACCCCTGCCTGCCCAATCAGGCCCAACGGGCTACACGGTGGCCCATGTTGACACTGCAGACCCTGCCACCACATGTCCCCGTTCCATTATCCCTGCGCCTCTGGCCCTGGTGCTTATCCCTGCTGCCATGTGTACCAACAGCTGCCACTGCCCTTACTAGCGGTACTTCCCAGCCCCCATCTGGTGCCCCCCCCGAAGGGGCTACTGTTTGCATTGCCCATGGGTGGGCTGCGTGATGCCCTGCTGGCGGGTGGCGGCCAGTTGGAGGGGGACGGTATGACAGAGAGTGGAGTAGGGGCTGTGGTGCGGGGGTGGGAGAACCCATCCAGCTGGTGTCACTCTGCAGAACCAGGGGCCAGATTGGTTGGTCCGGGACTGCGCTGCCTTACAGCCACAGCAAAGATGGTCCATGTTTGGTCACGGACTCAGTCCCATTGGGGGAGGGGGTGGTTACCCTGGCCCCACGGCCCCATCATCACCACCTACTACCCCCCCCCCCCCCCCCCCCCCTCACAACCAGCCAGCCAGGCCATGTCAGGACCGGCAGCCATGGTTGTGCCTCTCCGTGTCCTACCTCCTCTCTCTTCCTCATCAGCCACTGTTTCTTGATTTTTAAAAGCACAAATGAACCTCGCCATTGGGAATTCTCTTCCTTGGGGTGGAGAATCGCAGAGGCCCCTGAGAGTACTGGGTTTTGCCTGCTAATAATATGCCAACAGCGTTTACTGTATGTGCGGAGTGGAACGCATTGACACCACTGTCAAGGCACTGGTGAATTCCGATTTGGCATGATTCCGGCACCCACCTTGATTTCAGCGTCAAAATGGATTCCCCGCCTTTCTGATTCCGGCATCGACCGACGTGGAATCCCACCCTAATCCTGTACAATTTCTTTTAAATTCGTCCCATGGGATGTGGCCGTCTCTAGCTGGGCCAGCATTGATTGCCCATCCCCAAGGGCATTTATGAGTCAACCACATTGCTGTAGATCTGGAGTCACACGTTGGCCTGACCAGGTATTTCCTTCCCTCAAAAGACATTCACATTGTCATTGCAACACAAACAAAAAAGGTTTAGTTAAAAGTTTTTCCTGAAATGGCGCTTCATAACTTAACAAGTTAATGATTATGGTAATAGAACTGATGTGATGGTTTGCATTGTGAGAGTAGACATCGTTTCTTCAAATGGAGGCTTTTTGCAAACTGGAGGTGAAGTCTAAATGGGACAATCATCAGAAAACCACATCCGCAGTATTAATACAGCATGCTGTTTCTAGGTGTGTACTAGCAAATATATTTACGCCACACACAAGACAGATCAAAATCTTAATGAAACCAACATTCTGAAAATTCCTTTCTTGGAAAGTACGAACCAAACCCCACTGTCAGAGACATTTCAAAAAATAGTACTTAATACACATTTTCTATGCCTTGTCTCTCTTTCTCTAGTGATTCACATTGTTACCACTAAAATGTTTCATGAATACCTAATTTCTTGTAAAGATTTTTGAATAGAGCCGCCATAAACTATTTAGAGTTCATTTTAACACTCAGGCATGGAATTTTGCTCCAGGTTGGGAGCTCCAGGCACTGCCAACGCAGCCTAGGAAAATGAGACCCAGAGCGTTGCATTTTCATTCTGGGAGCACTGGCTGGATTAGAAGTTGGGCCCGCCGCCCCGAGAACGAGTGCAAGGACTGCTGGGTGAGGAGGCAGGTTCGGCCGAAAGCCTGACACTGTGCACCGACACGTTGTTGAAATTATTGAAAAAATGAACAAAAAGAGCAACCCTCCAGCCGTTGCCCACCCACATACTTCCCATGCCCCATCTAAGCCATCCAATGCCAACTCATTCCCACCATCATTGCCACTCATACCCTCCATATTGTCCTCTACCCACTCCCCACGGGCCTTCATATCTCTTATACCACCTTATGCCTGTGGCCACCCCCTTGACCCTCATACCCTGCATGTCCCTTTACGCTCTCCATTCATCCCCATCGCACTGTATAGCCCCTATACCAATTTAATGTCAACTCACGGCCACCAAAATTTACCCTTTTCCCTTAACCCCTCCATTATAACTCACCTACTATCCACCATGGATAAACCTCAGGGGCCATGCTGGCATAAAATAATGGACAGTATTCTCCACCTTCCAGCCACATGTTTCTCGGCAGCACAACGTTCACTGGCAGCGGGATTCTCTGCGCCCACCGCTGTCAATGTAAGCTTGGACAATCTATGCCACTCAAAGGTTTTAAAGTTGACGAACATTTAGTGGGAAATCACTGTGCAACCTAGAGCAATTTGTGGTTGGATGTGAATCGGTACATAAATGCAAATAAACAGCAACATCGTTTTAATTTGAGATTTCAAACCAGTGCATAAATCTCCAGAAACATACTGTCACTTTTAGGAACTGTCTGCTGATGTGTCCTGTATTTAGGATAAATGACCGCTCAAAATAATTAGCTCAAGCAAAAAAAAAATCAGCATAAGCAATTATAGTTTTTGTTTAGAACTGGTCAGGCACTGCAATATGTAATATAACGTGAAACTTAATGAAAATACAATGCACATGTTCTCAGTGTTGCTTTTGAAATTAAAACAGTTCAGGCACATAGCGTGGTAAATTTCAAGATGGCAAGTTCAAGATTAGTTTCCAAATGCATCTCATGATAATGACCATGTTTCGACTAAATGAACAAGAGGTCCGTCGAAGGTGCACCAATCAGAACTGCTGGGAGGGTTCTTACTGGAGCAGGGAAAGTCCACCATAATTTGTGAAAGGCACTTTTATTTACATTTTCCCAGGGATTCCTTCTGATCGCACGATCCTGTTAGCACGAGAATACAGTTTTCGGAAATTCAGCCTCAATGATAGCTCAGGTCAAGTACAAGTCTTCTGGCTTGTTGATGCAGTCTTAGCCATAGAAAATTGGATGTGACAGAGAAATGTTTTAAGACCCAGTGATTCACTTTAAATTACAAATATTCTCAGCTAAATATGAAGGAAAAAGTGGTGCATTATTTGAGCTCCCTGATAAATCAGCTATTCTGTTCAATAGCCCAAGACGGTGCTTGCAGCTAAGTACGTTGGTACAGTCCTTCTGTGGCTGTATAGAAGTCCTCCAGAATACTCTGTAAATATTCAAATGTTGGTCTCTCTTCTGGAACCTTTTTCCAGCAGCTCACCATGATATCGTAGAGTTCATCCGGGCAATGGTCAGGACATGGCATTCGATAGTCACGGTCTAAATTCCGAATCACTTCAGGATTGCTCATCCCTGCAGAAACAGAAGGATAGCCAATAAATACCTGGTAAAGCAACTGCTCCAGCATCTCACATGGGCAAAACAAAATGACATCTGAATTCAGGCTCCGAGTGTCTCCAATCAATCAGATTTCAAAAATGTCATCATTGAATGGATGTTGAAAAACCAGCACAGAAAAGCTGGCCCGAGATGGGAGTTGTTATGTTCCGTGGTTCCCCCGATGATGAAGACAGACAGAACATGTTAAACCAGAACAATGATTTCTTGCTAAACACGTGGGGTGATAACTAAAAGGTTTATATACAAACAAAGTTATTCAAGTTCCTAGGGAGCTACTATAAGTGCGACTGTCCTACTACCAATCTGCTACCAACGGCCCAGTCATGTAAGTCACACAATGTGGGCGGGATTCTCCGACCCCCTGCCGGGTCGGAAAATCGCCCGGGGGGGGGGGGGGGGGGGGGGGGGGGTCGTGAATCCCACCCCCCGCTGAATTCTCCGGCACTGGAAATTCGGCGGGGGCGGGAATCGCACCGCACCGGTCAGCGGCCGCTCGCAGTGGCCCCCCCCCGGCAATTCTGGGCCGAAATCCCACTGGTTCTTTGCCAGTCCCACCGGCGTAGATCAGACTAGGTCCCTTACCGGCGGGACCTGGCGGCGTGGGCGGGCTCCGGGGTCCTGGGGGGGGGGGGGGGGGGGCGATCTGGCCCCAGGGGGTGCCCCTACGGTGTCCTGGCCCGCGATCAGGGCCCACCGATCCACTGGCGGGCCTGTGCCGTGGAGACACTCTTTTCCGACGCGCCGGCCGGGTGAGCCTCCGCGATGGCCGGCACGAAGGTGAACCTGCCCCTGCGCATGCGCGGGGATGATGTCAGCAGCAGCTGAAGCTCCCGCGCATGCGCGGACTCTCGCCAGCCGGCGGAGTCCTTTCGGCCTTGGCTGGCGTGGCGCCAAAGGATTTCCACGTCAGCCGGCAGGGCGTAAACCACTCCGGCGCCAGCCTAGCCCCTGAAGGCGCGGAGTGTTCCGCACCTTTGGGGCGGGTCGACGCCGGAGTGGTTCACGCCACTCCGTCTCGCCGGGTCTCCCCGCCCCGCCGGGTACGGGAGAATCCCGCCCTGTATGTCTGGTGCCACCCACTGGCAGGAGGTCATACCTGTGATTACATACATTGATGAACAGCTTTATACATTTGTACAGTTATATACAAATATACATTTATGTATATCGCCACAGGGGTGAGCTCTCTATCTGCCCTTATCTCAACCCTGACTCAAATCTCAATAGATTTCAGTGCATTGTCAATTCATTGCATTTGAATGGGAGTGGGGGAAGGGGCAATGGTGGCAAATGGCAAACTGGTCAAAACCCCTGCCCTCAAAAACCAAGAGTTTCAGTGCTATCACATCTTCAGATAGTCCAATTATGAAAAATGAGTGCTTGAGGATATGAGCACAGTGTTAACAATATTTTTAATAGTCACTATTTTTAAAAATAGTAACTAACTTCTCTCCAAGTTATTTTGCATGAAATATTTATACAAATTGACGGCAGTGAACTGTCATGTGTTTAACACTGTCATGTTTTCCTTTTTCTTAGTTTCACACAAATATGTTTTCACTATATTGCACTTGATGCTCAGTGTGAAGAAAATACAAATGTGAAACTCAATGCAATTGATTTTTAATGTATTGCATCAGGAATCATAGAATCATAGAATTTACAGGGCAGAAGGAGGCCATTCGGCCCATCGAGTCTGCGCCGGCTCTTGGAAAGAGCACCCTGCCCAAGGTCAACACCTCCACCCTAACCCCACCCAACACTTAGGGCAATTTTGGACACTAAGGGCAATTTATCATGGCCAATCCACCTAACCTGCACATCTTTGGACTGTGGGAGGAAACCGGAGCACCCGGAGGAAACCCATGCACACACGGGGAGGATGTGCAAACTCCACACAGACAGTGACCCAAGCTGGAATCGAACCTGGGACCCTGGAGCTGTGAAGCAATTATGCTATCCACAATGCTACCGTGTTCACGTCTGTTACACTTACTGCAGCCAGGGGAAATTATTCACCAATTATTCAGTTTGTAATGATGCATAAATGGATTGCATTATAGATAGTACTTGCTCAGTTTGGAGTATCTTTATTTCCTGAAGAACACAGTGAAATGTGAAATAGGGAACAATCATTTGGTCCGTCAATGTTCATGGAACTCACTGATCCGCATTTTCATCAAGCAGGACCTTACAGCAGGAGGGGAGCTATTCAATTCCGGAGTGAGTGTATTTTCTCAATATCAACACTTTGAATTGATTGAAGTCAAATAGTAATTTTCAGTACATCTTTGAATAGAAAGTCTAATGTTCTATTGCATCAGAAACCCCGGCATGGACTGGTTGGGCCCATTGCTGTGCTGTTTAACCTTTTTAATCTGAGGGGGATGAAATGAGTGAGGTAAACTAAACAGAAAATGCCTAAATCACACCAGCCACATTATATTGCCTGCAGAGAGAAGGGTTTCATTTGAAAGAATTAGACAGATATGTATTTGTATGGCACTTTCATGACCACAGGATGTCTCAAAGCACTGACAGCTAAAGGAGTACTTTTGAAACGTAATCACTGTGGTAATGTAGAAAATGCAGCAGGGCCCAGCAAACTCTCGCAAACAGTAATGTGACAAATAACCAGATAATTTGTTACGCGATGTTCATCCAGAGGCAAATATTGGGCAGGATATGGGAGATAATTCCCTAGCGCTCATCGAAATAGCGTCATGGGGTATTTTACATTAACCCAAGCGAGCAAGTGGTGCCTCAGTTTAACGTCTCATCCAAAAGATGACAGAGTGCTGCACTAGATGGAGTATCAGCCTTGATTTTGTGGCTCAAGCAAAACTTTCATTGTATCGAAGGTTAAAAAGAGATTTGTTGGAGGTATTCACAATTATGAAGGGTTTTCATAATGCATCACAGGGTTACAGCACTGGTCAGTGAGCTGGCAACTGGAGGGCAAAGATGTATTAATCATTGCCAAAACAAAGGGAGCAGGTAGGAGAGAGTTTGATAAAAGCGCGGTGGCATATTAGTACTGACAAAAGCAGTCGTGAAAGACAAATCCATTTCCATAAAGAGAATGGACAAATACTTGAGAAGGAAAAACAAAGAGATATGGAGCGGGATTCTTCCATTCAGCGGCAGAGTGTCCAGGCCGTCGGAAACGGCATTGCGTTTCATGACGGCGTGAACGGGCCGCTGGGAGTACTGATTCTTGCCCCCTGTCGGCGGTGGAGCCGCTCCAGTGGCGCCAGCACAACCCGCGCATGCGCGATGGCCTCCCTCGACGCGCTGGCCCCGACGCAACATGGCACGGGAGTTCAGGGGCGGGGCAGAAGAAAATAGGCCCGGGGGGGGATCTCCGATGGAGATCCCCCCCCCCCCCCACAGACTGCCTCCCGACCCTGCATGCAGAGTTCCCGCCGGCTGCGACCAGGTGTGTACGGCGCCAGTGGGACTCTGCCTTTTTAGAGCGGCCGCTCGACCAGCCTGGGCCGAGATTCGGCGGCGCGGCGGCAAACGCGGAGAATCGCATGCCGGCATTGGGGCGGCGTGGCCCGGTTGTGGGGATTCTTCAGCCCGGCCGCAGGCTGGGAGAATCCCGCCCATGGAAAAATTTAGGGAAGTACAGTTTTATAGAGCTTTTGGGCCCAATTCAACTGCAGGAAAACAGAGACTGGTTTTGTGAGCGTTGAACAGGGTGTTTCTCGCCGCTCCCGCTATTCAGTGGCACTTTGCCATTTCTGTTGGCCTCGGCAATGAACTACCCATCGAGGCCACACTCACATCATTTCCTACACTGACGAGCTCGACTCGCCAGTACAGGAAGATGACTCGCCGATAGGTGCACCATTTTTAAAGGCAGCACCGATCTTATTGACCTCTCCTCAGCTACCTCACCGCTACTGGACACCCCCCACTGCACTCAATGTACCTCTTCCAGGGTCCTCAAGCCCACCCCTAATCCCACCTCTTATGGGCAAGACACCCTGGGCCTGACCCCTAGAACAAGCAACCTGGCACCGTGACATTCTGGTAACATCCCTGCCAGCTGGCCACCTGACAGTGCCAGGGTGGCATTGCCATGGTGCCTGGGTGGCGGTGCCCAGATTCTAGGCTGGCAGTGCTCAGGTGCCAGGTTGGCAGTGCCAAGTTGCCCAGGTGCCAGTGGGAATTATGGGGTACCACCTGCCCAATGCCCCACCACCTGGGGGGGGGGGGGGGTCTCTAATGGCCTGGGAAACCACCCCAGGTGCCTTTACACCTGGTCCACACCTGTGGAGACGAGTGCTAAACGGCGCTCTGGTGAGGTCTCCCGGAGCACTATGAAGCACCAGGAGAATCCGGCTAACATCTCGCCAAATGAGGAAGGGATCCAGTTCGCGACATTCCACATGATTCAACGGTCTCATCGCATCATCAAGTCTGTCGCAACAAGGCCGATAAAACACGCCCTTAGTCTCCTTATTTAAGGAAGAATATCATTGCATTTAAAGCAGTTCAGAGAAGGTTCACTTGACTGATTCCTGGGATGAGGGGTTATCTGAACAGGACAGGTTGGTCAGGTTGTGCCTCCAGCCATTGGAATTCAGAAGGAGAGGTGAGCTTATTCAAGCTTCAAAGATGCTGAATAGACTTGACAGAGAATGTTGGGAGCATGTCTCCTTTGAGGGGAATCTAGAGTTAGGAGGCACAGTTTTAAAAAAAGGTCTTCCATTTAAGATGTTAGAAGAACATTTTTCTCTCAGAATGTCATTAGTGTGTGGAGTTCACTACTACAGAGAAAAGTGAAGGTTGGGTCATTGAATATATTCAAGGCTGCTGTGTTAGATTAGCAAGAGAGAAAGGGGTGTGGGGAGTGGACAGGAAAGTAGTGTTGAGGCTAAGATCAGATCAGCCATGGTCTTATTGAATGGCACAGCTGGTGCAAGGGGCCAAAATGCCTACTCCTGCAGCTAATGTTTGTTTTCTTGTGAAATGAAACTAAGTGCAGAATAATGTTAGACAGAGATGCCACAGGCACAATGCGTTAAATTGCTTAATTTGTGCTGCAAAATTCAACTTGTAGGCAGATATTTGCTATATCGTGTACTGTATTATTGCGCATGGACAATGGAGTTCTTCATTTGTTTATTTTTACAAATGCAATGTACATAATTTTTTTTTTTTCCAATTAAGGGACAATTTAGTGTGGCCAATCCACCTACCCTGCACATCTTTGGGTTGTGGGGGCGAAACCCACGCAGACACGGGGAGAATGTGCAAACTCCACACGGATAGTGACCTGGGGCCGAGATTGAGCCCGGGACCTTCGCGCCGTGGTGCAGTAGTGCTAACCACTGCACCACCATGCTGCCCGGCGTTCATATTCCAGAATATCCTGCACAAAAAGTCTTAGATATCCAGACACACACTTCAATCTGTGGTCTGACGGAGTCCGCGAGAAGTATCTAGATTGCAAGCTATGATATCAAAACCTGAACCTGTTTTTAAAGTGCTGTTTCAGCTCTCGCTGAAGTGAACATGACACTAATGCAGCATTAAATCAGTCATTTAATGAATCGCACTTGGAATGTTATCAACTGCTCAATCGTCAGGTCTTTGGGGGCTGGTTTAGCGCAGGTGGTTGGGTAGCTGGTTTATGATGTAGAACAAGTCCAACAGTATGGGTTCAATTCCCGTACCGGCTGAGGTTATTCATGAAGGCCCCACCTCTTCAACCTTGCCCCTTACCTGAGGTGTGGTGATCCTCAGGTTAAATCACCACCAGTCGGCTCCCTCCCTCAAAGGGAAAAGCAGCTATGGTTTGCTGGAACTATGATGGCTTTACTTTAGTAGGGTTTTCAGATTGACTGCACACAGTCACTGCTTTCAGTTCAATGTAGAAAAATGCTACATTAAGGCCATAAAATGCTCATATTCTAGTGAAATCCCACGCTACCTGGATATGGTACTCTTCCAAATGTTACAATTTCTGTTAAAAGTATTCCAAAGGACCAGACATCGGACTTGATTGTGAATGTGCCATAGTTAATAGCCTCTGGTGCGGTCCATTTGATCGGGAATTTAGCACCTGTGAAGAAAGAAAAATTACAATGAAACCAAATTCTGCTCCCCCCCCAGTTCTCACTGTAATCTCTGAAGGATTTGCCTCATTAGACCTGCATAATGTGTAGGACGTGTGAGCAAGTGCAAGATGACTATTGAGCCAGCTAAACTAAAGCTTTTCTTTCCCACTACCAGTGAAGGTAGCTGGGTATCAAACTGGAGTGAGAGCCTGGGTGAATCTATCACCTCCACAGTACGCATATTGTGCTAATGCAGCTGAGGACATTAATACAGAGCAAATCAATGTCCAGTCTGAGGTGTCCCTGGCCTGTATAGCTCAGTTACGCACCAAAAAATGAACTGACCCACTGAAACACAAAGGAGCTTATACTTTAATAAGCACAATGACAATTATCTTCTCCTTGAGAGGTGTTTCAACAGGAAGACTCAGCAGCCGGATAGTTTGTATCTGATAAACTGAAACATTTGAGGTGTGTTTTTTCATTAAAATTTTGTGTATATTAAAAAGAGCATCATTTTCCAAAACAATGGCAGTAGCAGATACACAAAATTGTCGGTATGTTGCCTGCAATCATTTGATCTAGCAAACCTATCTGAAATACGTATGAAAGGTTAGCTATAGTGGATTAACGTCACTATCCAATTTTAAATTGGATATTGTCATATGAGAGTAGCTTTAAGAAATGGGTGTTTATAAATGGGTGTGTATATAAAAATCTGGAGTGAGAGTACTTTTAAGAAATGGTTGTTTATTACTGCAGTGATATCAGAGAGTGGGTGCAGCTGGGCTGTCTGTCAGCTTTTTACTTTCATTTTTGAGCAGGCTGCAGGATGTGTTTAGTTTTGTTTTCAGTGTTGGAGCTGAAGCCAGACAGAGCAGGTGTACTGCTTTTCTCTCTGCCATCAAAAGACTATCTCTTGATCGTTTGGTGAATTCAGAATTATAAATGTTCTCATTAGTGAATGTAAACCTAATGTGCTTCTGTTGAAAGGTGTTTTAACTCTTATGGATGTGAAAAGGAAAGCTTAAAGATTACTTAATGTTGTATTCTTTGGGGGTTGTATTTGAATTAATGGTTGCTAAGATATTCACTGTATGTTTTAAAAAGGTTAACTTGAGTTCATAGAATAAACGTTTTGTTTTAAGAAATACTTTTCCATTTCTGCTGTACCACATTTGTAGAGTGGGCCGTGTGCTCCCCATACCACAATCGATTAAAAGTTGTGGGTCAGGTGAACTCCATGATACACTTTAGGGTTCTCTAAACCCTGGCCCATAACAACATTAATATTCAGAGTCTACTTTTAGGAGAATAAACCCATTTGCTCTCCTTTCCTAAGCTCACTTTTCCATTTATATTATCTCTAAACACTCTTCAGATCTTCCCATTCATCTCTCAGCTTTGCAGACTGATTTGCAAGCATGATTTCCCACTCACTGCATCTTTATGAAATTGTCTTCCTTTGAGTCTTCTCACTCAGCAGTTTCCTTTCCTGATACAGCTTTTCTTTTGCTAACAGTTCGGTCAAACATGCTGCATCATGCTTCCTGTGACCTTGTTCAGAACCATTGTTAAAAGGTGGGTTTGGACCTTGTGGTGCTGATAATGTTGTTCAATCGCTGATGCACATAGTTGCTGTCTGCACATAAGCTGTCTTCATTGCATAAGTGAACATCAATTGATTTGCATAATTTATTTGTGCACCAGCTCATCCCTTCATGATGTATGGGAGACCAGGACAGGATTATCTGGCAGCAACAGCCAGTTTCCAAGGATCATTGAGCACAGCACGGGGGCGGGGGGGGGGGGGGGGGGGAGAATGCCAATTTCTGTTCTAAATAGATAATGAGTTGCTGAGGAACTCGTGAGTTGAAGGAGCCACATAATTGGATGGCTAGCTCATTTAAATAGAATGTGAGGATGTAAAGAGACTCGCACACAACTTGTCAGCAGGCCACATTGAAGTGCCTCAAATATGTTGCAGGCCTCAAGCCTTCAGAGAGGAACATCTGATATACTTTAGTGCATCAGACATCCGCTGGTGCAATATTCACCCATGTGTCAAACCAGTGTTTTACATTTTAAAATACTCCATAATTAATCCACTCAGGTTTGGTATGGAGAACAATCCTTACCTAGAATAATCATGTATAGGAAGCAGAAGACTCAATTGATGCCAGGCTACTGTTCCAATAATTTTTTTAAAAATAAAAATTTAGAGTGCCCAATTCATTTTTCCCAATGAAGAGGTAATTTAGCGTGGCCAATCCACCTCGCCTGCACATCTTTTGGGTTGTGGGGGCGAAACCCACGCAAACACGGGGAGAATGTGCAAACTCCACACGGGGAGTGACCCAGAGCCGGGATCGAACCTGGAACCTCGGTGCCGTGAGACAGCAGTGCTAACCACTGTGCCACTGTGCTGCCCAACCTGTTCCAAGAATAACTAGCTATGGAAATAAACTGATGTCTGCCTCTAGGTGTGGGCAGAGAATTGGATTAAGACCCCGTTAACCTCTAGCCCTCAGGTCTCCACTTCGCAAAGATAAATTTTGGGAAGCTGTCCTTTCAATGTGAAGTCTTCTTTGACATAAACATGAGTTGAAGAATTAAAAATAGAGTTCATTAAGTTCATAGAGTGTGGCTTTAACTGGAGCTGAAAACAGGCTGTAGCAATTGGCTGCATGAAGATAATGTGAAGAAAGGTCAGATGGGGTGTTAGCAGTCAGTCAATTTGCTGAAAGATAAAACCATCAGTCAAGCATCTCAAACAGTGGACCATCTGTTATACATTCTCCATATGGCAGAAAGACTTTCTCCCTGCCAGTGGTTGGCACAAGATGACTTGATCAAAATACCCTTCAGTAACGTTCATACGTAATGTACAGCAGAGACATGGAAACACCACCACCTGGAAGTTCTCCTCCAAACCACTCACCATCCTGACTTGGAAATAGATCATCGTTCTTCACTGTCACTGGATCAAAATCCCGGAACACTCTCCTTAACAGCCCAGTGGGTGTACCTACACCACATAGAATCATAGAATTTACAGTACAGAAGGAGGCCATTCAGCCCATCGAGTCTGCACCGGCTCTTGGAAAGAGCACCCTACCCAAGGTCAACAACTCCACCCTATCCCCATAACCCAGTAACCCCACCCAACACTAAGGGCAATTTTGGACACTAAGGGCAATTTAACATGGCCAATCCACCTAACCTGCACATCTTTGGACTGTGGGAGGAAACCGGAGCACCCGGAGGAAACCCACGCACACACGGGGAGGATGTGCAGACTCCACACAGACAGTGACCCAAGCCGGAATCGAACCTGGGACCCTGGAGCTGTGAAGCGATTGTGCTATCCACAATGCTACCGTGCTGCCACACAATGCTACCGTGCTGCCACTACATGGACTGTAGTGATTAAAAAATGCAGCTCACCAGCACCTTCTCAAGAGAAATTAGGGATGAGCAATAAATGCTGGCCTAGCCAGTGGTGTCCACATTCCATGAATGAATTAGAACAATGACTTAATGGACAATGGGGAAACTGAGTTATTGAGAATAGGGGGAAATAGAATAAATGGGAACATGAGGACGTGAGGTTTTGAGACATTGGAGGAAGTGGAGTTAATGAGACAATGTGGGAAGTGGAATTGAAGGATAATGGGACAATGGACTATGAAGGGACTATGGAGAAATGGAGTTAATGGAAATATGGGGAGTGGAGTTAATGGGACAGAGGAGCTTCAGAACCTCTAAAAAGAAAAAGGATGCTAAATGTATTAAGCACACTATTCATTCAAAGGCCTTAAAAACACACATCTCATTGAGAACGTGTGAATCCATAGCAATGACTCACCTTCACGTGCTGTGTATTCACTATCTATAAGCCTGGCAAGGCCAAAGTCTGCAATTTTGCAGACCAATGTATCTGCCACTAGAATATTGGCAGCTCGCAGGTCCCTGTGGATGTAGTTTTTCTGTTCAATGTATGCCATTCCCTCTGCAATCTGAAAAAAACAAACATTCCAGTGTCTGAAAGAATAATTCTTTAGTCCTCAATGCATTTCATGATATATTGTCAGACTTGGGATAATCTCCTCCTATTGACACAATGCTTGTCAGGGTAATTCCCCATCGAAATCCCCTTGCTGCTGAGAGGTTAAACCTATGAATTAAACCCCACAAATCACACTTCAGGTCTGCAAACCCCTGGACATTCCTTGCCGGAGATGTCAGATCAAAGGACAGCACAAAACTTCTCTCACCCATCACCCCCTTAACATTGGTTGGAGACTATTTCACTTGCAACTATGTGAGCTCATGGTAAATATGATGTAGGTGTTTTTCCTGCAAACAACCTGTATTAATTTGTGTAAATGCTAGTGCACTCGCATATTTGCTAGGCCGATCACTTCTCCTTAGATATTGTGCTGCGTGGACTTATTACATATCATATGTAAATTCTTGCTCTACTCACGATGAATCGCGCTCAGCATCTTCAGAGATTTTTACGCACCTTCTTTTAATTTTTACGGACCCACTGTGCCTCTCAATTCCTATTGGTGTAACCATTTCCTCTGATCAACTCGATATATTGTTCTTAAGCAAGTGCACTAAAGGTTACTGGTCTCAAATGCAGTGTTTTACCAGGTCTTGTAATTAAACCATTGATAATAATCTCAGACTTGCAGAGGCAAGTTTATTTTTTTCCTGAACTAACTGTATTCCTGATCAAAATCCTGGAGCTCTCTCCCTCACAGTGCAGGAGGAGCACCCTGCATTACATCGACTGCAGTGGTTCAGGAAGACAGGTCATCATGACCTTCTCAAAGGCAATGGAGGATGAGCAATAAATTTAGCAATGGCATAGGTACATCCCGTGAGCAAATAAAAATCAAACTTCATACTATGGCCTTGGCTAAAGCAGTGCATTTCCTTTTCACACATGGCTCCCAATTGATTTGTTGCTTAATGTATCTCCAGGACTTCACCCAGGCACATTCGGATATAGGACATTCCTAGAGCTGGGATTCAACAGTGTATCCTCTACTCCCACTTTCCAGTGAGAGAAGGCAAGCACATATTGCAATTATTCCAGAATCCACAGGCATATGGAATAGTTTTTTTTTAAGTATTTCTATTCCATAAATTTTCAACATTTTTACAATTTGCACCAAAACCCAAAACCCCCCTACCCATTAAGCCCCCAGCTCCCCTCTCCTCCCCCACTCCTGACACAGTATATAGATAGGCCAACAAGAGGCGAGGCCACATTGGATTTGGTACTGGGTAATGAACCAGGGCAGGTGCTAGATTTGGAGGTAGGTGAGCACTTTGGTGATAGTGACCACAATTCAGCCACATTTACTTTAGCGATGGAAAGGGATAGGTATATACCGCAGGGCAAGAGCTATAGCTGGGGGAAAGGCAATTATGATGCGATGAGGCACAACGTAGGATGCAGAGGTTGGGGAAGGAAACTACAGGGGATGAGCACAATTGAAATGTGGAGCTCGTTCAAGGAACAGCTACTGCGTGTCCTTGATAAGTATGTACCTGTGAGGCAGGGAGGAAGTTGTCGAGCGAGGGAACCATGGTTTACTCAAGTAGTTGAATCACTTGTCAAGTGGAAGGAGGCTTATGTAAAGATGAGACGTGAAGGTTCAGTTAGGGCGCTCGAGAGTTACAAGTTAGCTAGAAAGAACCTAAAGAGAGAGCTAAGAAGAGCCAGGAGGGAATATGAGAAGTCTTTGGAAGGTAGGATCAAGGACAACCCTAAAGCTTTCTCTAGGTATGTCAGGAATAAAAGAATGACTAGGGCAAGAGTAGGGCCAGTCAAGGACAGTAGTGGGACGTTGTGCGTGGAGTCTGAGGAGATAGGAGAGGTGCTAAATCAATATTTTTCATCAGTAGTCACACAGGAAAAAAAGACAATGTTGTCAAGGAAGTTACAGGCTACTAGACTAGAAGGGCTTGAGGTTCATAAGGAGGAGGTGTTAGCAATTCTGGAAAGTGTGAAAATAGATAAGTCCCCTGGGCTGAATGGGATTTATCCTAGGATTCTCTGGGAAGCTAGGGAGGAGATTGTTGAACCTTTGGCTTTGATCTTTATGTCGTCATTGTCTACAGGAATAGTGCCAGAAGACTGGAGGATAGCAAATGTTGTCCCTTTGTTCAAGAAGGGGAGTAGAGACAACCCCAAGAACTATAGACCAATGAGCCTTATTTCTGTTGTGGGCAAAGTCTTGGAAAGGTTTAGAAGAGAAAGGATTTATAATCATCTAGAAAGGAATAATTTGATTAGGGATAGTCAACACGGTTTTGTTAAGGGTAGGTGTGCCTCACAAAGCTTATTGAGTTCTTTGAGAAGGTGACCAAACAGGTGGACGAGGGTAAAGCCGTTGATGTGGTGTATATGGATTTGAGTAAAGCATTTGATAAGGTTCCCTATGGTAGGCCATTGCAGAAAATAGGGAGGAATGGGATTCAAGGTGATTTAGCGGTTTGGATCAGAAATTGGCTAGCTGTAAGAAGAAAGAGGGTGGTGGTTGATGGGAAATGTTCAGCCTGCAGTTCACGTACTAGTGGTGTACCACAAGGATCTGTTTTGGGGCCACTGCTGTTTGTCATTTTTATAAATGACCTGGAGGAGGGCATAGAAGGATGGGTGAGTAAATTTGCAGATGACAATAAAGTTGGTGGAGTTGTGGACAGTGCGGAAGGATGTTGCAGGTTACAGAGGGACATAGGTAAGCTGCAGAGCTGGGCTGAGAGGTGGCAAATGGAGTTTAATGCAGAAAAGTGTGAGGTGATTCATTTTGGAAGGAGTAACAGGAAGGCAGAGTACTGGGCTAATGGTAAGATTCTTGGTAGTGTGGATGAGCAGAGAGATCTTGGTGTCAATGTACATAGATCCCTGAAAGTTGCCACCCAGGTTGATAGGGTTGTTAAGAAGGCATACGGTGTGTTAGCTTTTATTGGTAGAGGGATTGGGTTTCAGAGCCATGAGGTCATGTTGCAGCTATGCAAAACTCTGGTGCGGCCGCATTTGGAGTATTGCGTGCAGTTCTGGTCGCCACATTATAGGAAGGATGTGGAAGCATTGGAAAGGGTGCAGAGGAGGTTTACCAGGATGTTGCCTGGTATGGAGGGACGATCTTATGAGGAAAGATTGAGGGACTTATGGCTGTTTTTGTTAGAGAGAAAAAGGTTAAGAGGTGACTTAATTGAGGCATACAAGATGATCAAAGGATTAGATAGGGTGGACAGTGAGTGCCTTTTTCCTCAGATGGTGATGGCCAGCACGAGGGGACATAGCTTTAAATTGAGGGGAGATAGATAAAGGACAGATGTCAGAGGTAGGTTCTTTACTCAGAGAGTAGTAAGGGCGTGGAATGCCCTGCTTGCAACAATAGTGGACTCGCCAACATTAAGGGCATTTAAATGGTCATTGGATAAACATATGGATGATAAGCGAATAGTGTCGATGGACTTTGGAGTGGTTTCACAGGTCGGCCCAACATCGACGGCCGAAGGTCCTGTACTGTGCTGTAATGGTCTATGTTCTATGTTCCTTCATCAGCAGTCAATTGTACCCAACACCCAACATGCAAACCCCAACTACTGTAGAACCCGTCACTAGCCCCCCCCCCCCCCCCCACCCACTCCGAAATCTGTCCAGCTTCAGGCAGGCCCAAAACATATGTACATGGTTCGCAGGGCCCCTCCCATATCGCTCACAGACATCCTCCAATAGTCAGCTCATCCGACTGTGCACCGGGGATAAAAACGAATATTCCCAGTCCCTCGGGTGTAAAATTCTCCACAGGACCACACCATACCCCCTCACCCCCCTCACGAACTTGGCCAATGCCTTCATGCCCTCCAGTGGTGTCAGCAAGCGCGGCTGGGATCTGTCCACCCTCAGCTCCAACGTTATGTTCCAAACCCATCCCCCACTATCAACTCATGTGTATCCAGATTCAGCATGGTTACAAACATTCTCTTTGCAAACCCCCCATCATCCCAATTGGGTCTATATACGCTTACGAGCACCACCAACCTCCCCTCCAATTGCACCCGTAACGATCACATACCTGTCCCCCTATTTCCCCATCACCTTCTCCATCTGGAACCTCACCCCCGAGTCCTACTTTCAAACCCAGAATGAAAACTGGCTCACTCACCCCTTCCTAAGCCTCATCTGATCCTTCCCCCTCAGGCAGGTCTCTCACAGCATTGCCACATCAGCTTTTAAATTCTTCAAATGCGTAAAAGTTCTCGCTCTCCCCCCTCACATTCCAAGTTACCATTCTGACTGGCGGTCTCTCACCCAGCCCCACGTGTCCAAAACCCACTTCCCTTAAACCAAGAAACAATATAGCACCACCACCCATTAGGAAAAACAAGTACACATGTAAATAACCCCCCCCCCATTTAAGATTCAGAAACAAAACCCCAATCTGAGTAAAAAACCCTCAATAAGAAAGACAATCCCCATCCCTGCCAACCAAGTCCAATTCCCAATTTTCATCTCAGTCCCAGTCCTTCAGCCTTAATGAACGCCTCTGCCATCTCCACCGTCTCAAAATAAAAGTCCTGCGAGATGTGAGTCACTCTCAACTTCGCTGGGAGCACCACTCCAAATCTCACGCTGCTGCCGTACGATGCCGCCTTCATGGGTTCAAAAGTCCACCGCCTTCTCACCAGCTCCGCCATCAGCTCTTGGTGTATTCGTATGCCAACGCCTTCCCACTTCACATCCCAGCTCTGCTTCGCCCAGCTCAAAACCTCCTTCACGTGGTAGCTGTGGAAGCAGACTATGGCCGTCCTTGGTGGCTCATTCGCTTCAGGCTTCGGCCTGAATGACCGATGTGTTCTGTCCAACACGTAACTGGTGGGTTCTTCCCCCTCCCCATTAACTCTGCAAACATTTTTGCAAAGTACTCAGTTGGCCTCGGGCCCACCACCCCCTTGGGCAGATACACAATTCTTAGATTTTACCTCCTCGACCTGTTCTTCGGGTACACCACCTTGGCTCTGAGCCCTTTGTTGGTCTCACCACCTTTTGCAGCTCCTCACCCTTCGAGGCGAACTGGTTGCTGTGCTGTGACAGTGTCTCCTCCACCCAACCAACGTTTTCATTACTGCTGCCCTTACTGGGGCAATTGTCTCCTCCACCCATTCTTTAAGCTAAGTCATCATCTCCCTCTGAAGTACCTCCAAATGTTTGGCAAATAGCCACTCGAACTCCACAGACATCACCACCAGGAGGGGAGCGGACCCTCCTGACGATCCAGCCCCCGCCATCTTTCTTCCTCCGGGACTCACAGCAACATTCACCGGCAGACTTTCACTCACCCCCTTCTTCCCAGAAACCTTCTTCTGGGACTTCGACATTCCCCAACCTCCTTAATACTTCCCACATCAACTCATCCAAAAACTATGCCTGAGAAATGGCATAAAAGTCCAAAAACCAGATGCTCTAGCAGGAACCACCTAATGTGCGATCTTCACCTACATGTCACCACCCAACTCCCTGTGGAATAGTTTTAATAGAACAATCAGTCCTCTGGCATTGTTTAAAACATATTTTTTCTTATGGTGCAAGAGCTTAACCTCCACTCAGCAATCAGAAAGCGTTTGTAAAGTCAATGAGCTAAAGAAGGCAGCACGATAGCAGCACGAAGGCAGCACAATCGCTTCACAGCTACAGGGTTCTCAGGTTCGATTCCCGGCTTGGTTCACTGACTGCTCGTTCTCCCCGTGTGTGTGTGTGTTTCCTGCGGGTGCTCCGGTTTCCTCCCACAGTCCAAAGATGTGCAGGTTAGGTGGATTAGCCACGCTAAATTGCCCTTCGTGTCCAAAATTGCCCTTAATGTTGGGTGGGGTTACTGGGTTACAAAGATAGGTTGGAGATGTGGGCTTGGGTAGGGTGCTCTTTCAAAGAGCCGGTGCAGACTCGATGGGATGAATGGCTTCCTTCTGCACTGTAAATTCTATGATATATGATGCACCATCAATTGGACACGAGATGAAGATGAGATCCAAACGATAGGCTTTAATGCACAAGATGTGTGCCCGGCAGCAGACGTACAGAAGAATGGCCGACTGCCGGGAAGCACGGGTTCTTATATCCCCTCTTGTAGGCGGAGCTACCTACCTCTCAGCCGATTGGCTGAGAGGCACATGACTTACCCGGGCCAATGGGCAGAGAGTATAGGGAGAAGGTTCCAAAAGATTACAGTGGAAGGGAGAGGCGAGATCCTTGAGGAATGCCAGCTTGGAGAACACAAGTTATAGGCCCGTGATGTTTATAGAGTTGGACCGACTCCAGAAGTTTTTCAAAATGGCAGACGGGATGTGATTCCAGGGTTCCCACTTCCATTCTCACCGCTTGCAATTTTAATGGTGAGGGATAAGCATGCAGATAGCAAGCCTGCACCCTGCACTCTCGACATGCTGGTTCCATTGCAGGGGTAAGTATCTCAGATCCACCATTTCAAGTCTTGCCATTGTCATTATATGTTTCATTGTTTCTTTACACACTGTGTGAGTGGGCATGGAGATTACCAGGGGCATAGTAGAAACATGGTGGATCAGAGGGGTATCAGAGGGATATTATGGCGTGTGGGAGATAGCAGGCATGGAAGGGGTAATAAAACCAGAAAGTGCTGGAAAATCTCAGCAAGTTTGGCAACATTTATGGAGAGAGAAGCTGAGTTAACACTTCAGGTTTGATGTGACTTTTCTTTGGAACTGAAGAGGCAGAAATGTGCTGGGTTTTGAAAAAGAGAGAGGGTCAGGTAGAGAAAAAAGGAATGTCAGGAATAGCTACAAAGGCAGGGAAGATTAAATTTCAATGGTGTAATGGAACAAAGGGAAAAAGAGAGTGGGAATGTAGTAATAAACGAACAAAGCATTGGTTCGAAGTCGGTGTTAAAGCAGAATAAAGGTCTGCGTTGTCTGAAAGTAAAGTATCAGACTGTGTTAATAGCAGAATAAAGGTCAATGTTGACCTGAAACCAAAACATGAGTACAGGATACAGACTGGTACAAGGATAGTAAAAGGTTTATGGTCTGAAATTGTTGACCTGAATGTTGAATCCAGAAGGCCTATTCAGAAGATGAGGTGCTTTTTCTCCAGCTTGCTTCACTGGAACATTGTTGTGGGCCGAGGACAGAAAGGTGAGTATAAAATTAATAATCTTTGTGGTCACAAGTGGGCTTACATTAAGACTGCAATGAAGTTACTGGGAAAAGCCTCTCATCGCCACATTCCGGTGCCTGTTTGGGTGCACAGAGGGAGAATTCAGAATGTCCAAATTACCTAACAGCACATCTTTTGGGACTTGTGTGAGGAAACCGGAGCACCCGGAGGAAACCAATGCAGACTCGGGGAGACCATGTAGACTCCGCACAGTGACCCAAGCTGGGAGTCCAACCTGGGACCGTGGTGCTGTGAAGCCATAGTGCTAACCACTATGTTACCTTGCTGCCCACATGTATAACAGCAAGTCATGGAAGGGGCATGGGAAATGGGTGGAAAGGTGAGAGATTGTAAAGGTTGTGAGCTATAGGGCCTCTAAAACAATTAGGCCAAATTACCAGGGAAGCAAGGCGAGGCTTCCAACCAAGTTGCAAGAGGGATGAAAACTGTGAAATGAGATATTGATAGCACAAGTAAGTGGGCAAAAAAGTTAGCAAATGGAGTATAATGTGGGAAAATGTGCAGTTCAGAACAAACGAAGAGTACTATTTAAATGGATAAAAACTGCAGAAAGCTGAAACACAAGGGACTTGGGGGTACCTGTGCACAAAACACAGAAAGCTAGCAAGCAAGTACAGCAGGTAATCAGGAAGGCTAATGCAATGTTAGTCCTTGTTTTAAGGGTGTTGGAGTTTAAATGTAGGGAGGTCTTGCTGCAACTGTAC
Organism: Scyliorhinus canicula; assembly: GCF_902713615.1. Taxonomy (NCBI): domain Eukaryota; kingdom Metazoa; phylum Chordata; class Chondrichthyes; order Carcharhiniformes; family Scyliorhinidae; genus Scyliorhinus; species Scyliorhinus canicula. Next base: position 116,874,589 of record NC_052151.1, read on the forward strand.
GAGGTGCTGGTGACACCAGGTCTGGAGTACTGCGAACAGGTTTAACATAAGAACTAGGAGCAGGAGTAGGCCATATGGCCTCTCAAGCCTGCTTCGCCATTCAATGAGATCATGGCAGATCTTTTGTGGACTCAGCTCCACATGCCGGCCCGAACACCATAACCCTTAATCCTTTTATTCTTTAAAAAAATATCTTTATCTTAAAAACATTTAATGAAGGAGCCTCAACTGCTTCACTGGGCAAGGAATTCCATAGATTCACAACCCTGTGGGTGAAGATGTTCCTCCTAAACTCAGTCCTAAATCTACTTCCCCTTATTTTGAGGCTATGCCCCCTAGTTCTGTTTTCACCCGCCAGTGGAAACAACCTGCCCGCATCTATCCTATCTATTCCCTTCATAATTTTATATGTTTCTATAAGATCTCCCCTCATCCTTCTAAATTCCAACGAGTACAGTCCCAGTCTACTCAACCTCTCCTCGTAATCCAACCCCTTCAGCTCTGGGATTAACCTAGTGAATCTCCTCTGCACACCCTCCATCGCCAGTACGTCCCTTCTCAGGTCAGGAGACCAAAACTGAACACAATACTCCAGGTGTGGCCTCACTAACACCTTATACAATTACAGCATAACCTCCCTAGTCTTAAACTCCATCCCTCTAGCAATGAAAGACAAAATTCCATTTGCTTTCTTAATCACCTGTTGCACCTGTAAACCAACTTTTTGCAACTCATGCACGAGCACACCCAGGTCTCTCTGCACAGCAGCATGTTTTAATATTTTATCATTTAAATAATAATCGCTTTTGCTTTTATTCCTACCAAAATGGATAACTTCACATTTGTCAACATTGTATTCCATCTACCAGGCCCTAGCCCATTCACTTAACCTATCCAAATCCCCCTACAGACTTCCAGTATCCTCTGCACTTTTCGCTTTACCACTCATCTTAGTGTCGTCTGCAAATTTGGACACATTGCCCTTGGTCCCCAACTCCAAATCATCTATGTAAATTGTGAATAATTGTGGGCCGAACACTAATCCCTGAGGGACGCCACTAGCTACCGATTGCCAACCAGAGAAACACCCATTAATCCCGACTCTTTGCTTTCTATTAATTAACCAATCCTCTACCCTTAATGCCATGCATCTTTATTTTATGCAGCAAACCTTTGTGTGGCACCTTGTCAAAGGCTTTCTGGAATTCCCTTATTTCAGGAAATATATTATTTCATTGGAGACGGTTCAGAGAAGGTTCACTGGGATGATCCCTGGTATGGAGGCATTGTCTTATGAGAAAAGGTTAAACAGGTTGGAACTCTAGAAGAATGAGAAGTGATCTCATTGAAACATACAGGATTCTTAAGAGGCTTGACAGGGTAAATGCTGAGAGGATGTTTCCTCTCATTGGACAGTCTAGAGCCAGATGGCATCATCTCAGAATAAAGATGCTAATTTAAGACCGAGGTGAGGAGGAATTTCTTCTCTCAGAGGGTTCTGAGTCTATGGAACTCTTTTCCATAGAGAGGAAGAGTCTTTGTGTATATTTATGGTTGAGATAGATAGATTCTTGATCAGTAAGGGAATCAAGGGTTGCGGGATAGGGCTGGCAAGTCGTTGTGAGGAATGTCGGATTAGCCATGATCCTATAGAATGGTGAAGCAGGCTCGAGGGGCTGAACGGCCTACTCCTGTTCCAATTTATTATGGTCTTAATCAGCCCACCTCGGCATTTGCATGCCTCCACGGCTACATCTGAACTGCTTCCGGTTTTGGTGGATCCGAATCAGTCCTGCCCCCATTTTCCTAAAGCAAAAAGAGTACATGCAGAGGCCATTTCCACAGAGAGGGGTCTGCCGAGTTGGGAAATTCCCTCGTTAGGGAACATCCTGTCCTGTCTGAAGTGACAAAGGTACAGATGAAATTTCAGTAGCAAATATGCCACGGTACAGGCAGAACCAGGCAACACGATCAAGGCCAAAGTCGACAGTTAATGTGGTGAAGTGGATATGCGATTGAAATTCAACTTGGAGGTTAAGAAACTCAGGTGACAAATAGTTTGGTTCGGGCGGCACGGTGGTGCAGTGGTTAGCACTGCTGCCTCATAGCGCCAAGGACCCGGTTTCAATCCGGCCCCAGGTCACTGACCGTGTGGAGTTTGCATATTCTCCCCGTGTCTGCGTGGATCTCACCCCCACAACCCAAAGATGTGCAGGGTAGGTGGATTGGCAATGCTAAATTGCCCCTCAATTGGTGCTCTACTTTTATTTTTTCTGCCAGAGCTAAGTCTTGACTATCTGGCAGACGTCACTTTTCACTGGCATCAACAGCTTATTTTTCTTGTTGAGCATAATTCAATACTACAAAAAGCAAATTAACTGGTCATTCATTTCATTGCTGTTTGTAGCATCCTGTCTTTTGAAAACTTGCTGCTTAAGGTTGATAAAATAAATTACTTTTATCCAAAGGCAATCTTTGGGGACTTTCTGAAATATATAAGGTAGTACAGCATTTGGTAGGCAGCTCATCTTCTCAAGGGCAATAAATGTTGGCCTTGTCAATGATGCTCACAACCCATGAATGAACAAAAACATTTACATCATTGTGTTGCCGCTTAAGCCTCATTCTTGCCTTTCCTTAGAGTTCCCTTAAGTAGTCACTGCCTGAAAACCTCATCCTGTAGCTTTTCTATGAATGTGTTGTTTTCTTCAAAAGGAGAATCATTCCTTACTTGAATCCAAGCATTACAATACTTTATGACAGATGGTAAATTTTCATCCAGAGTTCAAGAGCCACAGCAACCAATTTTGTAAATTCAATGGAGTTCCATGTTTTGGACCATCAGCACTGAGAACTCTGCCACTCTGCAAACCATCGACAATTTGTTTCAAAATAGTCAATGGACAGATGTCTGGAGTATTTTACTTCTTTACCTCCAAAAAAATGTGTTTACCACAGTGGAAAATAGAAGCAATTAATTCATTTCCTCTGCTGATCTCACAATTGATAGGAGGCAGTAGTAAAGCAGTAACAGCATTCTCTGACTGACCACATCTTCCTAAATCTGCACTTTATCTCACTGACAGTATACATCTAATTTTAGCAACATTGCAAACTATAGATAGATTAACCCTTTTTTTCACATATAGGGCAATTTTAGTACATGATTGAAAGTAAACTTTCAGCGGATTCAAGGAGAATTATAAAAAATATTCTTTCATTTCTATTTCTCACAATGTTAACCTGTTTAAAATCACTCATTGACCACAATTGTGGGTGTCTGTCTGTCTCTCACTCCCACCCTCCACCCCTGACTATCAACAGCTGTAATAGTTAATTGACGTGAACTAACTCTCGCCCCCACTCTCCACCCCCAGAAACCGACAACAGCTGGAGCATGATACATATGTGAATTACACTAAATATGTTGGGCTAATGGAAAATGTCATGTTCGAAGCGCAAAAAGATCTGACTGCACGCACAGTTGAAGTTAGAACTTTGAAAATCTTATCTGTAAAGCAGGAAATCACCAACAGCCAAGAGGAAAATGAAGATTGTTCCTTACAGAAACTATTTGGACCACCAAACCTGAATATTTTGTTCCATCAACCTCATTTTATCACTTCTGACTATATCCAGCAATCCATTCACCCTCATTTTAAGTTGCATTTACACTGCGATTGGTGAGATGTTAAATCCAGCAGTAAAACGCTATTTGCTTTTTCCACAGCCACCTCACATTCACCAAATCTGAAGAGGTTTTAAAACCTTTTGATATTTATTTCAACAAAATATGAGAGCCTGGTGATTCCTTCATAAATGATCTCTATAGGATGGCAGAGTGTAGCAGTGGGTGCCAAAGACAATTTTCTCTTTGACCACCTCTGAGCTAAAGATGATCTCACCCTAGACAAGGCAATCCAGAAAGTTAGAATGCCTGAACTATGCAAGCAACACAGGAGAAACCTAAGGAGGGGAAGAGTAAAATATGGAACATAAGCCAACCCTCAGCAGAGTTTATCAGGCTATTCAGAGATAATCCACATCGTAATCCCTGAACCGTCCAGCAGAGCAACCTTGCCAACTCTGCAGTGCAAAGTGCGCTCACAGGAGAGATCAGCATGTCCTGTGAGTACAGCCCTTCTACTGCAACAGAATTTCACACTTGGGAAAACTGAGCAGGTCAAAACTCCAGAAACACACAGAAGGCCCAAAATGCACTAATTCACAATGTCAAGACCGAAAACCCAAAAGACGAAAAACATGGGGCTGGATTCTCCGCCCCGCCGCTCCACATTTCTGCCCCAACCCGCCAGCGGGATTCGCCGTTACGCCGGCCGGTCAATGGGGTTTCCCATTGTGGGGCAGCCGCCCGCGGTCGGGAAACCCCCGGGTGTCGGCAAAATGGAGAATCACGCCGGCGGAGATTCCCACCGATGGTTCTTGGGTGATGCCAAGGGCCAAGGATTGTGGTTCTTCATTTTGGAATGCTGACATCCTTGCAAACGGTTATCTAACAAATTTTAAATTAGATTCAGGTGCGAGCATAAAAATCCTGTCAGACAAGGGACCATGGCGCCAAGAAGGCTTTGAACAATGGACATTCCACTTTATTAAGGCAGGAGAAATCCGACTTCCAGTCACTGGCATGATCCTGGAACCACTGCAATGGCTGCAAACAGATCTTTGAGCTGATGTACGTCATCTGTAACCAGCCTTTCTCTCTCTTGAACAAGAATAGCTGCATAGCCTTGGATCTCCTCCAGACAGCAGAGGATGCCAAGACTACTACTGTCATTAGCCAACCACAACTGCACAGTCCTGAGTAGCCAAAAGCTAAAGAGTTTTCAAACTGGGACTTCAGGTTTGACCTCTCTTCTCTCTCTGCAGAGCAAGTTGGCCCATTCTCATTACAGATCTCAGAAAACGTCCAGTGGTCAGAGCAGCCTACCAACCATGTGATAACCACAATGCCTCCAGTGGAAGCGGTAACAGAAAATGGTCAGCAGTCCAAAAAGCCTCGACCTCCAGCTACAAAGATGGTACAGTTGCTCAACACAGTAACCACCGTGCACATATTGCAGCTACAGCCAACATGTGATGACCACAAGAGTTGTCAAAATCTGGTAGGTGTCCCACCATCAGCAACAACTAACACGAGGTGAGAATACCACTTCTCTTGCCGTGGGAACGCTCTTCCTCAGCCACAGAGGGCATCAAGATGGCCCACACAGTGAAAGCAGCACAGTGGAGATGTATACAATGTTCGTCCAGCCCACAAGAAATGATTTACAGTAGTAGCAAACACTGATCAACACAACTGCTTAACCAACCCAGCTACTGTTCAACATGAAGCAATGAAAGCACACCCAAATGCCAGTCCAACCTCCAAGTCAACAGAATAGCAAATGAGATATGGAAAGGTTATAAGACTTCCAGACTACCTGAACCTGTAAATTCAAGGAATTGAAGTGGGGAAAAGGGTATGATGATAGTGCAGTAGTGATAATGTTGTAATAGCAATAGTGTAGTAACAACAATGTAAGTGCATGAGACTGATAACAATGTAAGACATGAAGTAAACTAGTGTCACTTCACACACATTGGATAAAGGCTTTGGGGAACGTGTAGTATAAGGGTCTGGCACATATCAAGTTAATGAGGGACTGAGTACAGTACCATCCACACAGTGATATAAGGCACATGACCTAGACCTATGTGCCGTTCAACAGCGACATGTGAAGACCTTGCCATAGAAAGACTCCTTGTCTGTACCCTTTACTGTATATACATATATAATTACAGGTAGTCAATAAAGTCTTGCTGTTAATCTACTGAAGAATACAAAGATTTCTTTAAGTGACAGTGGTTGCTATTTAACAAGAAGGTACTAAGTGTGGTAGTGAGCGGGAAGTGCCGCTGGCGAGGCCATCACCGCGTTAATTGGACCTATTATTGATTCCCCACGGGCTTCATGCCACAAATAATTGTCCCGCCGGCTGATTCACCGGGACAACACTTGCTAGCCCCTTGCTAACAAGGGAGAGCAGCACTTACGCCGCTCCTGCACAGCCAACCCCACACAGCTGGCAGCCATGCCACCGAGGAGACAAGCCCCAAGATCCAGGGATGCTGACCTAGCCAGACTGTTGGATGCAGTCAAAATCAGACGAGATGCCCTGTTCCCCTGAGGGTCTCACAAGGCCAGCCACAGGGCAACCAGTGCATCCTGGGCAGAAGTGGCAGCGGCCGTCAGCTCAGGAAGCATCACCAGGAGAACTGGAACCGAGTGCTGTAAGAAGGGCAATGACCTCCACCGGGCCACAAGGGTGGGTTGGCAGCGGCCCCCTGGCGCCAGCCCCTTCCACCACTCCCAACTCCCAACCCCCCCAGCATGCGCCTGGCTCCGCTATCGCCCACGCTCAGCACCATTCTGTACCCCAACCCACCCAGGTTCAGCAGTGCCACCGACGCTGCCACCCTTAGTCCCCATCCATCCCCACACTGCCCATTCCCCACATCGTCTCCCCCCCCCCCTCCCCCCCCCACTGAAACACCCCCTCACCCTGTCTGTGTGCCCGCAGGAGAAGTGCCCACAACAGATAGGGCAGGGTCCATATGGGTGGCAGGGTGCCAGATATCAGAGTCCTCATTCCCAACAAGAAAAGGGCCCTGGAAGTCGCAGGCTGGCCGAGGACAGATCGGTTAGCGACGTAGACCGTCTTACAGCGCAAAGGTGAGGTTCCACCAGCCCCCACCCAGATGACCTGTCACACGAGTTGTTAATGCCATACAGATTGACCCATCCGTCCAACTGACCACATATACATTCTCCCATAGACCCTCAGCTGATGGTGCCGGTCCAGCCGAGGTAGTCCCAGTCTCATTGAAAGGCATTGCTAAGGCCATCCAAAGCACGTCCGGGTCACTGGGGAAGTTGTCCCAGTCTCAGGCGGGCACAGCCAAGGTGCTGTAGAGCATGTCCCAGTCTCACTGGAAGGCATTGCCAAGGCCCTCTGAAGCACATCCCAGTGACTGGGGGAGGTGTACCCATCGCGGGTAGACATTGCCGGGCTGAGGGATGACAGGGGGAGAATGACTGACCACGCCACGTCCGAAGTGAAGCAGGCGAGGTTGAGGGCTTCCCTGGTCCTCTGGGCTTGTTGGACCCTCACTGCTGCCCCATCCTCCATCTTCCGGATGGTCCTGCGGGTCCTCCCCGGGCTCTTCCTTCAGCCCCTCTTGGTCTGGTGCCTCCTCAGCCTCCTCTACCTCCTTGGAGATGGTCACATGTTCCTCAAACTCCACCTCCAACACGTCGCCCTGCTGCTGTGCCAGATTGTGGAGGGAAGACCACCACAAAGCGGGTGGCCCTCTGGGGGATGTGCTGCAGTGCACCACCAGAGAATCCAGGCATCAGAACCGCATTTTGAGGAGTCCGATGCGCTGCTCAATGATAGCCACATGGGCTTTGTTGTATCGGGTCTCTGGGGGTGCACCTTATCCCCCGAAACTGACTGCACCAGGATGTAGCTGTCGTGCACGCTCCCTGGGAAGTGTACACACACATGCATGATCTCCATGTGGTGGTCACACAGAGCTGGATGTTCAGGGAGTGGAACCCCTTCCTGTTGATGTCGGGCATTCCCTGATGGCCCGGTGAAAACAAGGGGACTTGCGTGCCATCCACTACCCCCTGGACCTGGGGGATCTCGCCGATGGTGGAGAATCCTGTTGCCCAGGCATCCTATTGGGCCTGGTCCATGTCAAAGTTTACACAGTTCGCTGCCCGGCAAACAGGGCATCCGTGATCTCACCGATGTACTTTTGGTCTGTAGCTTGCAAGATACCACACAAGTCCCCGCTCAAACCCTGGAATGATCCTGAGGCATAGAGGTTCAGAGCTGCGATGACCTTGATGACGACCGGGAGCGGGTATCCTCCTCCTCCACATGTCAAGTCCACGAGGACATGGCACAGGTGCCGCACCGTCCCTCCGTCCCTTTTGTTGAGGCCGAGATCCTGCGGCACATGCTGTCTGTCATCTGTTTGAAAGACTAGCGACCCTGTACACCTTGGGCCTCCTCCTCTGGGTCCCTCCCTAGCCTGATGTGGGCCATGTCCTCAGGATATGAGGTGGGGCCTTGCACATGGGCCGCCGCCTTGAGCCTTTGTTGACACTGCTGCCACCGCCTTCTCCGGCATCTGGCTACCTGGCCTGCCAGCAGCATCACGAGGGCAGTTTGCGTGTGCTTGAAGATATCGTCCATTCTGTGTAATATTTGGAAGGAATTCGAGAGGGTGCGAGACTGGCAACAAGCGGTGTCTTCCACCCCGGGACCCTCCATTCCCCCCTTCCCCCCACACTCCCTGCCATCCAAAACACCCTGCCCATAAACCTCTGGCTGCAATGGGGCTCCCTGCTCACCTGACCACACAACTTGTACCCCAGACACCCACAGGGGGCCGGAGTGGCACTGCTCGCATGGCAGGGGCACTGCAAAGGTGCCAGACTGGCAGTGCCAAGGTGCCCAGCTGTCAGTGGGAGTGCCAGGGTATCAGTGAGCCCAGAGACCAACTACCGGGGAATCTCCAGTGGCTTGGGGAACTCCCTAGGTGCCATTACAACTGGCCCACGTTTGTGTGGCCCAATCCTAAATGGCGCCTTGCCGAGACCTTGCTAGGGACCTTGGCCCTGGGAGAATACAGCGCAGACATATATAAATGAGCTCAATGGATCTATGAAATATGCTGATCTATTTCACATCCAGCAAAGTCTCGCGAGATTCAACAGTCTCATCCTGTTACCAAGTCGAGGCAATAAGGCCGGTAAATCCTGCCCTGTATGTCAATTAAGCACAGAAAATAATCAGGTCGGTTCAGCTACAGTGTGAGCCAGTGAGTGTTCACAAGTGCCAGTCATGGTGATGGAGCACAGTGAAACAGAAGTAAGAAATACAAAATAATCTCAGCAAACTTACCTGTGCAGACATGTCAATTAACTTTGCTAGCTGCATCTTACTTCCTTCGTCTGTCTTTAAGAAGTCCAGCAAACTACCTGCAGCAGGATAGGACACATGGTCATATCACATGAAAGTCGTTATCATTGATAAAAGAGTAAGAGAACACATACTCCATTCACTAAACCTTCAATTTACTTTAGCCAGGTAGAAAGTGTCAAGTGCAATTTTAGAAAGTAATCAAAAAGAGGATATTGTCAAACCCAAATTCATTGCAAAATGAATTGTGGCAAAAATTGGACTTCATTGAACCCATAAGGATCATCTCTGGAGTAATCCGGTCAACAAACATAAATTGGCTACCTGTGGTCATTGCAGCACAAATCCATCATGTCGTTGGCTGATGAGGAGCCGGCCAACAGACTGAAGATATTCAAATTTGACAGCTAGCTGTTCATCAGCACACACGATAATAGTAAGTCACAGCAGAAAACATGATCCACAAAGGCCAATTCTGAGAACCACTGCACCCAATAGGACACCTGAAAGATGTCCCAACAGATATTGGGTGAAGACATTTATCTGCTCTACCTGTCAGTCACCTACAGCAGATGCCAATCCCCCTGCATTTGTAAATAAAGAGCCTAACACCTGCAGCACTGTGGCACAGTGGTTATTAATAATAATAATAATAATAATAATAATCGCTTATTGTCACAAGTAGGCTTCAAAGTTACTGTGAAAAGCCCCATTCGGCGCCTGTTCGGGGTGGCCAGTACGGGAAATGAACCTGCGCTGCTGGCATTGTTCTGCATTACAAGCCAGCTGTTTAGGCGACTGTGCTAAACCAGCTGCCTCACAGCGTCAGGGACCCAAGTTCAATTCCGGCCTTGGGAGATAGTCTGTGTGGAGTTTGCACTTTCTCCCCGTATCTGTGTGTGTTTCCTCCGGGTGCTCCGGTTCCCCCCTCCACAGTTAAAGATGTGTGGGTGCTAAATTGCCCCTTGGTGTCCAAGGATGTGCAGGTTGGGTTACGGGGATAGGGCAGGGTGGACAGGGAAAGTGGACCCAGGGAGAGGGCTCTTTTGGAGGATGAGCCGAACGGGCTTCTTCTATACTATAGGGATTCTATGGATTCTATGGCTGTGGAGATGTGACAGGTGCCGACAGATAACCCAAATAATGTTAATTGTCTAATTTTGAGCCTCACAGTTAGGACACATGCTCTGCGCCCAAAGCCAATTTTGGGCTTGTAAATGGGCCTACAGGAATTTCCATCGCATTATCTAAAATGTTGTCCAAAATTATGGAGAAATAATAGATATCCTATTCAATTGCATTTGAAAATGAAATACATTTATATACCTATGCATCAAACAAACATGTTCATTTGTCAAACAAATTTTTATAGATAGTAAAAATTTAATTTACAAATATATGGGGCGCGATTCTCCGCAAATGCGGCGAGTCGTAAAGGCTGCCGTGAAACTGGCCGTGTTTCACGGCAGCCTCCGCACCCCCTCCCGGGACCTGATTCTCCCCCCGGGCGGGGCTAGCAGCGGAGCCCCGTGAAGCACGTCATCGCGGGCTCAGCGACCGTCGCTAAGTCCGCGCGCCAAGCGTCACGCCAGCTGACACGCACGGTGACGTCAGCCGCGCATGCGCGGATTGGACGGCTCCAACCCGCGCATGCACGGGGCCTTCGTGGGCACCGATTGCGGGCCCATGCCCCCCTTGGCACGGCCGTGGTACTGCCGTACCAATTGGGGCCCTGGATGCCCAGAACGGGCATGTTGCGGCCGTTTTTACGACGGCAGCAAGCAGGTGTGTTTGCTGCCATAAAAACGGCCGTAAAGGCCTGGGAACTCGGCCCATCGGCCTGGGGAGAATCGCTGTTCGCCGTAACAAACGGCAAGCAAGGACTAACAGAAAAGTGTCGGAGTACTTTAGGTTGTACCGAGGGACCAGACAGGGCTGCTCGCTCTCCCCGCTGCTGTTTGCGCTAGCCATAGAGCCGCTGGCGATTACGCTGAGAGCCGCAGAGGGATGGAAGGGGATGGTGAGGGGCGGGGTAGAACATAGGGTCTCTCTCTATGCAGACGACCTGCTCCTGTACGTGTTGGACCCAGTGGCCGGGATAGGAAGTATACTGGGAATGCTGAGGAAGTTCGGCCAGTTCTCAGGATACAAATTAAATACGGCCAAGAGTGAAATGTTGTGGTCCAGGCAAGGGGCCAGGAGAACAGATTGAGAGGGCTACCGTTTAGGCTGGTTGAGGAAAATTTCCGGTATTTGGGAATCCAGGTGGCACGAGACTGGGGCAGGCTGCACAAGTTAAATTTGGCCAGGGTGGTGGAGCAAATGAAGGGAGAGTTTCGGAGATGGGATGCACTCCCGCTGTCGCTGGCAGGGAGGGTGCAGACTGTAAAGATGACAATCCTCCCTAGATTTCTGTTTGTTTTTCAGTGCATCCCGATCTTTGTTCCACAGTCCTTCTTCAAAAGAGTTAACAGGATGATCATGAGCTTTGTCTGGGCGGGAAAATCCCCGCGGGTGAAGAAGGCGATTTTGGAGAGGAACCGCAGCGAGGGAGGGCTGGCTTTGCCGAGTCTGATTAATTATTACTGGGCGGCCAACATCGCTATGATAAGAAAGTGGATGGTGGGTACGGGGGTCTATCTGGGAGCGGGTGGAGACGGCCTCATGCAGGGGCTCCAGCTTGGCAGCCCTGGTCACGGCTCCTCTACCGCTGCAGCCGGCCAAGTACTCCACCAGCCCGGTAGTGGTGGCGACCCTGCGGATATGGGGCCAGTGGAGGAGGCATGTAGGGGAGACGGGGGCGTCGGTTTGGGCGCCAATCTGCGACAACCATCGGTTTGCCCCCGGGAGAATGGATGGGGGGTTTCGAGTATGGCGGTGGGCGGGGGTGGGAAGGGTGGGCGATATGTTCCTGGAAGGGAGCTTTGCGAGTTTGAGGAGCTTGGAGGAGAAATTTGGTAAGGGGAAATGATTTTAGGTACCTACAGTTGCGGGACTTTATTCGCAGACAGGTCCCATCTTTCCCACGCCACCCGCCAATGGAGATCCTCGACAGAATAGTCTCTAGGGGGGAAGAAGGGGAGGGTAGAGTCTCGGGTATTTATAAGATGCTCATGAGGGAGGAAGGGTCCCAGACAGAGGAACTGAAACTTAAATGGGAGGAGGATAGAGTAGAGTAGAGTAGAGTAGGAGGGAAAAAATGGCGGGTAGTACCGGTGGGAGAGGAGCGGGCTTGTGCAGTATGTTACGATTGAAGTATTGAAAGTACATGGATGTTTGCACATTTTTGCCTTTTTTGCTTTCTTTTTGTTGATGTCTGTAACTGTTTACAAAGCCAAAAACTACCTCAATAAAATTGTTTATTAAAAAAAAAATGGCGAGCAGCGATTCGTGTCGGGGGGCAGCCAGAGGGGTGGGGGGGAGAATAGCAGGAGGCCGTGAAAATTGTCGGGAAGGCCCTCCCGCTATTCTCCGACCCGTCGTGGGCAGCGGAGAATCGCGCCCATGGTAGCAGATTGCATTGAATATGCTGTCAGGTACCTTGATCCCCTTGTAAACAATGCCGAGATTAAATCATGTTTTTCAGTGTGAGATATTGAAGACTTGAAATAACATGACTGGAGTTGAAATCAGACATGGGCCTGGATTCTCCGGCCCCGTGCCGGGTCGGAGAATCCCCAGGGGGACGTGAGAATCGCACTCCGACGCAGGCTTCCCCATTCTCTGGCGCTGATTCTCGGGAGGCCACAGCATTCCCGCCGCGCTGGTCGGTGGCCGTTGACAACGGCCCACCCCGGCGATTCTCCGGGCCCCAATGGGCCAAGTGGCTGATGGGTTTGGTGAGTCCCGCCAGCGAGGGTTAATCAGGTCCAACATGACAGGACCTGGAAGTTGAGAATGCTTTCTGGAGGGGGAGGGGGGGGGGGGGGGATCCGACCCCGGGGGGGGGCCCCCATGGTGGCCTGGCCCGCGATCGGGGCCTACCGATCGGTGGGCAAGTTGCTTCCATGGGGGCCTATTCTACTCTGTGCCGGGCTCCTTTAGGGCTCCACCATATTGCCCGAGGGCTAGCGCGGAGAAGGGAACCCCCGCGCATGCGCAGAAATACGCCGGCCGTGCAAACTTGCACGAGCCATTCCATGCTGGCTTGAGCTGCGGGAACCACTCCTGTGCCAACCTTACCCCCGAGGAAGAAGAGAATTCCTCACTTTCGGGAACTGTTGACGCTGGAGTGGTTGGCGCCGGTTTTCATGCCGGCGTGGGAACATAGGCCCGTTATTAGAGAATCCCGCCCCATGACTGGGGCAGCAGGGTAGCATGGTGGTTAGCATAAATGCTTCACAGCTCCAGGGTCCCAGGTTCGATTCCCGGCTGGGTCACTGTCTGTGTGGAGTCTGCACGTCCTCCCCCTGTGTGCGTGGGTTTCCTCCGGGTGCTCCGGTTTCCTCCCACAGTCCAAAGATGTGCGGGTTAGGTGGATTGGCCATGATAAATTGCCCGTAGTGTCCTAATAAAAGTAAGGTTAAGGGGGGGGGGTTGTTGGGTTACGGGTATAGGGTGGATACGTGGGTTTGAGTGGGGTGATCATGGCTCGGCACAACATAGAGGGCCGAAGGGCCTGTTCTGTGCTGTACTGTTCTATGTTCTATGTTCTATGATATAAAGGGAACCCTGCAGCATGAAATTGTTTTGTGGGAAATTTTATGTATGCCATTGCTACCTATTTACATCTGTAGTCTTGACTTTATTTTTTTTGGCCAATACTTTGAAAGTATTATTTGGTTTTATTTACACCACAATTGGCATAAATTAGAAAACACTTTAGTAAGCCTTAATGATCATCTTGAGCTTCTGCCTGCTTGCAATTTTCATTCTTCACCCTACATCTGATCACTGTGTACTTGTCCTCCTATGGTGTTTCAATGAAGCTTAATGAAGCTCAAGGAACAGCAACTCATCTTTTGATTGGGGCTGTTACGGCCTTCTGGGCTCAACATCAAGTTCAGCAATTTCAGACCATGCCCATTGTTCCCACTTCTTCAGACATTAAGCATTGATAATGATTCTGATGTAGTCATCTGCACTTCCTCTAAACTAGTCTTTAACTTCTTTACTTGTCCCACTTTCCCCTCCATTTCCCTTGCAACACCATCATCCCTTCTGTTACTTAATCGTTTCTGTGCTCCATCCTACCATTGATCGTCCCTGTTATTCTTTCCTCTCCTCTCCCTGCTTAAAACCTGTGACAGCTCTAACACTTTGCAGCTCTGACAAAAGGTCGTTGATCTGAAACATTAACTCTGTTTCTCTTACCATAGATCGTGCCTAACCGGCTGAATATTTCCAGAAGTTTTGTTTTTATTTGTGGCCCGATGTCATTATAACGTGTTGAGAAGTTAATTTCCAAAAATTATGGCCAAAATTCTCCATCCTCGTTCATAGCTGGGATTTCCAGGCGCCGCTGGAAGTGAGTGGAGATTTGCCTGGAACGACAAATTTTCCGTTCTCACTCACAACGGGTCCCGCCATGGATGAGATCCCGAATCCCACCCATCTTAATTGGAAGCACTAAAAGAAAGTAAAATACTGCAAATGCTGGAAATTTGAAATATAAATAGAAAATGGTGGAAAACTCAGTAGATCTGTGAAGACAGGGGGTGGAGCAGGTGAGAAAAATAGGTCAAGGATAGGTGGGGGCTCAAGAGAGATTTGATACAGATGTCGTGGACACAAGACAAAGGGAGTGTTAATGAGAGTGTTAAAGATTACAGCTGGATCTAATAGTGAACAAAAGGTCTGACAGCAGAATGTGTTGGTAGCTGAATAAGGGTTGCCGTTCTCTGAAAGTAAAACATAAGAACACGTTACAGGCTTGCTCTGTGGGGGGGGAGTGGGTTGGGAAAAGTTAATACCAAAATGGAGGACAGAGTTCATGGCCTGACGGTGTTAAACACAATGTTAGGTCCAAAAGGTTGTAAAGTCCCTTATCAGAAGATGAGGTGCTGTTCCTCCAGTTTGCGTTGGGCTTCACTGGAACACTGTCACAGGCTGGGGGACAAAATGTGGACATGGGAGCAAGATGGTGAATTGAAATGTCAAGCGACAGGAAGGTCGGGATCTCATTTGTGGACTGAACGAAGGTGCTCCGCAAAACAGTCACCCAGGCTGCACTTAGTTTCCCCAATGTAGAGGAGACTGCAGTGTGAGCAGCAAATACAGCAGACTAAGGAAGTGCAACTGAATCGCTGCTTTACCTGAAAGGAGTGTTTGGGGCTGTGGGCGGTGAGGAGGGAGGAGGTAAAGAGGCAGATGTTGCACTTTCTGTGATTGTGTGGGATAGTGCCATGGGAAGGGGTGAGGTGCTGCGAGTGATAGAGCATGTCAAGGAGGGAACAGTTCTGCTGGAATGTTAACTGGGAGGTGAGGGGAACATAAAGAACAAAGAAAAGTACAGCACAGGAACAGGCCCTTCGGCCCTCCGAGCCTGTGCCGACCATGCTGCCCGTCTAAACTAAAATCTTCTACACTTCCAGGGTCCGTATCCCGCTATTCCCATCCTAGAGGGATACGGACCCCGGAAGTGTAGAAGATTTTACGTGTTATTTGTGATGGCATCATGCTGGAGTTGGTAGAAATATCGAAGATTTATTCTTTGAATGCGGAGGCTAGTGGGGTGAAAAGTGAGGACAAGGGGGACTCTACCATTTTCTGGGAGGGAGGGAAAGGGCTAAGGGCAGAGCTTCGGGAAATGGGTTGGACAAGCTTGAGGGCCCGAGCAACTACAGTGTGGGGACCTTTGCTCAGCACAAAGAAGACATGTCAGAAATGCTGTTTTGGAAGGTCGCATCATCGGAATAGATGCGACGGAGGCAGAGATGTTGGGAGAATGGAATGGAGTACTTACAGGAAGCAGGGTGTAAAGAGGTGTGGTTGTGGGAGTAGGTGGGCTTGTGATAAATATTGGTAGACAGTATTAAAGCCATTACATATTTATCTCTCTTTAGCTCTGAAGAGGTCATCCAGGTTTGAAACGGTTAACTCTGTTTCTCTCTCCACAGATGCTCCTAGAGATACTGAGTTTTTCCAGGATTTTATGATTGTAAGTAATTGGATCTGCCCTTTAGATAAATATTACATCCAGTTGATCCTAATTTTAGACATTAATTTTTATAGGCTGTTAAAGACCATGCCCGGGGGGGGGGGGGGGGGGGGGGGGGGGGGGGGGGGGGGGGGGAGAGGAAGACACACGCCCATGTGGGGCTGAAACTTTTGTTTGGTCAGTAAAAAGTACAATGAAGCATGGGCCAAGCAGGCCTGGCAGACATGTTGGCACATGTATGGATACATGGATGAATGCAATTGTACGTGTGAGCAACAGCCGCTTTTTAAAAAAACAAGAATCAAAAACCAAGCTTTCACTTTCCAGTTACAAATACTACACTGTCAAAACAAAACTGTTTACTCCCAAATTCTGTACCAGTGTGCACATAATCACAGAAGTGTATTTGCACTGGATAGATTTTAGAAAGCAGTATCATTACTGTACCTTTTGCCATATATTCTGTTACTATGTATATGGGTTCTTTTGTCACAACGGCATACAGCTCCACCAACTTGCCATGTCGAAGTTCCTTCATTAGGTTGGCTTCTGCCAGGAATGCTTCAGGAGCCATGCTACCCTCCTTCAGCATTTTTACAGCAACCTTCACATTGTCCTTGTAGTAACCTGTGTTTGTAACAAAAAAAAAATAGTCCTAAAAGTCACAATTTAATTATTTCTTGTATGGCTACTTTTTCCCAGACTAAGGGAGTTGCACATTTTTCAAATGGTTTTAAGATCAGGGCCCTTAAACATCATGGGAAAAGTTTGATTTAATACATTAGGCAGTAAGTGATGCAGCGGTGAGGTCTTAATCTGCAACACTGGTTTTGCCCTTGTTTAGCACGAGACATCGGGTGCAGTGTACCAGAATGGGGACAGAGTCCTGTAGCGCGTGAGATTAGCCAGATGTTTCCCAGCGCTCGGAGCACCGAGAAACACCGCTCTATCTAACACCCATCTGGGTAGATCAGGGGTCTCAGCGGGGAACTCCCCAATGAGGCCGCGTTTTGCCTTGTTTTCTGCACTGAGGAGCTCTGCTTGCTGGATCACCTCAGTGCAGCACTAAAACCAGACTTTCGAACAGGCACATCCCATTAGCACAACAGCCATTCTGTTTCATCAACATAACCAAACAAAGACCTTGTCAAAAGAGTAATCAGAAAGTCTAAATTTGTGACTGTGCTAGAGCAATACCCATTCACCTCTGCATCCAGGGTTTGAAACCAGTCCAAACTAGATGAATGTTTGTATTCTCTGTGGCCACGAGGGTCCTAACAAAATTGTGTGGCAGTCAATCCAGCTCCAATTGGTAGCATGTCCAGAATATTAAATTATCCGTACAGAGTAATTAAGCTCAAACTGAGAACTTCAGTCAGGGTGGTCATAGATGGGGTAGGGCATTGTCAGACCTCTATAAGCAGAAGTTTGGACAGAGTACAGAGTACTTCAACAGATCTATAATAAACCTGACCCAGAACTGCATAATACTAACACAAAGGGGCAATTAAATTGAGGGGTATAACTAAAATATAGAGGACGTCACTAATTCCAGGAAGACATAAACTGGCTTGCAGAGTGGGTAAATAAATAATAAATACAATAAATAGAATTACACAAAATAGGCAGCAGAGAACAAGACATTATGGTCTGTGCTAACGTTCATACACAACACAAATCTCCTATTCCATTGACCGCATCTCAGCATTTCACCTGATCTTTCTATTCCATTTTCTCTCAATTATTCATCTAGTTTATTTCTGAAATCTTCTTAGCTATCTTCCGAACCCAATTCCTGTGGTCGTGAATTCCACACACTAACCACTGACAATTAAGGAAATTTAACCGAGTTTTCTTCTTGGATTTATTAGTGGGCACGATAGCATGGCCTCTTCACACCTGACTCGGTGACGCAATGTGGCCAGTAAATCCCGCAAGAGGAGTCTTGTGACATTTACAATGCTCGGGACGCCTCGCAAGATCTAATGAAATCTCGCAAGACGTCGCGATCTGGATCGCGTCCTCACTGGGATCCTGATTTGCACATTCACTGAGCAGTTAGGCTCACTTGAATATGTCTGTGCTGGAGTATCTCTTCCTGCAGGAAACTAAGCTAAGTACAGCCTCGGTGGGGACAGAGTTCTGAGGTCCTAAAAAGAACAGAGTCCGGGTCGTTAGTGCTGAGAAATAAATAATTGGATACTCTAAATTTATTTTTTAAAAAGTTTATGCTAAAATTCATTTTACATATTTAATGTAGTGATAGCATCACTGTAAATACACAAGGGATTAATGTAGATACACTAGGACACTGTAAATACACAAGGGGTTAATGTGAACACACTACATCTAGCTAGACACTACAGGGAGCACCAGGGACATCATGACACAAAGACAGTCAACCAATAGATCAGTAAGATAGGACACGACCAATGGGCATTCAAGACACACACAGAGGTGACACTACCACAGGAGGGCATTACACCAACCCATATAAAAGGACACTGCACACATGATCTTGCTCTTTCCAGTGGAGACACTTAATGAGTACACAGGGTTCATTGAAACACATCACACCCACCACGTGGATTGTAGCAGACTGGTTAGATAGTCTGAGTAGCTATAACAGGATTAACAGGAGAGTCGAATCCAAGTAGGAGAATTGTTAACAGTTTAATAAATGTGTTAAAGCTAACTGCAAGTCTGAACCTTCCTTTGTCAGATTGCACATCAAGGAAGCAGCTTATGCTACGTCAAGAGCATAACAAAACTTAACTGCTTATTTTGCAAGTTTTTAAACTCTATCCACTTTATTTATCCTCTGTGTTAGCTATACCAACACACTCCACCCCTAGTTTTGTGTAATCTGTAAATTTTGATTTTGAGTTACTCATTCCAAAGCCCAAATATTTAATGTAATTTATGAATATGTGGTCCCAACGCTGATCTTTGTGAAACATTGGTTTCTACCTTACTGAATAACTACCCTTTGCCACCACTCTCTATTGTATCTTTTAAAATCAACTTGTTATCTATTCAAGTATTTGTCCCTTGCCTCCGTATGCCTTAACGTTTCGAATGAACCTACCATGTGAATGAGGTTCAATATCACAAAGTATAAGACCATAAGACATAGGAGTGGAAGTAAGGCCATTCGGCCCATCGAGTCCACTCCGCCATTCAATCATGGCTGATGGGCATTTCAACTCCACCTACCAGCATTCTCCCCGTAGCCCTTAATTCCTCGCGACATTTATCTATCTCTGCCTTGAAGCCATTTAGCGTCCCGGCCTCCACTGCACTCCGCGGCAATGAATTCCACAGGCCCACCACTCTCTGGCTGAAGAAATGTCTCCGCATTTCTGTTCTGAATTTACCCCCTCTAATTCTAAGGCTGTGCCCACGGGTCCTCGTCTCCTCGCCTAACGGAAACAGTTTCTTTGCGTCCACCCTTTCTAAGCCATGTGTTATCTTGTAAGTTTCTATTAGATCTCCCCTTAACCTTCTAAACTCCAATGAATACAATCCCAGGATCCTCAGCCGTTCATCATATGTTAGACCCGCCATTCCAGGGATCATCCGTGTGAATCTCCGCTGGACACGCTCCAGTGCCAGTATGTCCTTCCTGAGATGTGGGGCCCAAAACTGGACACAGTACTCCAAATGGGGCCTAACCAGAGCCTTATAAAGGCTCAGTAGCACATCGCTGCTTTTATATTCCAACCCTCTTGAGATAAATGACAACATTGCATTCGCTTTCTTAATCACAGATTCAACCTGCATGTTTACCTTTAGGGAATCCTCGACTAGCACTCCCAGATCCCTTTGTACTTTGGCATTATGAATTTTCTCACCGTTTAGAAAGTAGTCTATGCTTGGATTCTTTTTTCCAAAGTGCAAGACCTCACATTTTCTCACGTTGAATTGCATCAGCCATTTCCTGCACCACTCTCCCAAACTGTCTAGATCCTTCTGCAGCCTCCCCACTTCCTCAGCACTACCTGCCTGACCACCTAACTTCATATCATCGGCAAACTTTGCTAGAATGCCCCCAGTCCCTTCATCCAGATCATTAATATATATGGTGAACAGCTGCGGCCCCAACACTGAACCCTGTGGGACACCGCTGGTCACCGGCTGCCATTCCGAAAAAGAACCTTTTATCCCAACTCTCTGCCTTCTGTCAGACAGCCAATCCTCAACCCATGCCAGTAGCTCACCTCGAACACCATGGGCCCTCACCTTACTCAGCAGCCTCCTGTGTGGCACCTTATCAAAGGCCTTTTGGAAATCCAGATAGACCACATCCACTGGGTTTCCCTGGTCTAACCTACTTGTCACCTCCTCAAAGAATTCTAACAGGTTCGTCAGGCACGACCTCCCCTTACTAAATCCATGTTGACTTGTTCTAATCCGACCCTGCTCTTCCAAGAATTTAGAAATCTCATCCTTAACGATCGATTCTAGAATTTTACCAACAACCGAGGTTAGGCTAATTGGCCTATAATTTTCCATCTTTTGTCTTGATCCTTTCTTCAACAAGGGGGTTACAACAGCGATCTTCCAATCGTCCGGGACTTTCCCTGACTCCAGTGATTTTTGAAAGATCTCAACCAACGCTTCCGCTATTTCTTCAGCCACCTCTCTCAGAACTCTATATTTATTTAAGTGGTCACTGGATAGACATATGGATGAAAATGGAATAGTGTAGGTCAGATAGGCTTCAGATGGTTTCACAGGTCGGCGCAACATCGAGGGCCGAAGGGCCCGTACTGCGCTGTAGTATTCTATGTTCTAGGGTGTAGCCCATCGGGGCCAGGAGATTTGTCAATTTTAAGAACTTTTAGCTTTTTTAGCACCATCTCTTTTGTAATGGCAACCATACTCAACTCAGCCCCCTGACCCTCTATAATTTTTGGGATATTACTCATGTCTTCCACTGTGAAGACAGACGCAAAGTACTTATTAAGTTCTCCAGCCATTTCCTCGTCTCCCATCACTAGCCTTCCGGAATCAGTTTGAATTGGCCCAATGTCTACTTTGGCCTGTCGTTTGTTTCTTATGTATGAAGTTGTTCCCTCTGGGAAAGGCAAGTAAAGAGATTTGGGGCTGCAGGATTATAGGCCGGAACATTCAGTTCTGGCTTCGGAAACCAGCTGCTGGTTCAGTTTTGAATCCTACGACTGCAAAGTACATTTAGGCCATCCTGAGTTTTAAAGAGCCAGGCTAATTAATGGGAGAAAGTAGGCCAGCTCCGGATGCTGCGGGGGGAGGGTTGGGATGAGGGTCAATGGATGGCCCTTCATCACTGACACATAGACAGCTCCACAAGCAAGGGAGAGCTGCTGATTCATAGCACAGAAAGAGTTCTGTCTGACAATGATCATGGGATGGCTAAGGAGTGCAGCTGCCACCTGGCTGTCATTATGGGTTATGGGAAACCTTCCACGACCCACTTCACTTTCAGAATTCCCGCGCCGAGCCCACCACATTGGCCTGAATGTGGTCCAGAGGGAAAACTGCAGTTAGCACAGAGACGGGGGTCTTACTATGAGCCCCATGAGCCAAATACCACCCCGTCAGTCTATTCTACACTCGTTCAAACATGAACAAAAGAGCTGAGTGGCAGAGGTGAGTTGAGTGTGACAATCCTTGACATAAAGGCAGTATTTTACCAAGTGTGGCATTAAGGAGCCATGGCAAATTTGGAATCAATGGTAATTGGCAGGAACCCTCCCCAAGTTGGAGTTGTACCTGGCACAAAGGAAGTTTGTTGTGGTGGTTGGAGATCAATAATCTCAGCTCCAGGACATGACTGCAGACATTCCTCAGGACACTGTCCTAGGCCGAACCATCTTTAGCTGCTTCATCAATTATCTCCCTTCCACCAAAAGGTCAGAAGTAGGGATGTTTGCAGTTGACTGCACAATGTTGAGTAACTTGAACCATTTGCGACTCATCAGATAATGAAGCAGTCCATGTGCAAATGCAGCAAGAGCTGGACAATATCCAGGCTTGGGCTGACAAGTGGCAAGTTACATTCATGCCACACAAGTGCCAGGCAATGACCATCTCCTACTAGAGGGAATCTAACCATCCTTGACATTCAATGATATTACCATCGCTAAATCCCCATCCTAGGTTTACATTGATAAGAAACTGAACTGGACTAGCCAGATGAATACTGTGGCTACTAGAGGAGGTTAAACGCGAGGAACCCTGCGGTGAGTAATTCGCCTCCTGACCCCCCCAAAGCCTGTCCACTCTCAACAAGGCACAAGTCAGGAGTCACATGGAATATTCTCCAGTTGGCTGGATGAGAGCAGCTCCAACAACACTCAAGAAGCTCGACATTATCCAGGTGAAAGCAGTCCACTTGATTACTACCATTCCACAAACATTCAAACCCTCTATTATCGACGAATAGTGGCAGCCGTATGTACCATCTACAAGATGAACTGCAGGAACTCACCAAGGTTTCTTAGAGAGCACCTTCCAAATCCACGGCCACTACCATCTAGAAGGACAAGAGCAACAGACACCTGGGAACCACACCACCTAGAGAGTCCCCTCCAAGTTACTCACCATCCTGACTTGGAAATGTATCGCCGTTCCTTCACTGTCCTTGGTCAAAATCCAGGAATTCCCTCCCTAACAGCACTGTGGGTGTACCTATGCCTCAGGGGTTGCAGCGTTTCAGGAAGGCAACTCAACACCACCTTCTTAAGGACAACTGGGGATGGGCAATAAATGTCCAGCGAAACCAGCAAAGTCCACATCCCTTTGATTGTCAAAATTGTCTTGAATTGGCTGCTTACCAATTCCCCCCTTGTTGAAAATGGCTCAGGGTTGAGATCATGGTATTGCTGATGAAGTGGGAGCAGCCCCGAAGATATTCCTGGCCTGTCCTGCCAAAACTCAATTGAAAAAGCAGGAGGGATATGACAAATGGTGCAGCATTCCTGAATTGGACAGTGGATAATCAGCATGGTTCCTGTTTCTCATCGCTATGTGGTGACTCCCCACTGGGAAAGTGCATGGATGGATACTGTGTGAAAGCAGAGTCTGTTTCAAGTGTCAGGGAACCAAACAGGCAATGACTGTCAGAACTCTGATGTAACCTTTGGCAAAATATATTGCTTGTGGAACCAAATCCTAGTGAGAGACATGTTCGCAGAATGGGTAGGAAAATTGGACAGAATTATTTCCTTAAAAACAACAGGACTGCTAATGCTCTAATGTGTTCTACTGCAGGCTAGATGAAGAGTAATAAAAACAGGAATGTCTTGGCAGTGGCAAATCTCTCCAAGAATTTTACCTTACCTCTGTGCCATGAAAATGATTGTCGTGTGACTAAGACATTGGAATTAAATGTAACAAAGATATCATTATTATGCCATAATAGTTTAGGAAACTCAACAGAATTACATACATTTACATATTCTGGACAATAATTTAAATTAATATATATATTCCACATTTCAGCCATATGGAGAGGAGACAGCAAATCTGCAAAATTCACCAAAAGCCATGACCAACCCCCAGCCCCACAGGGGGATGTGAAAAGTCTCTCTTCTTGCCCCAATTGACAAGGTATTTATGGAAATGACCTGCAGTATTCAACAGCTCAAGATGAACCATTCAAATGATAATCGTTTGGACAAAAGTCCTTGATTTTAAAGATAGCTCTCCAGGTGAGCCAATCCTGGCCGATGGACAGGAGATAGAGAGTTGGGATAAATGGGTCTTTTCTGGATGGCAAGATGTAACTAGTGAAATGACACAGGGTTCCGTCCTTGGGCCCCAGCTATTTATAATAATCGGCGCAGGCTGGGAGGGCCGAAGGGCCTGTTCCTGTGCTGTAATTTTCTTTGTTTTTTAATCTATATTAACGACTTGGATACAGGGATAGAAGATTCTGGGCTCTGGCACCCCCCGCGATTCTCCCACCCCCGCTCGGAGAATCGACGCCACACCTGGTCGCTGCCGGCGTGAACATCGCGCAAAAGTTGAGTTTGGGGCCTGTGGGGGACGGAGAGGGGATTGAGCAGCACGGCCGTGCTCGGGAGGGGACTGGCCCGCGATCGGTGCCCACCGCTAGTTGGGCCAGCGTGTCCAAGAGACGCACTCTTTCCCCTCCACCGCCCCACAAGATCAAGCCGCCACGTCTTGCGGGGCAGCGGAGGGGAAGACGGCAACCGCGCATGTGCAGGTTGGAGCCGGCCAACCTGCACATGCGCGGCTGACGTCACTAAGGCGCCGCCGGCCACGTCATTATCAGCGCGTCGCCTTGACGCTGGGGCGACCGAGCTTCACGAAACGCGCTCCTAGCCCCCCGGGGGGTGGGGAGAATGGGGGTGAGGAGCGGCCTCCGACGCCATCATGAAACACTCCGGGTTTCACGACGGCGTCGGCCGTTGCGGAGAATTCCACCCTCTATATCCAAATTTGCAGACAACACAAAAATAGGTGGGACAGTAAGTTGCAATGAGGAAATAAGAACCTCACAATTGATCATAGATAGGTTAGGCATGTGGGACAAAATGTGGCAAGTGTGAGGTCATGCATTTTGGTCAGAAAAATGGGAAGGCAACTTATTATCTAAATGAGGAGAGACTTTGGGGTGCTCTGTTGCAGAGGGATCTGGGTGTCCTGGTACATGAGTCACAGAAAACTGGAAAACAGATGCAGCAGAAAAGAAAGAAAATAAATTGAATGTTGGCCTTGAAGCTAAAGGAATTGAGTATAAAAGTAAGGAAGTGATTGAACCATACAAGGCATTGGTGAGACTGCACTTGGAATATTGTGCACAAAAGATGTGGTGGCATTGAAGGTAGTTCAGGGGAGGCTCATTAAGTTGATTCGAGAGATGAGGGGTTTGTCGCATGAGGAGAGATTGAACAGTTTAGGCCGATATGCTCTCAAGTTTAGAAGAATGAGGGGAGATTAAATTGAGGTACAAAAGATGATAAAAGGTATGGATACGTAGACACGGAGTGCTTGATTCCTCTTGTGGGGCATTCTAGAACGAGAGGTCATAGTATTAGGATATGGGGTAGCAAATTTAAAACAGAGTTGAGGAGAAACAACTTCTTCCAAAGGGGTGTGAATCTGTGGAATTCGCGACCCCCAGTGCGGTGGATGCTGGGATAGTGATTAAATTTAAGGAGGAGTTAACAGCTTTTCAATTGGTAATGGGTTGAAGGGTTATGGAGAACTGGCAGGATGGTGGAGTTAAGGCCAGCCATCATCAAATGGTGGAACAGACTTGATGGGTCAAATGGCCTAATTCTGCTCCTATATCTTATGAACTTATAATTGAGTTATAGTTAGAATATAAAATTATGATTGCATTATTGGCAGTTGGAGAGAGATCTCATGACCAGACAAAGCCTTTTGCGTGGTTTTAAGCACTTGGGTTTCTCAGTGGAAAAAAATTAGCAGTTGGGCTAAGTCAGGGGTGGGCAAACTACGGCCCGCGGGCCGCATGCGGCCCGCCAAAGGTATTTCTGCGGCCCACCAAGTCATTAAAAAAAAAAAAAAAAAAATTTTTAAAAAAAATTTTTTTTTTTTTTTTTTTTTAAATTTTTTTTAAGGTTAATGCGGGGGGGCTGTTGGGTTACTTACTGGTATAGGGTGGATACGTTGACTTGAGTAGGGTGATCATTGCTCGGCACAACGTCGAGGGCCGAAGGGCCTGTTCTGTGCTGTTCTATGTTGTATATGAGGCGCCCAGAATCATAACCGGGTGAAGTAATTATTTTACTTAATATACTATGCGGCCCTTTGTGAATTGTGAATTTCTGAATGTGGCCCTTGCACGGAAAAGTTTGCCCACCCCTGGGCTAAGTGGAGTTCCTGCCTCTCTATCTCTAACAAGCTAGGACCCTGTCCACGTCTCCATTCTGCAGTGGACTCAACTTCACAGCAGCAACACCTGGAGAACAGTAAAAAACAGTTGCAGCTTTAAATTTTCTCAGCACTGAAAACAAGACAACCAGATATTGCCTGCAGCTCACAGATACTCCAAACTACGAACCGTGAAATTATTTTATTTCTTACGAAATATGATTTGGCTAAATCAATCATCCCTTACCCTGTAACCTGTATTTTATGTGTGAACTTCCAATGTGTGTGGGAAGTTGGAAAAAACATTTTTATTACCCCGGTCAATTTTAACGTAATAAAACTAATTTCCTTCTTTGCTAAACTCATGAAAATCTGTCTGACTAGTTTTCTGATCCCAGTATGTAAAAGATAAATCCACGCTAAATTGTCAAAGATATCCTTTACTTTAAAAAAAAACCCTGTTACAGTCAGAAGAGAACAGGAATAAGGAAGGAATCCTATGGCTCCTTCTCATTTGATTGTAACAATTCCCTTTGAGGCAATATCAATAAACATGACTTTTCTGTCATTATTTCACAACGAAGGAAATAAGCTCTCTATATCACATCTGACCAGAAAATGTCCAAATATGCAAAGGACTGATTAGTGTACAAAAGCTTGTCTGATATTAGTCTTCAAATGTGTTTGGGTGATAATCCCACTATTTTAACAGAGGTGACAAGCATGTTTATTTTAAGCTTTTCTTAATTTAGATTTTTGTCAAAGGCTAAAGATGGTTAGATCATGGTTATAAACATAAAGACCAAACATTTTTAGAAAATATTTACAATAACAATCACAATAGGAGAATACATGAGATGAGGGGCAGAATTTCCGTCCCGCCAGTCCCGTTTCCCAGCACGGCGCACCACCGCCAGCAGCGGGATTCTCCATTCCCGCAACTGGCCAATGCGGTTTCCCATTGTGGCCATCCCACGCCGTCGGGAAAACCGCGGGCGTGGTGCGCTACCGGCGAAGCGGACGATCCCACCGACGGAGAATCCCGCAGCAAGGTTTTAAACTCCAGACTCACATACCTTATGACATTATTTAAAATTTTGCACTGAACTATAAATATAAGCAATTATTCGCTGTTAAATATTTAATTCCTTGTGCAATTACTGTTTATAAGAATTGTGGATTCCCCTCATCAAATTTGCCAAGTGGTAGTGCCACTTTGTATCATGGAAATATGTGAATCAACCACTAACCATATAAGCTGAATAACATGATTTATAAGCAGAGCTTGTGGCTTTTGCATTCTTCTATTTCTAGGTATATGCTTAAGAAACCCTATTGCACTGTTCTACACAGGAAATATGATCAATAAGAGACAAACTTAATGTTTTTTTTTAAATGGTCAAGTAAACTACCACATAGTGACTGATCACAGCTCTTGCTCCTTTCGGTTTTTTATTGAACATTTACAGTGTTTTTCCATGGTTACCGCCAAAGTTACAGTAATCAATCAGAAAACCAGAAGCAATTACACCTGAAATGCATCATGCGGTCTGAGGTGTTGTAAAAGCATGACATACATGGTAAATCCGCCCTTACCCACATGCACATCAGTCTAGCGTTTCCATTTCAAGCACTGTCTGTCATAATGGTCGCTTAATGAGACTATCAAATTCATTTAGATCTTCTGTGGACTCAGATTCACTGCTGCTGCTACAGTTGGGAATTTCTATGATGGGTACTTTTGAGCAGCTGCCATAACGGAGAAACAATTGAGAAACCATCACACTATTGGGTGTGTTTCATAGGCCACCAACTAGTGAGAAGGATAATAGGGAAGCAGGTTTGCAGGGAAAATTCAGAGGTGAAAAAATAATAGAATAGTAATAACTGCAGACCTCTATTATTCTAACATAGACAGGGAAAATAATAGTGTAAAGGGGAGAGATAGGGAGGAGTTTCTGAAATGTTTTGAGGAGGTATTTCTTGATCAGTATGTTTTCAGCCACTGAGGAATAAGATATTGCTGGGTCTGCTTCTGGATAATGAGGAGTATTAAGTAGATCAAGTGTCAATTGGGGAACATTTAGGGAACAGTGATCATTACATAGTAAGATTTAGATTAGCTATGGAAAAGGACAGAGCAATCCAGGATTTCCCAGGCCTGCCGTGGGTGGAACCCATTGCAGGGGATGTGGTGGTCGAGCCAAAAGTTCATTGCCTTTCTGTGGGACCGGATGAACCCGTTGGTGGGGGGAGGGGTGGACACTGAAAACCCCATCTTTAATTGTAGGAACGCCACTATCAATGGGATGAGAACCAATCTGGACCCGGTTAACTGAAATCAATAGGCTGCCTTTAAAGCGGAGATGGTTTGACTACAGGTAAGGTACATAGCCACAAGGAAAGTTTGGTCAACCAAATACAGAGCTCACTGGGTGATGAAAGTGATAGAAAATAAGATGAAGTAGAAACACACAGATGTTAGACAGATAATACAAGAACTAGGCTGAATATAGAAATTTTTATAATAATAATTGCTTATTGCCACAAGTAGGCTTCAATGAAGTTACTGTGAAAAGCCCCCAGTTGCCACATTCCGGCGCCTATTCGGGGAGGCTGGTACGGGAATTGAACCGTGCTGCTGCCTTGTTCTGCATTACAAGCCAACTATTTCGCCCACTGTGCTAATTGAGCCCCTAATCTATCTCTTCAGCATTTCGTATGCCTTCTTGACCAACTTATCCACATGCATTGCCACTTTCAGTGATTGGTGGACATGCACGTCTAGATCTCTCTGCCTGTCAGTATTATCTCACACTTGCCCAGATTAAACTCCATCTGCTATTTCTCCGCCCAAGACTCCAATCAGTTTATATCCTGCTGTATCCTCTGACAATCCTCTTCACTATCCGCAACTCCACCAATTTTTGTGTCATTTGCCAACTTACTAATCAGACCAACTACATTTTCTTCCAAATAATTTATATACACCACAAACAACAAAGGCCCCAGAACTGATCCCTGTGGAACACCGCTGGTCACAGCCTTCCATTCAGATAAGCACCCTTCTACTGCTAACCCATGTCTTCTGTGCCGAAGCCATTCTGTATCCAACTTTCCAGCTCTCCTCTGATCCCATGTGACTTCACCTTTTGTACCAGTCTACCGTGAGACAGCTTTACTGAAGTCCATGTGTACAACATCTACTGCCTTTCCCTCATATATCATCTTTGTCACTTCCTCAAAAAACTCAATCAAATTAGTGAGGCACAACCTCCCCTTCACATAACCATGCTGCCCATCATTAATAAATCCATTTGTTTCCAAATGCGAGTAAATCCTGGGTGCAATTCTCCCAGCCCCGCGCGGGCCGGAGAATCGCCGCAACCGCTCCACGCGGCCCCGCGCCAGCGCACGATTCTCCGAGAATCGGCACCATTTGTGGCAGCGTGTTTGGTGCAGTGCCGGTCACGGACTGCTGTACACGGCGAGGCCACCAATTCTCTGGCCCCGATGGGCCAAGCGGCCGCGCAGAAAAAGCAGAGTGCCAGCGGCGCCGTCCACACCTGTTTGCTGCCGACGGGAACTCTGCGCGAAGGGTCAAGGGGTGGCCTGTGGGGTTGGGGTGAGGGGGGGCTCCGTCCCGGAGGGGGGGGGGGGGGGGGGGGGGGGGCTTCCGATGGGGCCTGGCCCGCAATTGTGGCTCACCAATCGGTGGGCCGGCCTCTTCCCCCCCCCGGGCCTACTTTGTTGTGCGTCCAGCCCCTGAACCCCCGCGCCATGTTGCGTCGGCCCCGGAGCGTTCAGTAAGGCTACCGTGCATGCGCGGGTTGGCGCGTCGCCATTGCACATGTGCGGGTTGATGCTGTCCCCAGTGTGCGCCAGGAAGTGAGGCTGGAGTGGCGTGAACCGCTCCAGCGCTGTGCTGGCCCCCTGTGGGGCCAGAATCGCTACTGCCCGCACACGTTTCGTGCTGTTGTGTAACGCAACGGCATTCACGATGGTGCGGACACTCTGTTCCGCGATCGGAGAATCGTGCCCCCATCTCTAAGAATTTTTTCCTGCCACTGTGGTCAAACTGACTGGTCTGTAGTTTTTTAGGTTTATGCTTACACCCTTTTTTGAACAAGGATGCAATATTTTCAGTCTTCCTGTCCTCCGGTACCACCACTGTATCTAAGGAGGATTGGGAGATTATTGCCAGTATAATATCAAAGCCTACTTCCCAGCACATTCTCTTCATGAACTTTTAACCATCAAGAATCTCAGCTACCTCTTCTTCACTTGGAATTTGGCAGCATTTTATTCTTTTTTAAAGACAGATGCAAAGTACTCATTTAGTACCTCAGCCATGCTGTCTGCCTTCATAAGAAGGCTCTTTGGATCCCTAATCTTCCCGGGCCTTCCTTTTACGAGCTCTTTACTATTTATTTGCAGGAGACTTTTAGATTCTCTTTTATATTAGTCATCAGTCCCTAATCTTTCCTTGCCCCTCTTCCTTTCTTTTCTATTTCCCAATCTCTCATTGCGAAATCACACTTGAGGCTGATGCAGCTTTACACAGAATGCACAAGTAAGGATTGATCAGGCTAAATAATCCACTGCTGTTTTCAATCATTGAAGAATCTTTTGTATATCACTGTTTCCTAGTTTTAAGGGGATTTCCTCTTTGGTTTTTAAATGTTGCCAATGAAGAAAATAAATTATTTTATCATAAAGAATAATAACTTATTCTGGTCTGCATATAGTGCTTTGTTGAATTCTAAAAAATAATATTATAAATGCTAATGAAAATTATTTGCAGCATCAATTAAATTGGTTTTGAACTCAGAAAACAGGTCTCATGTGGAAGGTAATATTCTGCAAGATTTACGTATGGTTAGAATTCCTGTGAGTGATCATATCATTCAAACTCAATTTGATTAAATCTCCTCTCCACCATTTCTTTGAAGGCCTTAATCCATTTTAAATAAATAGGACACCTGCTCTTGTAAAATGTCAGCAATAAGAATTTGATAGGAATTTGTTAAGAATTGCTGGAGACATTCCCATCTCATTTGTTCGAGAAAGTAGACACGTGGGAGCTGTATATTGAGGCAGCGACTTCTGCATCATTTCAAACAATGCAGCACAGAACCAGTAATGTATAGGTCTGGAAAAGACCACTTGAATCCAACTGGCCAAGTTAATAGATAGAACATATACTAATTGCCCTTAGATTCAGCTAATGTATGTCCAATTCCCTCTGAGAAAAATCTCTCAGCCTTCATGGCCTCTCTGGGCAATACATTCCAAACATTCACCACCCTCTGTTTGATCGAAGTACAGTGTATTTGAACTCATCTGGTGAGGCCTTCACAGTGTGCAGATCCTGAGACTTTTGCTCAGGCATCTGTTTAAAAAACATCTGCAAAATCCAAAACCTAAAAAGCACAGAAAGTCTTCCATGCCCAGAAGGGCAGTATAGAATAGATTTCTGATGCAAAGTCAATCGTCAGAGTATTCCAACTCTAGTTTTCATGGTACAGCCATACAAGAATGTCGTACATCTGTCTTTAACATAATTAAATATTCCAAAACATGTCAAAGCAGGAATATCAGACACAATTTGACACTTGGCTACATTAGGAAATACTATTTTTATATTATATCAAACAGAAAAAAAAAGAGGACAGCACGGTAGCATTGTGGATAGCACAATTGCTTCACAGCTCCAGGGTCCCAGGTTCGATTCCGGCTTGGGTCACTGTCTGTGCGGAGCCTGCACATCCTCCCCGTGTGTGCGTGGGCTTCCTCCGGGTGCTCCGGTTTCCTCCCACAGTCCAAAGATGTGCAGGTTAGGTGGATTGGCCATGATAAATTGCCCTTAGTGTCCAAAATTGCCCGTAGTGTTGGGTGGGGTTACTGGGTTATGGGGATAGGGTGGAGGTGTTGACCTTGGGTAGGGTGCTCTTTCCAAGAGCCGGTGCAGACTCGATGGGCCGAATGGCCTCCTTCTGCACTGTAAATTCTATGATAATCTATGAAATATTAACAATTTCTTGGTTAAAAGGATAGGTTTTAAAGAGAATCCTAAAGGAAGAAAGAAAGGTGGAGGGCCAGAGAGGTTTATCGAGGGAATTCCAGGCCATGGTACCTTGACAACTGAAGAAGTTACGGCATCCAAAGGTGAAGCTGAGAAAATCAGGGATGTGCAAGAGGCCGGAATTGGAGGAACTTAGAGTCTCGTGCAGCTGGAGGAAGATTCTAGAGATAGACAGGGCACGGAAAGATTTGAAAACAAAGGGGAACAATTAAAATTGTGATGTTGCTTAACCAGAAACCAATGCAGATCATCAAGCATGCTGGTGATGTCGAGTGAACAAAATTTGGTGCAAGTCCTGATATGGGCAGCAGGGTTTTGGATATGATCACGTTTACAGAGAGTGTAAGTGGGAGGCCGCGGCCCAGAGGCATTAAAAGATAACAAAGGCATGATGAGCATTTTAGTAGCAGATAAGCTGATTGGAGGGACCTGGGAGGTGGGCAACACCGCAGGAGTGGAAAGAGTCAATTTTGGTGATGGGGAAGATATGGGTTCAGAAGTTCAGGGTCAAATAGGAACAGTAGATTATTAATTATTGTCATCCAAAAGCCTATTTATGATACAAAAAGAAAGTGAGTCAAAACCAGATTGATTTCAGTTACAGGAAGTGACCTTATTGTAGGTGGGAGGAACCTATCAGTCACTCAGTTTCCCAACTAAATGCGTTACGTTTATCAATGGTCTTATCAAATCGAAAATGATCATTTTTGATGCCCTAAATAAGTTTGAAGTTTAAAGTAATTCACTTCCTTTAGAATTGCTCCCCAAAATATTACTCAGTATAATTTTGAAAAGAGAGTCAACAAATAATCCAAATAAATTTTCCAAATCATACAAATTACCCTGTATTTGGATAATTCTCATTAAACACAAAATTATCTAATTCAGATCACTCTGGGTGTACAAATTACTGACATTATACTATTCAAAGTAATATTTTTATCAATCTACTGATCACACCAGTGACTATTTATGACTGCAATGTTACGGGAGTGTCAAAACTTCATTAATCAGCAGGATCGGAGGTTTTGAATGAGTAATGGCTTGGTGCATTTACGCTCTCAATAACGGACAGAATCAATCTTTCCAGATTTGTGTGCTTACTTTGAAGATCCCAATGTTACAATTTTTCAGCTTCCCTACCTGAATCATCATTTTACAAAATGATACTTCTGGCAGGATGCCCATTCACTAGGGAAATCAAAATGGAAATAAATCATGGAAAGAGCATGCATGGATTGTCAATAAGTATTCCTGCTGACTAAGGCTTAAAAACCAGGAATGCAACTGTGTAAAATTGTCTTCGCTGTTTGCTGAAAAGTGTATTGATCCATCACTAATCTGAAAATTTTATCTAAGCCATTATCTGCTGCATTAACTGCCAAGGTGTTCCACAAATTGACAACCTTTTAGAGAAGAAACACGTTACTCAGATAAACATTTCAGTCCTGCTTGCAGAAGCTGTAAGGTTACATTCCAACCTGGATTTGGTCTGGAACAGTAAGGTGACTTACAGTGGGGCATGGTTGGTTATGCAGCAGCAGTGATTGAAGCACATTTATGGAATGCCCAGGAAACCCTTGGAAACCATCTCAGTGGAAATACAGGAACTTACTGCATGACCAGAGACCAAGAACACGACAACATAGTGTTTAGCACAATTGTTTCACAGCTCCAGCGACCCAGGTTCGATTCCCGGCTGGGTCACTGTCTGTGCGGAGCCTGCACATTTTCCCCGTGTCTGCGTGGGTTTTCTCCAGGTGCTCCAGTTTCCTCCCACAGTCCAAAGATGTGCGGGTTAGGTGGATTAGCCATGCTAAATTGCCCTTGGTGTCCAAACAAAAAAAAGTTAAGTGGGAGTTACTGGGTTATGGGGATAGGGTAGATAGGTGGGCTTGAGTAGGGTGCTCTTTCCAAGAGCTGGTGCAGGCTTTATAGGTCAAATGGCCTCCTTCTGCACTGTAAATTCTATGATTCTATATTCCTCACCCGCTGAGCCCAAGGCCTGAATTGGAAAGAAGGCTGCCATCTGGGTGTTTTATGAAACAATAAAAACTTGAATGGTGTATTGCCTTTGGGGTAGTAAAATGTCCCAAGGTACTACCCACGAGGGTAATCAGACAAAAAAATACACATTGAATCAAAGAATTATGGGTCATAACCAGTTGACTGATTAAAGTGATAGATTTTAAGCAGAGTTTTATGGGAAGAGCAAGTAGCAGAGAGCTTTAGGATGGGAATTCCAGAGCTTAGGAATAAGAGCCGAAGACAGGGCTGCCAATGGTCTGGCAAAGGACACTGGAAAGCACTAGAAGCCACTATTGGAAAACCACACAATTTCAGAGGGTTGTGAGATTGCAGGAGGTTCGAGAGATTGGGAGGGACCAGGTCATGAAAGGATCTGAAAACAAGGAGTGGAATTCTCCCAATTTGAGACCAAGTGCTATGGGGACAGGAACACCGGTCAATGGGAAAACATGCCAAATCTTCCAGCCCCAACCTCATTAATTATGCACCTGGGTATTTCACCATCTTCAGTGGCAGGGCAAGCCTGGATGATGCATAGTCTGCCTTTGTGTCTGTGTGCCATGCTGAAAAGGCTCCCAAAATCACTGACCCACCATTGAAGAAAGAAGGTGAACTTTCTGAATGTGAAGATACATCTCCAAGAGCACTCTGGGAGCAGAAGATGACCTTAGAATGAAGATGGATCTCCTGCAACATGCCAAGGCTGCAAGACAGACCTACTCATGGACACCTTAGTTGAAAGGTCCACTTGCAGAATCTTCCCTGACCCACTGCTGTGGCATTCCAGGGTACAGGGTTCCAGGCGGTCACCATCCTGAACTCCAGAGGCAGCCCCAGGCAATGTTCAGATGAGCCTCAACTGCTGCACAGCAGGTTGTTCTGAATGTCTTTCAGATCAGCATGTTTTCGTGCCAGCATCACGGAGAATCTGACGTGGGGAAGTCAGGCCTTTATCTGCAAACCAATGATGGGATGCAAATGAGGTTCACACCAGCCTCTGGCAGGTTTTCCAACCTGCGCTGGCCTATCAGCGATTTATCACACTGTAAATTCACACTGGCGTGAAACCCATTTCTGGCATTCCTGCCACATTCTCCCACCATGCCTGCCATCAAATAGGTTGGCAGGGGGCTTGGGAAAAATCTATACAAGTAATAAAATATAAAAATTCTCCCCCTCATGACGCTGCAGACGCGAACCGTGATTGGGTGGAGAATCGGGTGTACAACCAAAATCAAAGTCCATGCCCGGCACCGATTCGGCCGACATGCTCCAGTCCCTCCTGGTGACGATAACGAGGCTTGCGCCACACACTGTGAGCTAAGCATTTGCATGCATTTAAATATGATTAGCGGGCTGGACACATTGGGCGGGAGTCTCTCAGCCTACGCCAGATCGGGGAATCGCTGGTCCAGGCGCGAATTGCGCGATGCCACCCTGATGCCGGTCTGCCAATTCGCCGGTGAGCAGAGGTCACCCACACCACAGCATGCTAGAATTTCAAATTCAGATTGAGCGAGAGAAGATAGAGTGCCATACTGGAGTTTTAGCATTGGGCAGAGGTAATTATACAGTCCTGAGGAAAGAGTTGGCCCAAGTAGACTGGGCACAAATAATTGAGGGTAGGACAGTTGAGGAACAATGGCAGACGTTCTGGGAGATATTAAACAGCTCTCAATGAAAGTACATTCCCAGAGAGGAAGTGCAATTGTAAAAGGGAGAAAAACGTTCTATGGCTAAACAAAGAAGTCAAGGAAGACATAAAGGCAAAATCTAGGGCATACCATACCGCAAAAGCTACTGGTAAACTGGAGGATTGGGAGAACTTTAAGGTTCAGTAAAAGGCTACTTAAAGTAAAATCAAAAGAGCTAAGATGAACTACGAAAGGAAACGAGCAAAAAATAAACCAAAAGTTTCTAATAATAATAATCTTTATTATTGTCACAAGTAGGCTTACATTAACACTGCAATGAAGTTACTGTGAAAATCCCCTAGTCGCCTAGGCTCCTGTTTGGGTACACAGAGGGAGAATTCAGAATGTCCAATTCACCTAGCAAGCACATCTTTCGGGACTTGTGAGAGAAAACCGGAACACCCGGAGGAAACCCACGCTGACACAGACAGTGACCCATGCGGGAATCAAACCTGGGACCCTGGTGCTGTGAAGCAACAGTGCTAAGTATATAAAAAGGAAGAGAATGGCTAAAGTAAATATTGGCCCTTTACTGGTGATGTAATAATGGCGGAGGCATTGAACCAATATTTTGCCTCTGTCTTCTTGGTGGAAGATAATAAAAAATTTCCAAAAACTACATTTAATGCAGAGGAACTCGGTGCAATAACCATCACTAGGGAGATAGTATTAAATAAATTGATGGGATTAAGGGCAGATAAGTCTCTTGGATCTGATGGCCTGCATCCTAGGGAATTAAGGGAGGTTGCAGCAGAGATAGGGGATGCATTGGCTATGATATTTCAGAATTCCTTGGATCTGGAAAGGTGCTAGTGGATTGGAAACACATTAATGTGACACCCTTATTCCAAAAGGGAGAGAGGCAAAAAGTAGGAAACCACAGACAGGATAACTTGACTTCTGTGGTGGGGAAGTTGCTGAAATCAATCATTAAGGAGGAGATTGGCAGCATGGGGGCCTCACGGTAGCTTGGTGGTTAGCATCAATGCTTCACAGCTCCAGGGTCCCAGGTTCGATTCCCGGCTGGGTCACTGTCTGTGTGGAGTCTGCACGTCCTCCCCGTGTGTGTGTGGGTTTCCTCCGGGTGCTCCGGTTTCCTCCCACAGTCCAAAGATGTGCGGGTTAGGTGGATTGGCCATGCTAAATTGCCCGTAGTGTAAGGTTAATGGGGGGATTGTTGGGTTACGGGTATACGGGTTACGTGGGTTTAAGTAGGGTGATCATTGCTCGGCACAACATCGAGGGCCGAAGGGCCTGTTCTGTGCTGTACTGTTCTATATTCTATGGTGGCACAGTGGTTAGCACTGCTGTCTCACGGTGCCAAGGTCCCAGGTTCGATCCCAGCTCTGGGTCACTGTTCATGTGGAGTTTGCACATTCTCCCCATGTTTGCATGGGTTTCGCCCCCACTACCCAAAGATGTGTAGTGTAGGTGGATTGGCCATGCTAAATGGCCTCTTAATTGGAAAAAATGAATTGGGCACTCTAAATTTTGTGTTTTAATTAAGGAGGACATGACCGAACATTTGGAAAGACAAAGCTGAATCCATCATCGTCAGCATAGTTTTATGAAGGGCAAGTCATGCTTGTCAAACGTGCTTGAGTCCTTTGAAGACTTAACCAGCCGGACTAGGAGGGGCTGCAGGAAGAGCCTGGGGACCACCCGTGGGGCCAGCCAGAGAATGGAGGACAGGGGGCGACGATGAGGGTCTGACATGCCTGGAAAACCAGTGAGGCCATCATCCTTGCCTGCTATTCATTGGACATGGCATCATCTGTCATCTCTCCCCCTTTTCCACCCTGCCAGGATCTTATACATCACTCCAGGGTGATGGGCCTGTGCCAGCACAGTCAGCGGGTCAATATACAAGGCAGGAGGGCGATGATAACCTGCTGTGAGCTGAGCTCTGAAGCTCCTTAATCTATGCCACAGTCTGACTCCAGTCTGTCTGCTGACAGGGTACACTCACATCCATCACCTGCATGTGGTATGCCTTGCGGGGAGGCCTAAGTCTAGGACAGTGAGCCTGGAGAATTGGGGATGCAGCTGGCCCACAGTGTGGAATAATGTGACGGAGGCTTCACAGACTTAACATGTTTAATGCTGGACATTCATGACCCCAACTGTCCCGACCCGCGATGATGCCACCCCCACTCTCTCCCAATGCCACCTCAGTGATCCTTGATCTACTCAGCCCTTCGTGCTCTTTCGCTTGTTTACGTTTGTCCCCAGGATGCACATCAGAGGTTGAGGTAGCCTGCTGTTTACCACGTCCTGTGATCTTTGATGTCGGTCTGGGGCTGGAGGTGCTCGCCCGGCGTGCTGGTGTCACTGGCTTTGTTGACTCCAATAGGCGCCACTGGCAAAGCGGAGGCGGGGGAACACTTGAGAGGCAGGTGACCGCTGCTGTCACCCTGTAGGGAGGCACTTGCTGGCCTCCAGCGCTCCCTCCTCCCAGTGAGTGCTCGTAGGGCCCTGGGGTGACGTTGTGATGGAGGGGCAGCTGGATTGAGCTCTGGGTGCCCCTGCATCATCTGGCTTTGCCATCCCTGGTGGTTTCACATTGCCTGCACCATGGTGTCGATGCCCTCAGCGAAGGCCCTCTGTGACTGGGCCATGCTCTGAAGCGCCCCGCCAAAGTCCACCTGTCTCTGGGACACAGCCCTCAACGACTGTGACATGCTCTGGAACTCTTCGGCAAAGCCCACCTGAGACTGGGACATGCTCCGCAGCACGTCGGCAAAGACCACCTGCATCAGGGACACATTCCCCAACGACTTGGACATGTTGTCTAGATCCTCAGCCATGGCCGTCACTGACTGAGCAACGAATTGGACACCACTGCCCATAGTCTTTGGGACTCTTCCAATCGGGTATGCACCACTGGAGTGTCGCTGACATACTCACTGAAGCTCAGCCTCACCCTAGCGACTGCATCAGCTCTGGGATAGCCTACTCCGGAGACTCGACATCTGACTGGGACCCAGTTGGATCCTGGGATCCAGCAGATCTCCGACTGCTGTCTCCCCTGGATGTTTCTGCCTCCACCTGATGTGCATCAGCAACTGCGTGGTACTCAGCAGATGCCCCAGTGTCCCAGAAACCTGTCCACTATGTTTGCCCACCGAGGTGTCTGTCTCTGCGCTGGTGGAAGGTAGGGTTGACAGCTGTGACGTTTCGATGATGGCATCCTCGGAGCTGTCCTCTGAGATGTTCTCTTGGATCCCGTCTGTTGTGGGCCAATGTCTCCTGCGGGGTCTCAGAGGAGGCATTGTGAGCCGCACCCTGCAAGCTTCGCAGTGGGTGGGGGGGACAGTGTGGACACCGATGTTGGGCATGGTTGGGGTGTGCCGGTGGGTACCATGGTATGCTGCAGCACAGATGCGGTATTGTCCTGGCGGGGGTGGTTTGGGGAAGTGCTAAGTGCAGCACGGTAGCATAGTGGTTAGCACAATTGCTTCACAGCTGCAGGGTCCCAAGGTTTGATTCCCGGCTTGGGTCAGTGTCTGTGTGGAGTCTGCACGTTCTCCCCGTGTCTGTCTGGGTTTCCTCCAGGTGCTCCGGTTTCCTCCCACAGTCCAAAGATGTACAGGTTAGGTGGATTGGGCGTGATAAATTGCCCTTAGTGTCCAAAATTGCCCTTAGTGTTGGGTGGGGTTACTGGGTTATGGGGATAGGGTGCAGGTGTGGTGTTGGGTAGGATGCTCTTTCCAAGAGCCAGTGCAGACTCGATGGGCCGAATGGCCTCCTTCTGCACTGTAAATTCTATGATATCTATGATATCTAAGTGCAGGGACATCGGGGTAGGGGTTGGTGGGACGCTGCCAACTCACCCGGTGGAGGTCGTTTAGCTTCTTGTGGCATTGGGTGGCGGTCCTCCTACTCCCCGAGTTGATGGCCTCTGCAACTGCATCCCAGACGGCACTGGCTGCCCTGTGGCTGACCATCTGAGCCCCTTGGGGGAACAGGGTATTCCTTCTGGACTGCATTGCATCCATCAGTCTGACCAGGTCGGCATTTCCGAATCGTGGCGCTGGTCTGCCCGGTGGCATGGCCGCGATCAGTTTAAGACCTGTTCCCCCTCGTTCGCGGGGAGCTGCCAAGCACGGTCCCAGTGAATCAGCTGGTGGGACAGTCTCTTCCGGCTAGAAGCCCATGGGACATCATTAAGTGGCCTAAGTACATATCAGTGACGGCCCCACTGGGACAGCCGTCCCGAAACACCTGGTTGTTCCCGCTCGCTACCACACTTAGAAACCTTTCCATTCGGCCGCGCCCAGCATTTCCCACATTTCGCCAATAAAATCATGGGCTGGGTTCTCCGCACCCTGATGCCAAAATCACACCAGATGTATGAAAAGGAAGTGCTTCACACTTATGTTAATCTGAGTTTAAAGATCAATCGCTGGTGAGGCCACAACTTCACTAGTGTGTGCAATTCTAATCACCACATTACAGAAAGTACGTAATTGCTCTGGAGAGAGTCCAGAGGAGGTTTACAAGAATGTTGTCAGAGCTAGAAAAGTGTAGCTATGAGGAGAGATTGGACAGGTTGGGGTTATTTTTCTTGGAACAAAGAAAGCTGAAGGGGGACTTAGTTGAGGTGTACAAAATTATGAGGGGAAGAAGTCGGGTGGACAGGATAAAATAGTTTCCCTCAGTGGAGACATAGATTCAAGATAAGTGGCAGAAGGTGTAGAGGGGACATTAGGAAGAACCTTTTTACGCAGAGGGTAGTGGGAGCCTGCAATTCACTGCCCAGGTTGGTGGTGGAGGCAAAGACTCTAAATTCTTTTTTAAAATACCTGGACCTGCACCTAAGGTGCTCCAAGCTACAGGGCTATGGGCCGGGTGCAGGAAAATGGAATTAGAAAGGGAACCTGGGTACCTTCGGGCTGGCGTGGACAAGACCGGCTGAATGACCTCCTTCTGTGCTGTAACTTTTCTATGGTTCTAACTCAGAATTTGTTCTCTATCCCAGTCACCCATCAGAACCAGTTTTAGCTTTGTTATATTCCACTGATTAGCATTCCATTGTTAAAAATAAACGAGTGCTGTTATTTTCCTTACTGAATGCATCAGCAAGATAAATAGCGAGTAGAATAATTGGAACTAATTTCTATTTGCTTTGTGACTGCAGAACACTTATGGCAAGTCTCTGCCACATTGGTACCGTCCGCATATTACCAGTGGTTTCTACAATGCATACATTGCTTGTGCCCAGAATATGTATTGTGCTGATAAGGAAGGATAAACATCAACATATCTCCACCATCTCTCTTCCTGGCAAAGTGGAGTAGGAGGTGCTCCAAGAAAATTGCTGCCACGGCAAAACAATAGAGGTTCAACTCCAAAGTTTAGTTCCCCATCAGAAACTGATACCGAAATAACAGATTTGCTTATCAATAAATCCTATTGATTTCATTACTTACTCAGCCAAACCTCGCCAAACTGTCCAGCGCCCAGTTTATTTAACATCTTCAAGGATTCTCTTGGGATTTCCCACTCATCAGGCCACCATGGCTTCCGAGGAATCAGCATTGGACAGGGTTTAATCAGACGTTGACACAATCCATCAGAATTTTCTGAAGAAATAATATCGGTGGTCAGTCACCTAAGACAGTCCTGTATGATTAGAGTAAGGTTTGTGTTTTATTGGCTGCATATACTTACTTGCATAATACAAAACAAGTTTTTGTAAAGTGGTAAATGTGACTCTCGGAGTGATATAATAACCACCATTGTCAAGGGTTCTAATCTTGTAGTGCTTCACTATTTCTCCATGTTTTGAGTCATAGTCCCTCACGGAAAGTGAAAAGGAACCTACACAAGACAGCAAAAGAGATGGTTAAACCTTTAATAAGTCAAATACGATCATATAAACAATAGAATTTTACCATAACGAAGACCCGTCTTCACATTCAGGAGACTCTCCATCATGTTGTGTGGTATTACCACCAAGATAAATGGGATAGATTTTGAACAGATCTAGCAACTCAAGACTGGGCAACCATGAGGCAGCAGCAGAATTGTATTCAACCACAATCTGAAACCTTATGGCCACCGGGCAAATCCCCCATTCTACCATTACCACCAAACCAGGGGATTAACTCTGGTTCAATGAAGAGTGCAGGAGAGCATGCCAGGAGCAACATCAGGCATACCGAAAAATGAGGTGGCAACCGGGTGAAGCTACAAAATAGGACTACTTATGTGCAAACAGCATAAGCAGCAAGTAATAGACAGAGCTAAATAGTATCATAACCAATGGATCAGATCGAAGGGTCCTGCCACATCCAATTGTGAACGATGGTAGAACATTAAACAACTCACTGGAGGACCAGGCTTCGCAAATGTCCTTATCCTCAATGATGCAGGAGCATAGGTACAAAATACAGCCATTTGCAACAATCTCCATCCAAAAGTGATGAGTGGATGACCCATCTGGGCCTCATCCAGAGGGCACCAGAAACACAGATGCCAGTCTTCAGCCAATTTGATTCCCTCAACGTGACATCAAGAAATGGCTGAAGACACTGGATACTTCAAATGCTATGGGCCCTTCCACTATTTCAGCAATAAGTCCTGAAGACTTGTTCTCCAGAACTTGCTGCACCCCTTACAAACTATTCCAGTACAGCTACAGCACTGGAATCTACCCGGCAATGTGGAAAATTGCCCAGGTATGTCGTGTACACAAAAATCAGGACAAATCCAGCCCAGGAATTTCCTGCTCCATCAGTCTACTCTTGTTCATCAGTAAAATGAAGGGGTCATCAACAGTGCTGTCAAGCAGCACTTACTCAGCAATAACCTGCTCGCTGATGCTCAGTTTAGGTTCCGCCAAGGTCACTTAGAGCAACCTTGGTTCAAACAGGGACAAAAGAGCTGAATGCCAAAGGTGAGGTGAGAGTGACTGTCCTTGACATCAAGGCTGCATTTGACTGAGTATGGCATCAAGGAGCCCTAGCAAAACTGGAGTCAATGGGAATCGTAGGAAAACCCTCCGCTGTTTGGAATTATATCTGGCACAAAGGATCATGGTTATCGTTGTTGGAGGTCAATCATTTCAGTTCAGGACATCACTGCAGAAGTTCATCAGGGTGTCTTAGGCCCAAACACCTTCAGCTGTTTCATTAATGAAGGTCAGAAGTGGGGATGTTCACTGATGATTGCACAATGTTCAGCACCATTTGTGACTCTTCAGATAGTGAAGCAATCCATGTCCAAATACAGCACAACCTGGACAATGTTGAGGCTTGGGCTAACAAATG
The DNA here is from genome assembly GCF_902713615.1 of Scyliorhinus canicula. Classification (NCBI taxonomy): domain Eukaryota; kingdom Metazoa; phylum Chordata; class Chondrichthyes; order Carcharhiniformes; family Scyliorhinidae; genus Scyliorhinus; species Scyliorhinus canicula. Next base: position 116,917,617 of record NC_052151.1, read on the forward strand.
GCAGTAACATTTGTGCCATACAAGTGCCAGGCAATGATTATCTCCAGCAAGAAAGAATCTAACCATCACCCTGTGACATTCAATGGTATTGCCCTCACTGACACCCACACAATCAACACCCTGGAGATTGGCCACAAACTGAACTGGACTAGCCAGATATAAGACCAGGTCAGAGGCCTCTCCTTCGATATTTCAGCTGGTAGAACGGAGGACTGTAGATGATTAAAACTGACATCCTTAGGTCGCAGGTTCAATTCCATAAGAGCAGGTCAGAGGCTAGGAATCCTGTGAAGAGTAACACACCTCCTGACTCCCCAGAGTCCATCACCATCTACAAGGCACAAGTCAGGAGTGTGATGAAATACTCTCCACTTCCATGTGTGAAGAATTTGGGATAATTAAGATTAAAAAATGAAATTGGGATAAAATAAAATAAAACAGGGAGTTGATCGGGGCAGCTAACTGAAAAGATATTGAGATGCAAATTAGCATATCATTGAGAAAAGCAAGTATTTAGCTAGGTGACCAGAGGAAAATAATGGGCTATATAAGAGGTAACTTGAAAATGAAGAGGTAAGGAAATTGATATGTATATGCTAAAAGCTGACTCCACAGGGTGGATAACATCAAAGGAAAATAATGATATATCCATAGCACAATGATAGGGGAAAGGGACACAGCTATTATCAAAGCCACACCCAGCTGCAGAAACAATGTCCTGTCAAGTATCAAATTTCACCTTCACTAAAACTGAAAACAGTTTTTCTAAACTTGGCAAATAACATGTAGTATGATAACTATCTGCTAGATTTAGCTCAGAGAGTTTCTAATATTGGATCTTGGTTAGGAACACAGGGGTGTCTCAGACTTCAGGGAATATAGGTAATTGAAAACAAAGGGGTAACTTAATGTTGTGTGTGTATGGCCATCAGAGTAGCTAAGTGTTATAGCATATACTAGTCCTTCTTGTTGTGTGTTTTATTTTTTTTTAAGTTAATAGATATTCATTATTAATTGTTCACACAATGACTGGACTACTCTTCCCTGGTTCACTTATTTTTCTCACAGGATACCAAACTGAAAATAATCACCAATAAGAAGCTGTGTGCACCAAGGGGCGGGATTCCCCAACCCTCCGTTGGGTCGGAGAATCGCCGGGGGGGGGGGGGGGGGGGGGGGGGGGGGTGAATCCCGCCCCACCACTCCGACACCGGCTGCCAAATTCTCCGCGCCGTTTTTTTTGGCGAGGGCGGGAATCACATCCCGACGGTCGGGGACCATTGGCAGTGCCCCCCCCCCCGCCCCCCCTCCCCGGCGATTCTCTGGGACTCAATGGGCCGAGCGGCCGCCCGTTTTCGGCCAGTCCCGCTGGTGTGAAATACACAAGGTCCATACCGGCGACATGGTTCTGAGGGCGGCCTGCGGCGTCATCGGGGGGGAGCGGGGGGATCCAGCCCCCCGCGGGGGCCCTCACGGTGGCCTGGCCCGCAATCGGTGCCCACCAATCTGCCGTCAGGCCTGTGCCATGGGGGCACTCTTTCCCTCCGCACCGGCCTCTGTAAAGCTCCGCAATGGCTGGCGCGGAGAGGAAACCCCCTGCGCATGTGCAGGGATCTCACCAGCGGTTCTGTGCATGCGCCAGAACACTCTGGCGCTCCCGTGCATGCGCCAACTCGCGCCAGCCGGCGGAGGCCCTTCAGTGCCGGTTGGCACGGCGCCAACCACTCCAGCGCCAGCCTAACTCCCGGAAGTGCGGAGAATTCTGCAACTTCCGGGCGGCCCAACGCCGGAGTGGTTCACGCCACTCTTTGGCGCCGGTACGGCCCGCCCGCCAGTTGGGGGAGAATCCCAGCCAAGGTTCCTTCGACAGCAATTTTCTAACTCATGACAATTACCTTCTAGAAGGACAAAGGAAGCAGACTCATGGGAGGCCTACTCCTCCCCTCTACCCCACCCAAGCCACTCACCACTCTGACTTGGAAATATATTGCCATTCCTTCACCGTCGCTGGCTCAAAATCATGGAACTCCCTCCATAAGAGCACTGTGTGTGTACCTACACCACATGGACTGCAGCAGTTTAAGAAGGCAGCTCAACACTACCTTTTCAAGGGCAATTAGGGATGGGAAATAAATGCTGGCCAAGCCAGCAACAACCACATCCTGTGAGTGAATTATTACAAATGCATTTATATAGCTACTCTCATGGCCTTAGACTTCCCCACAGTGCTTTAAATTTAATTCGGTACGTCTGAAATGTAGGGTCAGATTTTTGTGGAGTTGTGTAGACTCCAGGGTGCATTAAAACTGGTAGGTGGGACCTGCATATAGAAGTGTCACCAGCATTTCCTCCAGATATAATTTTTGCTTGTATGTGAAAAGGGTGGAATGTGACACACACACATGCTGGAAACTCAAACTCAGCAGGGCAATTTGAACTCAGTATTGGGAAGCCCGGTGAGGCATCTTGGGACATCTACCAGTATATCGCGCTCCTGTTCGGTTGCACCCAAACAAGTGCGTGATGCAGCTGGGAAATGCTGGGAGAGTCCTCCTACAGGCTTCCCAACAGCCAGTAAGCCTCGCGAGATCTACCCAGAGGGTAGTGGGTTCCTGGAACTCTCTGCCGGAGGAGGTGGTGGAAGCAGGGACGATAGTGACGTTTAATGGGACATCTTGACAATACATGAATAGGATGGGAATGGAGGGATACAGACCCCGGAAGTGTAGACGATTTTAGTTTAGACGGGCACCATGGTCGGCACAGGCTTGGAGGGCCGAAGGGCCTGTTCCTGTGCTTTACTTTTCTTTGTTCTTTGTTCTTTATTCACACAAACGCGGACCAGGGGGAACAGCACCCAAGGGGTCTCCCAAGCCATCGAAAGCCCCTGGGCAATCAGGGACAGTGCAGGGCCTCCCGGCCCTCCCCCTGAAATGCTGGCACTGTCAGGCTGGCATCTTGGCACTGCCACACTGACACTGCCAAGGTGTCCAGGTGGCACTGCAAAGCCAGAAGAGCACTGCCAGGGTGCCCAGGTGCCAGGATGGCACTGCCATGGGTCAGGGCCTGAGGGAGGGCCATGACCGTGTAAGGAGGGTGGAGGATATGGTTGGGGGGGTGCAGGGCCGGTATGAGAGGGCCTCCGTAAGGGGAGGCCCAAAAGGGGGTGTGGAAAGGCCTGAAAAGCGAGGCCCTCAGTGACCCAATAGCAGGGTGTCATCACTTGGCAGGAGAGGGGGAGGTAATGCCCATGTGTATTGGGGTGATATTGCCCATGGGTAGAGGGTGAGGAGGACCCACAAGTCCCTTTGAGATCGGGACACCTTTTTAAAATGTGCCCCAATCTCTGAGGAGCCAGTCTGGCCACAAGTTCAACTCCCTTGTGGTGAAAATAATTCTAAGCGTTGGCTTAACTGGGAAGAATCTGCCCAGGGCCCAAAAGTGACTAAGTATGTTTAGATAGCAGTGGGGAACTCGTCGACAGAGTCAGAAACTCTCAGAAAACTTGCCACAAATGGCACTTAGAAACTTTTGCATTAGATCACGCCCCTTGTCTCTTGAAAGGCGGAAAAGGTACATAGAACTCCCAAGGTGTCCAGTTATTCAGGTGGCAAGTCCTAATTGAAATAAATCTCCCTGCTTGTGTCTACAAGTTTGGAAAAAAACATTTTCTAGCAGTTTCAATGACTGACATACCCTTAAGGGCTATCATTATAGCATTGTTGAGAGCTGGCTACTTTCCAAAATGTATAATTTTCACCGTGGGGTTCTGACAGGTTGGAGAAGTGGGGTGCTATTGAAAATTCACAGTTTGATTAACATCTCAAAGAGGTTATTGTTTTTTTAATAAATTTAGAGTACCCAATTATTTTATTTCCAACCAAGGGGCAATTTAATGTTGCCAATCCACCTAACTTGCACATCTTTGGGTTGTGGGGGTGAAATCCACGCAGAGATGAGGAGAATGTGCAAACACCACACGGACAGTGACCAGGGGCCCAGATCGAACCCAGGTCCTTAGCCTCGTCAGCAGCAGTGCTAACCACTGCACCACCGTGCTGCCCTACAAAGAGGTTATTGGAGTATCGATGTCTTTGATGTGTGCTTATGAATACAGATGTTTTAGAAAGGATTAAGTGCTTGATAGGGTTTAAAGATATTCAATGGGCTATTATGAATGGGGCTGCCTTTAATATGGTGAACTGTGTATTATATTTTATTTAATTTCATTTCAGCATGGCTCCTGAGTTCTCCCATGGTAGAAACAGGATGAATTGGCATTGAGGGTGTAGGGCACCATGGGTGTAAGTGGGGGATATGGGTTTATATGGAGAGTATGAGGGGCCATTGGTGGGTGGGGGCATGGGTTAGGATATCTTAGCATATATGAGGAATGTGGATTTGTTGCAGAGATGAGATGTGAGAAATGTGACGAATGAAGGATTTTAGGAAAATTCGATCATAAATGCATTCAGCAATTTCAGGGTTTAAAACCTTGGATTAGAGTGTGGTCGACTGCTGCGGTCCTGTTTTTAAAAAAATGATTCTATTTTACAGGTTGTGGACGCTTTTAGCAGACAGTAAGTGAAATTAACAGAGGATTATGTTTTTCAATCCGGGCTAATGCACTGTTGTTTGACTGAGGACAGTCCCTGGAAAGTTAATTTGTTTTTTAGCTCGGGGAGATGATGTCAGTGGTGAGTGGAGCTAAGAGACAGCGAGATTTTGAAAAGATTTTTGGGAGAGAAGAGTTTAAATCTGATCTGGGGGGGCGGTATGGTGGCGCAGTGGTTAGCACTGTTGGGTCATGGCGCCAAGGACCCGGGTTTGAACCCCGGCCATGGGTCACTGTCCATGTGCAGTTTGCACATTCTCCCCATGTCTGCGTGGGTTTCACCCCCACAACCCAAGGATGTACAGAGTGGGTGGATTGGCCACGCTAAATTGCCCCTAAATTGGGAAAAAAAGGTCTGATCTGGCAACCCTTGTTATTTTTTAGACCACAAGTAAAGACAGTTGTCTTTCCCGATAGGATGGTTTAAAAAAAGTAATAATATTTGAAGCAGAGCAGACTTGTCAGAAGACAAGGAAGAGGCTGAAACAACTCAGTTGAAGCAGTTATTTGAAGATGTTCAGAAAGAGTCTTCAGTGGTTTTAACTGGGGCCAAGAATCTGTCCGTGCAGCAAGTATTACGTTATGCCATGCTGGTTTTAAGCCGCGTTAAGAGCTGTATGTTTCTTTTCTTGTTGCTTAATGGGGAATTGTGCAGTAGTGCTAAAAGAGTCGTTTGTTTCAGGTGTAAAGTTAGATTAATATTGCATTCATAATGAAGTTTTGTTTTAAAATATCAAATACCTATTGCTTCGTGCAATCACTCCTGGAGCAAATCTTTCTTTCCGCACAGTCTTACAAAATGAACTAAAATATTGCGGTTTCGGTCCATTATCAGAGCCACTGTTGGGGCCTGGTCTGTGACCGTATTAGAAGTGAAGGGCCTGGTGTGCAAGAAAACAAATGGGCCAATTTCTCAGTAAATCTAGGTGGGTCTCTTAAACTGGCTCAGCACCTGGCAGCCCCTGTGGCTGCCGCCAATCTAGGTTGATGCGAGCTAACCCAACCTCATCCCACACCGGGACCCCTGGGTGAAACTTGTGCCATGAAGGGCACTTTTTCGTGAGGTGGGTGTGCTGAGCCAGCCGATTTCCTGACTCGATCTACCAGCCTCAGGAGTAAAATTCTAGCACGTAATCACTGTTGCTCAACTAATTTTGCACAGCAAGGTCTCACAACAATGTGAGTAATGTTCTCACTTCGGGGGAGTGGAAAAAAATCCACAAGTTGTTGACTCAAAGGTGAGACCACTACAACTAAATCAAAGCTGGCTGCTTGAAGTAACAATATAGTGAGAGTTAACATTCTTGCAGATTCTCAGACACAAAAGAAAATCTAAATAATAGTATTTCAATTTACATAACCTTAAAAACTCACTTTTCTGATTATCAGAGAAGGCCTATGAAATTTTTAGTTCTCAACCAGATAAGTTTGAAGGTCCAACTAACTATTCTAATCTAAAGATGTGAAAAGGTATTTTTTTTAGCAAACATCCAAAATAGAAACACAGGCCCATAACTTCCAGTTTCTGCAGGGTTACATTTGGGGGGCAATTCAGGGGGAATTTAATAAGTGTATTACGTGTATCCTGCAGCTACATCCTAGGATATATAGGCCAGGATTTACCGATATCGCGGCCAAGTGTTGATGCCAGCGTCAAAACCGGCGCAAGCGACGCCGGCGTTATCGGGCCTCCAGGCCCAGTAATTCTCCTCTTCTTCGGGGGCTAGAATGGCGCTAGAGTGCTGTGCGCTGCTCCGCCGCCGAGAGCCGGCCCTACACGGCTGGCATGGGTCAGCGCATGCGCGCCACGGCTGTCCCCTCGCCGGCGCATGCGCATGGTTGCCGTCTCCGTGCTGGCGCGGAGCAACATGTCGGCGACCAAACAGTGGGCCTGCGCGGCAGATCGCAGCCGCCCACCAATTGGAAGCCCCCGATCGCGGGCCTGGACCCCATGGAGCCCCACCCCCCACCCGGAGTCAGATCCCCCCCGCAGGACGTCCACATCGGCCGCGGGTTCAGGATCCGCTGGGTGGTACCAGGTCTGAACCACGCCGGCGAGACTCGGAGGAACTCGGTGGGAGTTTGGCCTGTCGCGCGCGGAGGGGCCACCGACCGGCACCGTGGCAACCGCGCGGGCAGTGCTCCAGTCACTGGAGAATCCGCGGACCGGCGTCGGAGTAGCGTGGCGGGATTCTCGTGCACCCCCGGTGATTCTCTGACCCGGCGCGGGCTCGGATAATCCTTGCCATAGTTTTCCATTGTGAGTCACTTTCTGTCACATTAATGTCACATTAAAGTTTCTGATGCTAATCTGTATAAAGCTCATTGATAAATTACCAACCTTTATTAGTTTCACTCTCTCGGATTAGAAAAGTTCCTAACTTATTGCCAGGTGATAACAATTGCCTCTCAGCGTCTTTGCGGGTTATTTCTCTGAAGAACCATCTGAAAATTAGTAAACAGGAAACCGTTAATGCATGTTTAACTTGACTCAGTTGATAACAATCCCTCTCTTGTGTATAGCACTGAGAAAAACTCATCTTGTCTATCCATAGCAGTCAGCCATATTGAACTAACTTTATTTGCACCTCCCCAACAGAGAGGGCAGCAGAGAGGGCAATGTAACAAAATGCCTAATTTATTCTTTGCAGAGCCTCGAACTTGTATTATTCATCCTAGATTGAGTTTTAATCAAAAACACGATGGCCACAAGCCCTAATGATCCATGTGCCAAACGTGAAATTACACAGACCATGTAAAATCTTGATGAATTGCCTTTATAATTGAACAAATTTCCCCTTTAATTGTCAGCAGGCATGTTTGTGACATCCACGCCTTGTTTTGGACGTTCCAGTAATGAATAGCAAATCTAGCTAAAGGCGGGGGCCCTTTAACCTTTGAAGCTGCCTCCATAAACTACAGATGTACGAACCATAACCCCTATCCCTCATGAAAATGGTGTGTGGGTTCAGGGCAGAAATTCCGAATTTGTGCCTCCAGTGCTATTTTCACCATGATGGCGAGCCTCTCCATTTGTGCGAAAATTCAGGCCTTTGACTCCCTACTCAAAAATATCTCTGAGATAAACTGTGGACCATAATCTGACACCAATATCATCAATTGCAAAACCACATCTCAAAAGCTCAACGCTTTTGGTGCTTGTGGTATTGGGTGTAGATTCAATATTTATCCACTTTTTATAGCTATCATCCAAAATAAAGTATTCTTTCCCTTCAACTTCAAATAAAACAACATGCACATGTTCCCATTGTTTTCTTGTGTTTGACTATGGAACAAAAGGAACCTTGGTTAGATCCTGGGCGGAGTCTCCCGCCGTTCGCTGGTGGCGGGATTCTCTGGTGGCCAACAGAGCACCCTCCCTTGGGTTTCCCAGCGGCGTGGGATAATTTCAATGGGAAATCTGATTAACATGAGTCGGGAATAGAGAATTCTCCCGTCAGCGAACAGTGCACCAATTTTTCCGTCCACACTAGCAGGAGCAGCAGGGCGGACTCGTGACAGAGATTCCCTGTCCAATCCTCATTCTGAGACACACTTCACAACTTTCACCAACTCTTCAAATATCTCTATCAAACTTTGGGACCAAGCATTAGTTTCTCGCTACTGCCTTCATTATGGCTATCCCTCTGTGCATGTTATGAAGTTCCTCGAGCAATATCTCTCTAAACCCTGGTGGAATAATGACTCTTAAATCACATAGAAGCCAGTTTTGATCTACACTCAGTTAATTTCGACATGTGAAACACACATCATAGTCAGCCATTTATGATAGAATTGAGCACTTCACTGAGCACCTCACCACAGCAAGTTTCTTCACTAATTTCCCTGGCAAATATTTGTTTGTAACTGAAGTAATTTGCAGGTAACTCAGTAGCTAAAAACAAATCAGTGTTTACCACCATGAAGCAATACTTATGCTTTTTAACTTTGATGCCACAGTCATGATTTAGAACTTTATTTAACTTTAAAATGTATTCTTTATCTATCTTACTGCTAATCTAAATGTCATCTGAGAAGCAGCATACTTCCTTCATCCACTTATACCTGATCCATAATGCTGTTGAACATTGTGGGAGCAGTAGACACCCCAAATGATAACATTGCTGGTACAGCCCTTTGTATGAATAATGATAAGCACTTCAATGCTCTTGTCAACTAATACTAATAGCAAATATGCATTTGACAAATCTATCTTACTGAACACCTTTCAATTGGCTACATTAGAAAACAAATCTTTATGGATCGGCAGTGAGTATCATTTTCTATCCCCTTATTTACTATTTGTTTTAATCTCCAAAAATCCAAATTGACCCATCTGCATTTTGAACTATCCACAATAGGTGCAGCCCATTCAATGCACTTCACCTTAATTTTCCCTGTTCTTTTAATCTATTCAGCGAGTTATTTACTGCTTCTAACTGTTTGTAAGGAACTGGCGAAGGCTTACAAAATGTCAACTGTACATTGTCCTTTATCTTGACTTCAGCCTTGTGATGCCTAATTTTATCTTTTGGTCTTCCTTGCTCAAAGACCACACTACACTCTCTCAGCACTTCCTCAATGACAGATGTGCTCTTACTGATCCTTACTGTAAATAACTCTGCCCAGTTTAACTGTATCTGAAGCTAATTCAACTCCCAGTGCAAACTCATTCTTAGTCATGCTATAATATGAGTCCAGAATCTCATTAGTTCCAGAATAGTCCATAGTACTGAGGGTAACATTAGTTAAACACCACCTCAAACACATCTGATTATCATAGAATTTACAGTGCAGAAGGAGGCCATTCGGCCCATTGAGTCTGCACCGGCTCTTGCTTAGAGCACCCTACCCAAGGTCAACACCCAGTGGCGTGCAGAGGGGGGGGCCGACGGTGCGCTGGCCCCGGGCATCGATTGGATGGGGGCAGCAGCGTGAAGAGAACGGAGCACCTACCGCGGTCGGCCAGAGCGCGCCTGCGCACCGCGGTGGCCAGAGCGCGCCTGCGCACCGCGGTCGGCCAGAGCGCGCCTGCGCACCGCGGTCGGCCGGAGCGCGCCTGCGCACCGCGGTCGGCCGGAGCGCGCCTGCGCACCGCGGTCGGCCGGAGCGCGCCTGCGCACCGCGGTCGGCCGGAGCGCGCCTGCGCACCGCGGTCGGCCGGAGCGCGCATGCGCACCGCGGTCGGCCGGAGCGCGCCTGCGCACCCCGGTCGGCCGGAGCGCGCCTGCGCACCGCGGTCGGCCGGAGTGCGCCTGCGCCTGCGCCGGAGTGAACAAAAAGGGCGCGAATTCTTCTCCCGAATCGATGGCAATCAATGCCACCATGGGTGAGTTTTATTTATTCTTTATCTTTATCTTTTGATCCATTTTTAAACTCTTCTCTGCACCCTCTCTATAGTTGTCAACTTTACTAAACTGTTGTGCCCAGAATTTGACATTTGGGCCAGGGGCACCCATTTGGGACAGAACCAGTATTTTATGAAGATTCATCATGGCCTCTTAACTTTTGCCCTCTTACCCTTTATACTTAAAGCCCAGGGTCCTATAAATGGGAGATTCTCAGAGACAGGGGCAGCACGGTAGCATGGTGGTTAGCATAAATGCTTCACAGCTCCAGGGTCCCAGGTTCGGTTCCCGGCTGGGTCACTGTCTGTGCGGAGTCTGCACGTCCTCCCCGTGTGTGCGTGGGTTTCCTCCGGGTGCTCCGGTTTCCTCCCACAGTCCAAAGATGTGCGGGTTAGGTGGATTGGCCATGATAAATTGCCCGTAGTGTAAGGTTAATGGGGGGATTGTTGGGTTATGGGTATACGGGTTACGTGGGTTTAAGTAGGGTGATCATTGTTCGGCACAACATCGAGGGCTGAAGGGCCTGTTCTGTGCTGTACTGGTCTATGTTCTATGTTCTACTTGACTGCAAACTGCTGGAGCTCGGATCTTGAACAGAGCTTTATATCTGGATTTGGAGACCCTTTATGCACAAACAGGCCCCACATGAGCAGGGTTTTGTGAAGAAGAAGTGATCTGGAAATGTGTCGACTGTGAAAATTATATTTGTGGAAATTGGGTGAAGTAATGCCGGTGTTTGATGAGACTTGGTGCTAAAGCTTTAGAGAAATGAAGATGGAATTTGAAGATGATTTGAAGAAGTTCAACGTTTTGAAGGATATTGTGGCTGAAATGAATGCGATACATGCTGAATGGGCTGATTAAGAAATGTGTGAGATATGTCTTTGTATCTGCTATGTGTAATTTATCGGTCATATTATTGCAATTTTCCTGTTAATTCATGTTTAATTTACGTTGATTTTGGTGTGATTGCTAATATAAAAGTGAAGTCTTGTATATTGGTCTTAGTTGGGTTGTTTGTAGTTTGTTTCCACAAGGGTCATAACAGTATTTCCATGATGTTGCTGCTCGTATCCTTCTCCATGGGGGTTGCAGAGGAGGGAGGCACAACTTTCGAGACATAACATCTCACCCATTGCTGCAAAGCAAAATGACTGAAGAAGAGAACAATATCCCTAGAATCCCAGCGCTAAGGGGAAATTGACTAACTCTTACAGCGCAATTTAACCTCAGGCAGCCGTCCTATACCTTAGAGATGACCTAGAGGCAGCTTGGGGCCTGTCGTGAAGGTGAGTGAGTGCCTTTAAATTTGCTTATCTTTCACCGGGAGCAGGGTTTGAGGGAATATCAGGTAAGCTCTTCGTTTCTTTTTCTTCTTCTTGTTTTTTTAAAAATCTAGAGGTGATGTCAGGGAAGGCAGTACAATGCTCCTCCTGCAGAATGTTTGAGGTGAGGGACGCCGTCAGTGTCCCTGCTGATTTCATCTGTGGGAAGTGCACCCAACTCCAGATCCTCAAAAACCGTGTTAGAGACCTGGAGCTTGAGCTGGATGAACTTCGGATCATTCGGGAGGCAGAGGGGGTCATAGATAGGAGCTTCAGGGAAGTAGTTACACCAAAGACTGGAGATAGATGGGTAACTGTAAGAGGGACTGGGAAGAAGCAGTCAGTGCAGGGACCCCCTGCGGTCGTTCCCCTGAGTAACAAGTATACCGTTTTGGATACTTGTGGGGGGGGGGACTTACCAGGGGTAAGCCATGGGGTACGGGCCTCTGGCACGGAGTCTGTCTCTGTTGCTCAGAAGGGAAGGGGGGAAAGGAGTAGAACATTAGTAATTGGGGACTCAATAGTCAGGGACACAGATAGGAGATTTTGTGGGAGCGAGAGAGACTCACGTTTGGTATGTTGCCTCCCAGGTGCAAGGGTACGTGATGTCTCGGATCGTGTTTTCCGGGTCCTTAAGGGGGAGGGGGAGCAGCCCCAAGTCGTAGTCCACATTGGCACTAACGACATAGGTAGGAAAGGGGACAAGGATGTCAGGCAGGCCTTTAGGGAGCTAGGATGTAAGCGCAGAGCAAGAACAAACAGAGTTGTTATCTCTGGGTTGTTGCCCGTGCCACGTGATAGTGAGATGAGGAATAGGGAGAGAGAGCAATTAAACACGTGGCTACAGGGATGGTGCAGGCGGGAGGGATTCAGATTTCTGGATAACTGGGGCTCTTTCTGGGGAAGGTGGGACCTCTATAGACAGGATGGTCTACATCTGAACCTGAGGGGCACCAATATCCTGGGGGGGAGATTTGTTAGTGCTCTTTGGGGGGGGTTTAAACTAATTCAGCAGGGGCATGGGAACCTGGATTGTAGTTTTGGGGTACGGGAGATTGAGAGTATAGAGGTCAGGAGCACAGATTTGACTTTGCAGGAGGGTGCCAGTGTTCAGGTAGGTGGTTTGAAGTGTGTCTACTTCAATGCCAGGAGTATACGAAATAAGGTAGGGGAACTGGCAGCATGGGTTGGTACCTGGGACTTTGATGTTGTGGCCATTTCAGAGACATTGATAGAGCAGGGACAGGAATGGTTGTTGCAGGTTCCGGGGTTTAGGTGTTTTAGTAAGCTCAGAGAAGGGGGCAAAAGAGGGGGAGGTGTGGCGCTGCTTGTCAAGGAGAGTATTACAGTGGCGGAAAGGATGCTAGATGGGGACTCTTCTTCCGAGGTAATATGGGCTGAGGTTAGAAACAGGAAAGGAGAGGTCACCCTGTTGGGAGTTTTCTATAGGCCACCTAATAGTTCTAGGGATGTAGAGGAAAGGATGGCGAAGATGATTCTGGAAAAGAGCGAAAGTAACAGGGTAGTTGTTATGGGAGACTTTAACTTTCCAAATATTGACTGGAAAAGATATAGTTCGAGTACACTAGATGGGTCGTTCTTTGTACAATGTGTGCAGGAGGGTTTCCTGACACAATATGTTGACAGGCCAACAAGAGGCGAGGCCACATTGGATTTGGTTTTGGGTAATGAACCAGGCCAGGTGTTAGATCTGGAGGTAGGTGAGCACTTTGGAAACAGTGACCACAATTCGGTGACCTTTACGTTAGTGATGGAAAGGGATAAGTATACCCCGCAGGGCAAGAGTTATAGCTGGGGGAAGGGCAATTATGATGCCATTAGACATGACTTAGGATGTGTAGGTTGGAGAAGTAGGCTGCAAGGGTTGGGCACACTGGATATGTGGAGCTTGTTCAAGGAACAGCTATTGCATGTTCTTGATAAGTACGTACCAGTCAGGCAGGGAGGAAGGGGTCGAGCGAGGGAACCGTGGTTTACCAAAGAAGTGGAATCTCTTGTTAAGAGGAAGAAGGAGGCCTATGTGAAGATGAGGCATGAAGTTTCAGTTGGGGCGCTTGATAGTTACAAGGAAGCGAGGAAGGATCTAAAGAGAGAGCTAAGACGAGCAAGGAGAGGACATGAGAAGTCTTTGGCAGGTAGGATCAAGGAAAACCCAAAAGCTTTCTATAGATATGTCAGGAATAAAAGAATGACTAGGGTAAGAGTAGGGCCAGTCAAGGACAGTGGTGGGAAGTTGTGTGTGGAGGCTGAGGAGATAAGCAAGATACCAAATGAATACCTTTTGTCAGTATTCACTCAGGAAAAAGATAATATTGTGGAGGAGAATTTTGAGACCCAGGCTATTAGAATAGATGGCATTGAGGTGCGTAGGGAAGAAGTGTTGGCAATTCTGGACAAGGTGAAAATAGCTAAGTCCCCGGGGCCTGATGGGATTTATCCTAGGATTCTCTGGGAAGCCAGGGAAGAGATTGTTGAGCCTTTGGCTTTGATTTTTAGGTCATCATTGGCTACAGGAATAGTGCCAGAGGACTGGAGGATAGCAAATGTGGTCCCTTTGTTCAAGAAGGGGAGTAGAGATAACCCCAGTAACTATAGGCCGGTGAGCCTAATGTCTGTGGTGGATAAAGTCTTGGAGAGGATTATAAAAGATACAATTTATAATCATCTAGATAGGAATAATATGATTAGGGATAGTCAGCATGGTTTTGTGAAGGGTAGGTCATGCCTCACAAACCTTATCGAGTTCTTTGAGAAGGTGACTGAACAGGTAGACGAGGGTAGAGCAGTTGATGTGGTGTATATGGATTTCAGTAAAGCGTTTGATAAGGTTCCCCACGGTCGGCTATTGCAGAAAATACGGAGGCTGGGGATTGAGGGTGATTTAGAGATGTGGATCAGAAATTGGCTAGTTGAAAGAAGACAGAGAGTGGTAGTTGATGGGAAATGTTCAGAATGGAGTTCAGTTACGAGTGGCGTACCACAAGGATCTGTTCTGGGGCCGTTGCTGTTTGTCATTTTTATAAATGACCTAGAGGAGGGCGCAGAAGGATGGGTGAGTAAACTTGCAGACGACACTAAAGTCGGTGGAGTTGTAGACAGTGCGGAAGGATGTTGCAGGTTACAGAGGGACATAGATACGCTGCAGAGCTGGGCTGAGAGGTGGCAAATGGAGTTTAATGTGGAGAAGTGTGAGGTGATTCACTTTGGAAAGAATAACAGGAATGCGGAATATTTGGCTAATGTTAAAATTCTTGGTAGTGTGGATGAGCAGAGGGATCTCGGTGTCCATGTACATAGATCCCTGAAAGTTGCCATCCAGGTTGATAGGGTTGTGAAGAAGGCCTATGGTGTGTTGGCCTTTATTGGTAGAGGGATTGAGTTCCGGAGCCATGAGGTCATGTTGCAGTTATACAAAACTCTAGTATGGCCGCATTTGGAGTATTGCGCACAGTTCTGGTCGCCTCATTATAGGAAGGACGTGGAAGCTTTGGAACGGATGCAGAGGAGATTTACCAGGATGTTGCCTGGTATGGAGGGAAAATCTTATGAGGAAAGGCTGATGGACTTGAGGTTGTTTTCGTTAGAGAGAAGAAGGTTAAGAGGTGACTTAATAGAGGCATACAAAATGATCAGAGGGTTAGATAGGGTGGACAGCGAGAGCCTTCTCCCGCGGATGGAGGTGGCTAGCACGAGGGGACATAGCCTTAAATTGAGGGGTAATAGATATAGGACAGAGGTCAGAGGTGGGTTTTTTACGCAAAGAGTGGTGAGGCCGTGGAATGCCCTACCTGCAACAGTAGTGAACTCGCCAACATTGAGGGCATTTAAAAGTTTATTGGATAAGCATATGGATGATAAGGGCATAGTGTAGGTTAGATGGCCTTTAGTTTTTTTCCATGTCGGTGCAACATCGAGGGCCGAAGGGCCTGTACTGCGCTGTATCGTTCTATGTTCTAAAGATAAAGAGGTCAGTGAATAGCTCTAGAACGGGTGCAACTACGTTTTCAATAGGTTTTTTGGTGATATTTAATGAAATATTTACGTGGGGCTTTGGGGCATACAATCAAGATTTGCCCCGGGCATCACCAGACCTCTGCACGCCACTGTCAACACCTCCACCCTATCCCCATAACCCAGTAACCCCCCCCCCCCAACACTAAGGGCAATTTTGGACACTAAGGGCAATTTATCATGTCCAATCAACCTAACCTGCACATCTTTGGACTGTGGGAGGAAACCGGAGCACCCGGAGGAAACCCACGCACACACGGGGAGGATGTGCAGACTCCGCACAGACAGTGACCCAAGCTGGGAATCGAACCTGGGACCCTGGAGCTATGAAGCAATTGTGCTATCCACAATGCAGCCATGCTGCCCACATCTGCTCCCATCATGGTGAGGAAAGCATTTACTTTATCTACATCTCCTATTGTATTTGCTTCTGACCAAATGTGTAAGTTTTGTTTGTCCATTTGCATTATATAGCAATCCTCTTTCATAGGGCTGAATCCCCCCACTGTCCCCAAATATGCCTTCAGTACCATTTTTTTCAATTGCATATTGTGCTGACTCACTGAATACGATGTGCACATGGGCCTGGATTCTCCGAGCCTCAGCATCACAATCGCACTCGACGCGGGCCGGAGAATGGGTGTCAGATCCGCGATCGGGTCCAGCGTCGCTCCCACGATTCTCCGGGGACCGGTGAATCGCCACCAATCCCGAGCGCATGGGCGACGCAACTCAAGTTGGGGGCCATTGAAAGAGGCCCCCGCAGCGATTCTCAGCCGACAACCAGCCGAGTACCCGCCAGCGTTGTGAACTCATGGTTCCACCCGGTGGGATCTTGGAGTGGTGGCTGCAGACTCAGTCCGCGGCTGCCTTGGTGGGGGGCGGGGCATCCGTCACGGCCAGGCTCGCGATTGGGGGCCACCGATTGGCGGACGGGCGTGATCTCGGGTGGGCCCACGGTGTGGGTCCGCCATGTTGCACGGACCCGCGGCCAGAAGTGCAGAGCCCCGTATCGGCAGCCATGGCTGCGAGGAGCACTCCGGGGCCTTGCTAAACCCCCTACAAAACGGAGAATCACTCTGGACTTTCTCCAGGAAAATCCAGAGTGATTCATGCTCATTTTCTCGTGGACATGGGGGCATAGCCCCATTATTGGAGAATCCCGCCCATGGAGTTTCCTCAAAATCTACTTTAGGAGTTCAAAAATGCGTCACAATTTTCTTCAAGTCTTGATTTATCAAATTAAATGTAAAATAAAATAAAATTCCATCTCATCTTATTGTGGTCATCTTTCAGTTGTGTATCAATGATGGGAAAAATTCACCATGTGGATTCACCGCAAGCAGCCATAATTGAACTATTTATTTATATCTCCCCAACAGAGGAAGAAATATAGCAAAATGCTCAGACCTAGCATTATAATATACTATCTGTATTAAAACAGGAAGGTTCAGACCCCACTTCAGCATTTTATGCTCATAATCTAGGCTGACATAACAGCACAGCACTGTTGGAAGAGACATACCTTTGGACCCTCTCTGCCTGTTTAGATGACTATTAAAGATCACATGTCACTATTTTAGAAGAGCATGCTGATCAGCAGTTTGCAAATATCTTAGCTAACATTATTGCTGTGCGCAAAATGGCTATCCCATTTCCTCCAGTGACTGCATATCAAAATTAATTTAGCTACTTTTGGATCTATCTGAGGGACACAAATAGATACTTTGTAATCTAAAGTCTACCGGCTTAGATTTCAGGGTATAGTATAACTGTTCACCAAAAGCCATTCTGACTTTCTATTTCAAGTATTACAATTTATTTAAAATCTATTGTTTTATACAATTATACTGAACAAAGCTCCCTGACTAGATTGCTGCTAGCTTGATTAAAAAGGGCAATAAAAGAATATGCCTACTAACATTAACAAATAATTAACATGTCAATGTCACATTTATCTCGGTGTTCTAATGAAGGCACATTTAAATACCTAAATCTTTCCTACAATTTGCAACCGTTTTAGGTTTGATTTATACAATAGGAGGCAACTTGCAAATGTATTTATACTGAGGTTGATTAAAATATCTAAGCCAACTCCAAGAAAGATGTTTACGCAAAGTAATTCCCGATGTTGACGAGATGATGCCAGAGAACCTGGTTTCTGCTTTGCATTGGACAAACCAAAGGTCCACCATTACATCATTACAAAGAATTGCAAAGTATTTGCAAACACAGAAACAGACCACAGCCAGGTGTTTATGCTCGAGAGGAGCCTCCACTCACCTACCTCATCTAACCCTATCGACATACCCCCCATTCATTTCTCTTTCATGTGCTTATCCAACTTCCTCTTAGGCATCCATGCTGATCATCTCAACTACTCCCTGCAGTAGTGACTTCAATTATCTAACCACTCTGTGGTATTGCACATTGTGCCACACACATGTCCCTATGGCAAACTTCCACATAGTCAAACGTGTGTAAGTACATTTACAATTCAGCCACGACTACAGCGCAGACAAAGAATATTTGCCCAAAGCAACTAACTTATCATTTCTCATGGACCTGCTGTGGCTCCCTAGTATTTTCTATTTTTATTTTGGTCAACTTCTATTCCTGTTAGACTGCACATAAATTGAAGAAAAACACCTGTGGGACATCAGAGGTAAAATATAAATAATGAGACTGGACAGGGAACTCAAAAACAACAAAATAGGTTGTGATTGCTTTACAAATGTAAATATTCAAATTTCACAGCTTCATAGGTCTTCTAACGAGAATACTTGCAGGAAATTTTAAATACCTCCCACATTAAAGACTGATCCAGGAGGTGTGATTGCAGCGGATTGGGGGTAGAATACGAGATTGGATGGAGGATTGGCTGACTGACAGACAGCAGAGGGTCAGGATAAATGGGTCCTTATCTGGGCTGGTGAACTGTTACCAGTGAGGTGCTGCAGGGCTAAATCCTCAGACCTCAACTGTTCACAATTTTTATAAATGATCTACAAGCAGGGACAAAGAGTAATATAGCAAAATTTGAGGATGATACTAAAATAGGCGGGAAAGCAGGCAGTGAAGAGAAGATACAGATTTTACAGACGGATATAGATAGACTAGGAGATTGGGTCAAAACTTGGCAGATGGAGTTTAATGTAGATAATTGTAAGATTATCCACTTTGGCCAAAAAACTAGAAAGGCAAATTATCATCTAATTGGAAATCAGATTCTAAATGCGTCTGTTTGCAGGTTCAGCATGTAATTAAAAAAGCAAATGGAATGTTGTGTGTATTGCAAAAGGACTGGAATATAAAAGTAGAGAAGTGCTATTGCAATTGTATAAGATGTTGGTGAGAGCACATTTGGAGTATTGTGTCTTGTTTTGGTCTCCTTATTTCAGGAAGAATGTGGCAGCATTGGAGGCAGTTCAGAGGAGATTCACCAGATTGATTAAGGGGACGAAAGGTTGTCGTATGGGGAGAACTTCAACAGTTTGGGCTTATACTCGCTGGAGGATGAGAGGGGATCTGATCAAGGTATATAAGATACTAAAAGTAATTGATGAAATAAACGTAGACCAAATGTTCTCCCTTGTAGGGCAATCTAGAACTAGAGGTCACAGATATAGGGTGAGGGGCAGCAGATTTAGAACTGCGATGAGGAGGAACTACTTCTCGCAGAGGGTGGTGAATGTGTGGAACCCACTGACCCATGGTGCGGAGGAATCTGAGTCATTGAATGGTTTCAGGAAGGAGATAGATTTTAAAAATGGGTTAAAGGGATATGGGGAACAGGCAGGAAGTTGAATTTGAGACCAGAGAGAGATCAGCCATGATCTGATAAAATGGCGGAGCAGGCTCAAAGGGCTGAATTGCCTACTTCTGATCCTAATTCCTATGTTCCTAACGATTACTGCTGCAACTGTTTTAGACCAAGAATGGAAATGATGATACAGAATAAAAATATGAAGAAGTTACACTCCACGACATGAATTAATTTAAAAAAATTCAAAATTTACTTTTCCACTTCTAACGAAGCCACCCTTGCCAAAAAGCTACTGGGAGCGAATCCTTCTTTTCCCGAAATCAATGATCTTGTCTTCCACCAGTCTCCCTCTCTGGAAAGAAAAGTGAGAAAAATTAAATTACTTTTGGGATGATTGTGAAAATGTTTTTGTGGGTGATATTAGAATATTCATCTATAGAGTTAAAGGTGTTATTATATGGTGATGTTAATCTTTTCCTCCATTTGTGTTTAATCCGCAGTAAGCAGGACGCATAAACGAGGATAGAAATTAACGAACAAGGTTTATTACCATACAGATCAAAACTCCTCCACTCCCCTAAGGTCTCCTTCCCCAAACTGCGCCCAAGTCAGGGTTTTTATGTGAGATGGGGTTCACCTTGTTAAGGGGAAGCTCTGTTCCCTTAGAGGGGCAGTTCATATTCCAGAGAGATCATGGGAAACCGTATGGTCCTAGTCCCAGGACCTCCATTGGGATTGT
Source organism: Scyliorhinus canicula (assembly GCF_902713615.1). NCBI lineage: Eukaryota > Metazoa > Chordata > Chondrichthyes > Carcharhiniformes > Scyliorhinidae > Scyliorhinus > Scyliorhinus canicula. Next base: position 116,937,442 of record NC_052151.1, read on the forward strand.
AACACTCCTCCCCCCCCCCCCCCCCCACCAAATACGCAACAATGTCGACATCTATAAGTATGTGCGCCGGGTCTTTTGATCATTTAGATCGCGGACGACGTTCAGGCGCAGGAGAGCGGCATTTGCATGATGAGTGTCTGGGTGGAGTCGGCATTGCAGGTACGGCCACCAGAGCCAGCGTAGGTGCCCCCGGTGGTGGTGAAACACATACATCTCAGTTCAGAGTCGGAGCTAGGTGGTTCCTCGTCTGGCATCTCGGTATCCTCAAAAGCGACCTCTGGATCGTTTTAGGGCAGCACGGTAGTACAAGTGAATAGCACTGTGACTTCACAGCGCCAGGGTCCCAGGTTCGATTCCCCGCTGGGTCACTTTCTGTGCGGAGTCTGCACATTCTCCCTGTGTCTGCATGGGTTTCCTCCGGGTGCTCCGGTTTCCTTCCACAGTCCAAAGACGTGCAGGTTAGGTGGATTGGCCATGCTAAATTGCCCTTAGTGACCAAAATGGTTAGGAGGGGTTATTGGGTTACGGGGATAGGGGGGAAGTGAGGGCTTAAGTGGGTCGGTGCAGACTCGATAGGCCGAATGCACTGTATATTCTATGTTCTATGTTCTATAATCCTCGACAGCCGGTGGAGCCAGAGGTGGCAGCAGTAAGAGGGGCTGCAGGGGCCTGTGGTGAAGATGCGGTGCTGGGACATCTGAATTAACAGCCAGTAAGACTAAAGTACGTTGCCTCGGAGGTGGTCCACGTGGCAATTAGACCTGCAGCCCTGTTCCCATATTCGGTACGAAATGGGTCCCGTTTTCACCAACACGATGCCCAGGATCCACATGGCTATGTTGCCGAAGTGCCGGACGTGTACTGCGTCTTCTCGAGCGAACACGAGCTGTGGCTTGCTGCAGTCTGTGACCGCCTCGATTTACCCTGAGCACGGCAGACTTTCCCACTAATATCAGGAAAGACGAGACTGAACCATGTGCGGAGGCAACAACCCATCAACATCTCGGCTGGCGCGATGCCTGTCACGGCACACAGGGCCATGTAGTAACAGAATAAGAACTGGCTAAGCAGGTCTCCCAGGAACCTAATGTCTGCTTCTTCATTCCAGGCTCGAATGTTTGCACTGCCTGCTCAGCCAACCCATTTGAAGCTGAGAGGTATGGGGTGGTCCTCACGTGACGGATCCCGTTGGCGAATATGAATGCCACAAATTCTGCACTCATTAAAGCCGTACCATTGTCTGACACCAGCACCTTAGGTATCCCATGCATGCTAAAAATGTGCCGGAGTTTCTCGATGGTGCCCTGGGCTGTCGTTGCCTGTGTCTTGAGAACCTCCATCCACTTGGAGTAGGCATCGACGAGGATGAGGATCATAGTGACCTGAAAGGGGTCCGCAAAATATAAATGGATGTGAGACCACCGGTTAATCTGGCCATTCCCATGGGTGGAGAGGGCTGCAGGGGGCAACCTCTGGTGGGTCTGACACTGGACGCAGTGCTTGGCCACTAGCCGATGTCTGCGTCGATGCTGGGCCACCAAACGTAGCTACAAGCTAACGTTTTCATCTTGGACACCCCTGGCCCCAACACCTTACGGAGAAGCATCGCAGGTCAACAGGAGTGGTCTTGACGGGTCGAAGCCGTTAGCTGTTCCTGGGCCCACTCACAGCATTGCCCCTTTTTTAAACATATGGTGGCCGGGAGCTAAATGATGGCCAGGTTCAGGAGGAAATTGCCATAGTAATTGGCGAGGCCTAGGAATGATCAGAATTTTGTTGGGCCACCTGGCACAGGGCCTGCCGAATTGCCTCTACCTTTTCTTCCACCAGGTGCAAACCATGGTAGTCAACATGGTAGCCGAGGTTCCAACCTCGGTGGTGTTGAGGACACACTTCTGCCGGAGACAGACGCCGGCCTCCTCAAAGTGCCTCAGTTCCTCGGCCAGGTTTTGCAGATGCTGCTGGTTGGACGGGCCGTTGATCAAGACATCGTCCAGATAGACCACCATGCGAGGTAGGCCTCGCAGGATATTGCCCATTGCGCACTGGAAAATTATGCACATGGAGGAAACCTCAAAGGGCAGGCGGGTGTATTCATATAGCCCTCAGTGTGTGTTCACGGTGCTGAAGCATCTGGACTCAGGGGGCCAGGATCAGCTGGAGGTAAGCGTGACTCATGTCAGGTTTCGTATACGTGCGACCCCCTCTCTGCTTCGCTTAAAGATTCTTGGGATAGAGGACAGGTGTGCGAGGTGTGTGGGAGGGCCAGCACACCACGTCCATATGTTTTGGACATGTCCGAAACTTAGGGAATTCTGGCAAGGTTTTGCAGATGTCATGTTCACGGTGCTAAAAACAAGGGTGGTGTTGAGTCAAAAGTTGGCGATTTTTGGAGTGTCGGAAGATCCCGAAGTCCAGGTGGCGAGAGAGGCTGATGTCTTGGCCTTTGCCTCCTTGATAGCCCGGAGACAGATATTGCTAGCATGGAGGGACTCGAAGCCCCCAAAATCAGAGATCTGGGTTAGCGACATGGCTGGGTTTCTCAGACTTGAGAAAATTAAGTTCACCTTAAGAGGGTCAACACGAGGGTTCATCCGGAAGTGGCAGCCATTTGTCGACTTCTTCGGGGAAAACTAAACTGTCAGCAGAGGCAATAAAAGGGGGAGGTGGTGGGGGGGGGGGGGGGGGGGGGGGGGGGGGGGGGGGAGTTAGGCTATTTTCTGTTTAGGGTAGGTGGGATTAGCGAGGGATGGAGATGTTTTTATGCACTATGTTTACATTTGTATTTGTACTGTTTATTGTTATTATTATAAAATTATAAATACCTTAATAAAATGTTTTACAAAAAAAAAAGATCCTTGGTCCAGCCAAGACACATGGTTGAACTTCATCTTATAGTCCCCACATAAACACTCTGATCCATCGGGCTTCATGACTGGGACAACCAATGCTGCCCAGTCGGAGAACTACAACGGGCATATGATGCCCAAACTCTCCACCCAGTCCAATTCTGCGTCGACCTCGGGTCACAGGTTGTAGGGAACAGGTCGGGCTCGGAAATAGCACAGTTGAGCCATTGGGTCCATGTTTATTCAGGCCATATCACCTTTCATAGTGTCCAACCTCTCTTGGAATACCGACGGAATCGGGTCAGAACTCCTTCAGGGCCATGTGAGTGCCTAAGGCACACCTGCTGCCAATCCAGTTGTTGGTGACCTTACCAGTCATGTCCCAGCAAGCTCGGGCCACACCCATGGGCCACCACTGGAGGAAGACGTGCAGATTATTGACCATACTCAAACAGAACAGGTAAAGTGCCCGCTATTGCCAGCGGTTCCCCCGTACAAATGGCCAACCACACATTGGTGTCCAACATTGCCAGTGATTGAAGGGAAGACTGAATGCGGTCAAACGTTTGGCAATAGACTACAGACATTGCTGCCCCAGTGTTGACCTCTATGCAGATGGGGGTGTGCATTAACTTGTAGTGAGATCTGGATGCGCGCTACTCTCGGCGAGCCATGCTGTGCAACTGCTGGTAGCTGCTGTCAAAGTCTTCCACATAGATTATGGGGATAAGGTTGAGATGTGGGCTTACGTAGGGTGCTCTTTCCAAGGGCCGGTGCAGACTCGATGGGCCAAATGGTCTCCTTCTGCACTGTAGGGATTCTATGAATAAGCCCTGTCATGGAGGGATTGTTTGGGCCTGGTCCCTGGTCCCTGTGACCTGTTGCAGCTCCAGGCATATGATGCCCAAACTCTCCATCCGGTCCAATTCTGTGTCTACTTTGGGTCACAGGTGTGTACGGAACAGATGGGGCTCGGAAGTAACGCAGTTGAGCCGTTGGGTCCATGCTTATTCGGGCCACCTTGCCTTTGATGATGCCCAATCCATCCTGTAATACATGGTTCGTGGTCATTTTCCTTCTCTTCAAGGTCGGGAGATAATGCCGGCGAAGCTCCTGGCCTCTGTTATGGCAGCTCGTATTCCTCCTGTAGGTGCCCCACTGCCAGGGGCCAGCTTCCTCAGTTCTAGCCGAGCATGATTGGCAATCGCCTTGGCATCCCAGACTGAGCACCCTCATTGCCTAGAGTTACTAGACCCCTTGTCCGACGCTTTCTCTGGAGATGGCTATCTCCAGCATGGGTTGCAGCTCCAAGTGAGCCTCAACTAGTTATTTGTTCTGCATGGCTGCGTCGCACACACCAAGCGGTCCCGGAGCATCTCATTTAATGTTACTCCAAATGCTCCAGTTTTGGAGGTGGGCCTTGATGTCACTCATCGACTCAGCTTACAAATAGCGACGGTTTCGGCTCGAAATCCTCCCGCACTAAAGCCACAGGGGCAGCGTACGACCGGGTATCTGGGAGACCGGTGAGTCAGGCTTTTTATCACCGTTCGTCTCTCATCGCCGATGATCGCATTCGTCTTAACAAAATATTACATACTTTCAACGTATTGTCCCCAATTGTCTGTACCTGCATTGAATCATAGAATGTACTGTGCAGAAGGAGGCCATTCGGTCCATCGAGTCAGCACCAGCCCCTGGCAGGAGCACCCTACTTAAGCCCACATCGCCATCCTATCCCCATAACCCCACCTCACCTTTTTTGGACACTAAGGGCAATTTAGCATGGACAATCCACGTAACTTTCACATCTTTGGACTGTGGGAGGAAAGCGGAGCACCCGGAGGAAACCCACGCAGACACAGGGCGAATGTGCAGACTCCGCACGAACAGTGACCCAAGCCAGGAATCGAACCTGGGATTCTGGAGCTGTGAACCAACAGCGCTAACCACTGTGCTACCATGCCGCTTCCATTTCACTGGAATGGCTCCAGCATTATTTTCTGAAGTACTTCGGCGGTCAGTAGAGGGGCTTCCTGAGGCCCAGACGAAGTGAATCAGGCGCGTAGCAACCGGTGTCAATGGCAGCTCCACTGAATCCTCGTGGCCAGTGTAAAAACCGCAGTAAGCAGGACGCATAGATGATAGGTAGAGTTTTTTTTTCAATAATTTTTATTCACATTTTCAACAAATTTTAACCAACAAAACAGAAGACAAGAGAAAAACAGTAACCCCCCCCCAATACAAAAGCAATAAATTAACAAAAATAATAAACAAGACCAAATGTACATCCCCTGTAGAGAACAAGGAACACCCAAGATAAGGCAAGCTCCAATTCCACTTGACTCAGTTCTGAGCTGCTATGTGAAATTTATCATGTAAGATAAATCAATTCTTGAACAGGTGGCCACTTGAAGACAGTACCGAACATCACCATCCTTCCTCCCTTTCTTATTTTTTTCAAAATACAGTATAGCATTTTATATATAGTACCTCACCAGTCAAGCCTTCTGGGCACTTAGCTGTGCAAGGAAAACAAGTCAACAGTTTCAGATGTTTTTTTTGTTGAAAAGTGGCCTGGGTTTTGGATTTTATTTTAGTAGGATTTAGCTGACATGCCTGCAGGAAGGAGAGAAAGAGGGAGAAGAGGGGAGGGAGGGAGAGAGAGAGGGAGGAGAGGGGATGGAGAGAGGAAGGAGAGTGGAGGGAGAGAGGAAGGAGAGCAGAGGGAGAGAGGAAGGAGAGGGGAGTGAGAAAGGAAGAAGAGGGCATAACCTTGTGTTATAACCTGCCTGCTAACCATTAGCTGGGGACTAATGACAATCCCACAATCCTATGGGAGTATGAGCTTCCCCAGTGAGGGGCGCGGAGAAATCATGAGCAGACTCCCTGCATAAATAGAGCTGGCCTGTTTGGAACCAGCAGAGAGAGAGGAGTGAGCAGCAAGGGAAGTTGCTGCTGTTGTATATATATGTTATTGTAAATAAATGTTATTTCTTTGTACCCTGAAAACTCATGTTGGATTCTTTGTGGCCCTCACAAAACTGGCGACGAGGGTTAAAGTGAATAGCTGTCTACACTGCTGAAGCCACCTCCCTGGATTTTTGTTGAATACAGGTTGGAAGTTGTTTTCTATTACACCATGCCTCTGTATGGACGTTTGGATGTTTTTGATGCTGCGCTGGAAAGCTGGAACCAGTACGCACAAAGGATGCGTTACTATTTCCGGGCAAACAACATCACCGAAAACGAGCGCCAGGTGGTCATATTGCCCACGGCCTGCGGCCCGCATACGTTTGGGGTGATTAGCGGCTGCACCAGACACCAAAACGTTTGATAAACTTGTGAATTTAGTGGGGCAACATTTTAACCCAACCCCATCCACGATAGTTCAACGTTACCGGTTTAATACGGCTGAAAGGACCCCAGGAGAATCCCTTGCCGACTTTCTATCTAGGCTACGCAGGATTGCGGAGTACTGTGACTATGGTTAGACCTTGTCAGAAATGTTATGCGACCGTTTGGTTTGCGGTATTAACAATGCGGCCACCCAGAGAAAGTTGTTAGCCGAGCCAACATTGACTTTTCAACAGGCCATTCAAATTGTATTTTCCCGAGAGAGTGCAGAATGAGGAGTGGAGGAGCTACAGGGAATGGAGGTGCATGCCTTGGGGCGCAACCCCTTCCGTCCGAAAGCGTCCCCCTGCATTCCTGCGGTACCTTGGGCGAGGCGACGTCCGGATCGACGGCAGTGGCCGTCGGACATTCCTGCCCGAAGGGAGCCTTCTCCAGAACCAATGGATGAGGAGCCATGTCCGTGTCAGACTTGTAGGCACCGAACCCGTCGCAGACTCCGGTCCTGGGGACGCCAGAGGCGCCGTTATTCTGACCGAAACTGGGGCCAGCCCAGGGACCGTACATTTCATTTGGATGAACCTGCGGCGACTACTCCCAAGGACGTGGAGACGGAGGACGACTGCCTTCAGCTGCATTATGTGGCAGCTCCCCGTGTGGCCCCCATTAAAGTGACAATACGGGTCAATGGTCACCCGCTTGAGATGGAGTTGGACACTGGCGCAGCGGTCTCCGTGATCGCCCAGAGGACAATCGACCGCATCAAGCAGGGTATACAGACCCTTACATTAACCGACACACAGGCCAGGTTGGCCACCTACATGGGGGAACCATTGGACATTGCAGGAACTATGATGACCCCTGTTGTTTATGGATGCCAGGAGGGGCTCCCACTTATTGTGGTGCGCGGCCATGGGCCCAGCCTGTTGGGTCGGGACTGGTTGCGCCATTTGCGGTTGCAGTGGCAGTTCATCCCCCAAACAGTTTCTGGAGGGTTGACTGAGGTGCTAGGACGATACCCTGATGTATTCCAGCCTGGTTTGGGGAAAATAAAAGGGGCTGTCGAACCAGGAGACACGCCGTGCTATTTCCAGTCGCGCCCGGTGTCTTATGCCTTGCTCAAGAAGGTAGAAGGGGAGCTCACTCGTTTGGAGACTTTGGGTATCATCAGGCCCGTCTGTTTCGCTGACTGGGCAGCACCAATTGTACCTGTAATGAAGCCAGATGCCACAGTTCGCTTGTGCGGCGACTAAAAACTTACAGTGAATACGGCTTCCCGACTCAACCGATACCCAATGCCTCGCATAGAGGATCTCTACGCGAAGCTTGCAGGCGGACTCTCGTTCACAAAATCAGATACGAGTCACGCCTACCTACAGTTGGAGCTGGACTTTGCCTCCCGGCCATATGTAACGAGTAATACACACCGGGGCCTGTATGAATATACACGTTTGCCCTTTGGTGTATCCTGTGCCTGCGCTATTTTTCAACGCGTTATGGAGGGCATTTTGAGAGGGTTACCACGTGTTGCTGTCTACTTAGATAACGTTTTGATCACAGGGACGTCGGAGCAGGAACATTTGGAAAATTTGGAGGCTGTCCTTAGACGCTTTTCGGAGGCTGGAGTCCGTTTACGTCACACAAAGTGCGTCTTTCAGACGAAGGAAGTAGTCTACCTGGGTTATCGGGTGGACCGCAAAGGTTTGCACACCGTCGCAGAGAAGGTGCGCGCGATTCGACAGGCCCCAGCCCCGACTGACACTTCGCATCTTCGTTCGTTTCTCGGCCTTGTAAACTATTACGAAAAGTTCCTCCCCAATCTGGCAATTACGCTGGCCCCATTGCACCTTCTGCTAAAGAAGAATCAAACCTGGGTTGATCAAACTTGTCGTTGTCTGGGTTACTAACTCACTATGATCCTGGAAAGCCTCTGCTCGTCACATGTGATGCATCCCTGTAGGTATTGGGGCCGTCATGTCCCACAAGATGGAGAACGGGGCCGAGCGGCCGATAGCTTTCGCCTCCCGCACATTGACTGCAGCGGAAAAAAAGTACGCGCAGATCGAGAAGGAGGGCCTGGCAGTGGTCTTTGCGGTGAAACGTTTCCACCAGTATGTATATGGCCGCCACTTCACTATCGTGACTGATCATAAGCCTCTGCTGGGACTTTTCAGAGAGGATAAGCCAATACCGCCCATTGCTTCCGCACGGATCCAACGCTGGGCTTTGTTGCTCGCTGTATATGAGTATTCTCTGGAGCACAAACCAGGAACCCAGATAGGGAATGCCGACGCACTGACCCGATTGCCTTTATCGACCGGCCCCATGTCGACCCCCACGACCGGTGAGGTGGTTGCAACCCTAAATTTTATGGACACCTTGACTGTCACGGCTTCACCGATCCGTGAGTGGACCCAGACGGAGCCAGTCCTGTCAAAGGTTCGGCACATAGTCCTGTATGGTGGGCAGCATAGACAGCTCCCAGGAGAGTTGCCGGCATTTTCCACCAAGCTGTCCAAATTCAGCGTGGAAGACGGCATCCTCTTGTGGGGGACGCGTGTGATTGTCCCGGAAAAAGGACGAGAGCTAATACAGAGAAATTTGCACAATGGGCATCCAGGTGTGACCAAAATGAAAATGTTGGCCCGGAGTTATGTCTGGTGGCCAGGCCTCGACACCGACATTGAGAAGGTGGCCCAAAACTGCTTCATTTGCCAGGAGCATCAGAAGCTTCTGCTGGCCGCGCCCCTACATCACTGGGAATGCTTGCATGCGGATTTTGCCGACCCTTTTCAAGGATCCATGTTCCTGCTATTAATCGACGCCCAGTCTAAATGGCTAGAGGTGCATAAGATGGTAGGCACAACGTCCTGCGCAGCAATCGAGAAGATGCATTTGTCTTTCAGTACGCATGGCCTCCCCGAGGTGCTGGTCACGGACAATGGCACTCCGTTCACAAATGAGGAGTTTGCGAGGTTCATGAAGTTGAACGACATACGCCATATCCGCCCTGCCCCTTACCACCCAGCTTCAAATGGGTTGGCGGAGCGCGCAGTGCAGACATTCAAACGAGGCCTAAAGAAGCCGTCTTCCGGGTCGATGGACACGCGACTGGCTCATTTTTTTGTTTTCATATAGGACCACCCCCCATGCGGTGACTGGGGTAGCTCCAACAGAACTCCTAATGGGCCGGAGACTTCACACCCGCCTTAGCATGGTTTTTCCGGACATTGGCGCAAAAGTACGCCGCACACAAGAATGGCAGGGACATGGTTTTTCTCGGCATTGGCCGATTCGGCAGTTTACGCCCGGTGACCCAGTATTCGTTCTGAATTTTGCTGGTGGTGCCCAGTGGGTCCCTGGCATAATCTTTCTCCAAACGGGCCCTATCTCTTACCAGGTGCAAGCCCAGGGGCGTCTCCAGCGCAAACATGTAGACCATGTTCGGTCCAGAAGACTATCCCTTCCAAAGATTCCCCGCCCCAGCAGCTCATTTCTACAGCCACAGAGACCAGACTCAATGGAAAGTATTCCTCACAATCTTCCTCTGGTGCCTCACTCAAAGCCTGCGCAGGTCGTGACAGAACCACGTGGAGATAAAGACACTGAGATGACGGAGGCAGCAGACTCTGACTCCGAGATGGAGACACACGACATCTCAGAGGGGGAATCCTCAGGCCCACGGGCCGTGGATGTACAATCGTTGCGCCGTTCATCACGGAAGCGCCAGTCTCCATCTCGTTACACTCCGCCCGATCCAGTGCCTCGTGCAAATGGTGTCCGGCCTGCGGGAAAAAACGAGTCCGACGCCCTCCTTCGCCAGGGTCTTCAGTGGATTCCTTGGACTTTGGGGGGGGAGGGATGTTATAACCTGCCTGCTTACCATTGGCTGGGGACTAATGACAATCCCACAATCCTGTGGGAGTAAGAGTGCTTCCCCAATGAGAGGGGCGGAGAAATCATTAGCAGACTCCCTGCATAAATATAGCTGGCCAGTTTGGAACCAGCAGAGAGAGAGGAGTGAGCAGCAAGGGAAGTTGCTGTTGTCTGTATATAGATATATGTTATTGTAAATAAATGTTATTTCTCTGTATCCTGAAAACTCGTGCTGGATTCTTCGTGGCCCTCACAAAACCTTGCTTAACTTGTATATTTTTTTTTGAGTCTGTATTCTGCAGGTTAACAAAGGCACACTGTCATTTTGTATTAACGCCTGATATAAAAGAAGCCATTTTGTGATTTGAACACCTGCTGCCAAACTGCAATATTTTAGTAGACTAAACAGCAGTATTGTAAAGTAGAAAGCGATCACCATCAGATGGTTATTAGAAGTACCTCAATTACACTGTCGTGGATGAATAAGTAATAATTAGATAGTTAATGAAAGTTGGATTACACCTATTTCTGTTTTTCCTACGAACATTTCTATGTTAGAATCTGAGGGTGAAATTCTCCCATGCTTCTGCCGATGGGTTGAATGGCGAGCGGGTGGGGGGGGGGGGGGGGCTGGGGGCTGCGATGAAGTCGGCAGGTGACTCATAACTCGATTTTACACCAGTGTGAATTTCCCGCGGGGATGGGGGGGGGGGGAGCCTACTTGTGACAATAAGCAATTTTCATTTCATTTTCATTTCATTTCATTTTCATTTCCTTTCTCAGGAGCTCTATCTTTTTGCCTCAGAGTACTATGTTCATTTTCAGAAGGTCCACGACCTTTCTTCAATAGTGGGTCAATGACATTGGCGCCTTGTCAATATTATGCCCAGATAAGACAGCAGACTATGCGTAAGCAGGCCTGCCCCGTCTTGCAAATACGGCACCATGTTTAGCACAGCATAATCAATTAGGTCGGGACCAAAAGATCTGGCGCATTTTCCCACTGGCCTCTGCAGTGGGAGGCATTCCATGTTCCTGCCCTGCCACGGGACTTAGTCCCAGGGTGGGAGAATTCCACCCGGGCTCGTTATTTGCATTATGTATATAGATCAAATGACCTACAGATCCAAAGAGGATCACTTCCCTCCAGTCCCACACCACCTATCATGAGAACATCTATTTGATTTGATTTATTATTGTCCAGCCAGGCGCTGGTCTCCACTAAGGGGGGGGGGGGGGGGCTCCGGGTAATCAGCCTTTTGGCAGGGTGGCACCCTGGCACTGCAGAAAGATCCAAGCGGATAAAATTGATGCAGATATTGTTGTCCCAACTTTCCTCATTACAATGAGGTTGTAAACTTTCAATCTCCTGAGAAGTTTGGTGCCGCCAAAAAGAAAACCAGGCTACAAACCTGATGAGATTGTGGAGATATTGCAGGGCCACTTCTCACCTAAGCCTATGGTCATCGTCGAGAGGTTCAAGTTCCATGAACGTAACCAACAGAATGGTGAATCAATCACACAATCCAGAGCTCCTTTGAAGAAATTAGCTGACTATTGTGAATTTGGAGATGACACCATTAGAGGGGGATTAGTGTGTGGGTTAAGAAGAAAAGCTATCCAAAAAAGAGTATTATCAAAGCAACTTAAACCTAAAGAAGCCTTTAGAAGTCGAGATTTCTCTGGAATTTAGCAGTTTAGGAAGCCCAACAATTAAGTTTGAGCACTAAAACCCATAAAATATCGGCTGAGGCCCGAACACAGAGACAGGTTCAAAATTGACACCGATGTGCAAAAACTGGTTACGCAGCAGCAGATGCAAAATCCAGAAATTGTGGTGAAAAGGGGCAAATCAAACTTGCTTGTTGGAGATAGAAAGAAGTTCCAAAGTATATAAAGCAAGAACCAAGTGCATCAAATGGAAAGCGAATAGGGGAAAGAATATCCATACGGTACAAAAAGGCACAATAAAATCACAGTCTGATGATGAACTGTCACTGAATGTACTGGTCATTGCGGCGCAATGAACCATTACTGGGTCACTCCTTTACTGGACAGACAACCGGTAAAATGGAGGTGGGCACTGGTGCAGCTGTTTGATGCCAGAAATTGTTCACCAAGAGAAACTACAACATATCACCATAAAACCCTCAAACATATACTGGGAAAATTGTGCCATTGACAGACCATATCAATGTAAATGTGCAGCAAAACAGACTTATCCCTGCACATCATTGAAGGTAACTATCCAGCCTTAATGAAGAGAACCTGGCTGGAGAGAATCGAGCTAAACTGCGCCAAGGTGAATCCCATGTTCAAGTCTGAAGTAGCAATGATTTGAAAGAAACATGCTATCATCTTTAATGGAGAGCTGGGAAGCATGAAAGAGATCTGTCAGGCTAAGGATAAAGAAGGATGAAAGCCAAGCAAGATGGTTAAAGCCTACGTCAGTGCTGTACGCCATCAGGTTTAGGGTCGAGACAGAATTAGAGAGGCTGGTCAAGGCAGGGTTCCTCGGACCTGTTAATATAAGTGATTGGGCCATGCCCATATTACCCTTGATGAAGAAAAATGGTTTGGAACACATATGACAATTTTGAAGTCACTATCAATCTGATACTATGTGCCTTTAACTGATGATTTATTTGCAGGGTTGGTTGGAGGCCAGCATTTCAGTAAAGTTTAGTCCTTAATCAAACTTCTCTCCAGATGAATATGAATCCAGATTCACAACAATATTTAACAATCATGAGATACAAAGGGCTATTCAGATATAAAGGACTTCTATTTAGCATCACATCCACACCTACATCATTTCAACCTGTCGTGGATCAAATTCTAAGTGGGCCAGAAAGAGTCCAGTGCTACTTAGATAATATCTTAGTTACAGGAAAGAATGAATAAGAGCATTTTTAAAATTTAGCTGCCACACACCAGAGGCTAAAAGATTACGGACTACAAGTGCGGAGGGATAAATAATTCTTTAAATCTTCTATTGAATACCTGGGGCGTGTCATAGATGAAGAAGGACTGCAAAAATTGGCTTGGCAGGTAAAAGCCATAACTGAGGCACCTGCACCTCAAAAACAAAATCAAATGCTATAATTTTCAGACTCTTACGGAACTCTTTCAGACTCTTAAACTATTACGGAAGGTTTGTTCGTAATCTAGAAACTTTCTCAAGCTTTTGCACAATTTATTGTGTCAGAACAAGAAATGGAAATGGGTAGATCAGTGTAAGAAGACCTTGGTACAAGCTAAAGAGGCCTTCCTAAAGTCAGAAGTCCTGACACACTTTGATCCGAAGTTACCATTGCAACTTTCTTGTGACGCATCACCTTATGGAGTGGGAGCTGTGGTTTCTCATATAATACCCAATGGTGAAGTGAAACCAATAGCATTTCCATCAAGGTTCTTGAACAAAGCAGAAATGAACTATGCGCAGATGGAGAAGGAAGATCTAGGCATCATTTTTGGAATCAAACATTTTTACCAATACCTATTTGAAGGAAATGTAATTACTAAGAGATCATTCACCACTGACAACAATACTTGACGGCACAATACTTTGGTATTCCAGCTCTAACAGCATTCCGGCTGCAGAGATGGGCATTGCTGTTGTCAGCACATACAAACACAATAAAATATTGTAAATTAAATCTCCCTGGGAACACTGATGGACTCTTTAGATTACTTTTATCTATGGAGTCATTCATGAATACTCCAGTGGTAATATTTTCTATTTTGAAGCAGTCGATAACACTCATGTAACCACAGGAGAAGTTAAGAAGTATGCCACAAATAATCCACTACTATCCATAGAAACCCTACAGTGCAGAAGGAGGCCACTTGGCCCATCAGGTCTGCACCCACCCTCCGAAAGAACACCCTGCCTAGGCGCAATTCCCTGACCTATCCCCACCTGACCGTTGGACACTTAGTGGTAATTTATCATGGCCAATCCACCGAACCTGCACATCTTTGGACTGTGGGAGGAAACCCACACAGAGACGGGGAAAATATGCAAACTCGACACATAACAGTCAGCTGAGATCGGAATTGAATGCTCTGTGAGGCAGCAGTGCTAAGAGGTTATGGACCTGCTGCTTCATTGCAAGACCATGGGAGCAAACCCAGAGTTGAAGCCATATGTTATTGAAAGACTCAAACTATCCGTACACGCTGATTATCTCCGCTGGGGAATGGGGGTCATCGTTCCGCCATTGTTGAGGATGGTTAGGTGGATTGGCCACACTAAATTGCCCTTTAGTGTCCAAAACAGTTAGGTGGGGTTACTGGGTTACGTGGATGGAGTGGAGGTGTGGGCTTAAGTACGGTACAGTAGTCCCCCGTTATACTGCGCTCCGCAATACGGCGGGGGGGGCTTATGGACCCCAACTTACTTGACTCATTTTAAACTCTTTTTAAAACAGCACCTTTTTTAGCCGTGATGATTAGCCGCGATGATTAGACCGATTAGCAGCGATGATTACCCGCGATGATTAGACCGATTAGCAGCGATGATTACCCGCGATGATTACTGTAGAACGATTAGCCGCGATGAGTAGCCGCGACCGATTAGCCTGATTACCCAGCCATAAAAGGGATACCTTTTCCAGTGCAGGTATCTTCGAGTTCAGTTACTGTCGTTCAAAATGTTTAAGCGCAAGTCTTACACAGTGAAGCAAAAAATATATTTGATAGACCGGCTTCGAAACGGGGAAACAAAGGCAAAATTATCCAGAGAGACTGGTGTACCAGAGTCAACCCTCCGTGGGTGGGTGAAAGATGAGCCCAAGTTAAGAACATATGTTGGGACAGTTTCTCAGAGTGAAGGGCTTAGCAGGAAAAAGGCAAGGAACGCTAGTGACATTAACTTGGAGAAGGCTGTGTTCACCTGGTTTGTCCAGGAACAGTCTGGTGGCACCCCCCTATCTGGACCTATCATCAGGACTCAGGCTGAGAAGTTCCATCACCAGCTCCACCCAGAGGACAGCAATTTCGAAGCCAGCAAGGGTTGGCTCCATCGGTTCCAGAAAAGACATGGGATAGGTGCAGTTACCATCAGTGGTGAACAGAGAACCGCCGACTCAGGAGCAGCAGCAGCCTTTCCCGACATCCTCAAGAACTACATGGTGCAAGAGGAGCTGACCCCAGAGCAACTCTACAATGCAGATGAGTCAGGGCTCTACTGGAAGATGCTGCCTGACAAGACCCTAGCTGTCAAGGATGATGCCCACAAGACTCTGGGGTACAAGCAAGCCAAGAACAGGCTCACCATCCTGTTTGCCAGCAATGCCACGGGAACACACAAGCTGAAGCCATTGATTGTGGGCAAATTCAAGTCTCCTAGATGCTTTCACTACATCAACATGGAGAACCTACCCATTACCTACCGGAACTCTGGCAAAGCCTGGATGACAGCTTCCTTATTTGAGGAGTGGTTCTTCAAGTTCTTCGTACCCAGTGTCAGGGACCACCTTAGTGCCCGCAACTTACCGCAGAAGGCCACACTCCTACTGGACAACTGCTCAGCCCACCCTCAGGGAGATGTTCTCAAGACCAGGGACGGGCAGATCCAAGTGCTCTATCTCCCAAAGAACACCACCAGCAAGATCCAGCCATGTGATGCTGGCATCATTCAGACTTTCAAGTCTGTATACAAAAAGGAACTGATCCTGGAAATGATAGACTCTCCTCTCACTGTCCCAGATTACCTGAAAGCCATCACCATCAAGGATGCCTGTTATCTGGCAGGGAAGGCCTGGGGAGCTGTGACGGAGAAGACCATCGCCAACTGCTGGAACAAGGCCCTACGAGCAGCACTCCCACGACCCCAACATTAACCGGATGAAGAGGACTTCGTAGGCTTTACTGAAGTAGAGATCAGGGCAGCTGAGGAGAGGCTAGAGGACCACCTGGATGAGAACCTAACACTCCAGGATTGGGTGAACAGGTGGGCAGCAGCAGAGGACGACATGGCACCCGCAGAAACATTCACAGAGGAGGAGATCATCAACCAGGTCACCCAAGAGGAGGCAGAAGAAGAAGAAGAACCCCAGACCACAGTGGCAAAGAGCCACTCGGATGCCATCACGCACCTGAAGTGGCTCACAGCATACACAGAGCAACAAGACTTCGACCCGATATACATCCTACACCTGAAGAACCTCCAGAGGCAAGCATAAGTCAAGATGAGGAAGGGGATGTGCCAGAAGAAACTCACAGACTTTTTTAAATGATTTTTAAAAATATGCTTGAAAGTACAATTTTAAGTATATTATTGTATGTATATATTATTGTATATATTTTAATAAATTTAAAACTTGATTTAAGACTTGAACGAACTTTGATGTTTTTTATTTAAAACGCCCTTCCATTCAGCAATGTTCAGCACAGTCAGCGATGTTCAGCACAGTCAGCAATGTTCAGCACAGTCAGCGATGTTCAGCACAGTCAGCGATGTTCAGCACAGTCAGCGATGTTCAGCACAGTCAGCGATGTTCAGCACAGTCAGCGATGTTCAGCACAGTCAGCGATGTTCAGCACAGTCAGCAATGTTCAGCACAGTCAGCGATGTTCAGCACAGTCAGCAATGTTCAGCACAGTCAGCGATGTTTCCTCTCGTTCATTCATTTGGATATCCGCCATCTTGGATATCCGCGGCTCGGATACAACGCGGGTGGCTGTCTTGGACCCGAACACGCGCGGTATAACGGGGGAGAACTGTACTCTTTCCAAGGGCCAGTGCGGATTCAATGGGCCGAATGGCTTCTGCACTGTAAATTCTATGATTCTATGAACCGTCCTAAACCAACTTCATGAAGGTTATTGTGGGATAGTAAGAATGAAGGAGATAGCCAGAAGACATTTTTGGTGGCCAGCGCTTGATAGCAAAATCGAAGAAAAGGCGGGCATGTGTTCGGCATGTTCAAAGGTTCAAAACCTGCTGCCACTTACCACCATTACACCCATAGGGCAGGATTCTCCGACCACCCCAGCCGGGTCGGAGAATCACCGTGGGGCGGCGCAAATCCCACCCCGCCGCTCTGATGCCGGCTGCCATATTCTCCGGCATTAAAAAAATCGCACCGATGCAATGGGCCCCGGGGCGGTTCCAAATCTCCGGCCCAGGTGGGTCGAAGTCCTGCCGACAAGACCACAGGTCACGCTGACGTAAATCGAACAATGATTTTAACGGTATCAACCAGTCATGCTGGCTCACACAGTGAGCGCGGAGGTAGGGCCGTCAGAGAGGCCAGGCGTGGGCCGGCCATCAGAGAGGAGACGGCACAACCGTGGTGGGGGTAGGGGGGGGGGTTGCCGGTGGAGGGTGCACCCCAGGGCCAAGGGTGCCTGCCGATGATCGTGGTCAGTGCTGGGGGTGGAGGGGGACAGGAGTTCGGGTGGGAAGGGGATGGTGGGGGGTGCCGTGGCTGTGGGGTGCTGGGGATGGGAGTGCCGGGCAGGGGCGGGGTGCAGGAGAGGGGGGTCTGGGGATGGGAGTGCCGAGGATGGGAGTGCCAGCAGCAGTGGGGGGGAGTGGGGATGGGGATGGGTGTGCGGGAGACGGGGGCTGTGGATGGGAGTGTCGGGAAGGAGGGTGCTGGGGAGGGGGGTTCCGAGGATGGGAGTGCCGGGGAGGGGGCGCTGGGGATGGGAGTGCCGGAGAAGAGGGAGTGTCGGGGAGGGGGGTTTCCGGGGAGCGGGAGAGCCGGGGACGGGATTGGTGCCGGGGATGGGAGTGCTGGGGGGGGGGGCTGGGGAGAAGGGGGGCTGGGGATGGGGGTGCCGGGGAGATGGGGGCTTGGAAGTGGGAGTGCCGGGTAGGGGAGTGCCAGGGAGGTGGGGGCCGGGGAATGTGAGTGCCAGGGAAGGGGTTGGCTATAGATGGGAGTGCCGGGGATGGGAGAGCCGGGGAGGGGGGGGGGCTGGGGATGGGAGTGCCGGGGAGGGGGATGCCGGCAAGGGGGGGTGCTGGGTTTGCCTGGCCGGGTGCCAGCTGGCAACAGTCACGACCATGGCATCTGGCTGCGATGGGGGGGGGGGTATGAGCAATGATGACATGTCGTCTATCTCCACCACCCACGCGCCACCGCCTGCTGGCCGTTATGTTTGGTCATCACCCAGCGATGTTGGCCGCCGTGGCGGCAGCCGCTCTTCTACATGTTGCCCTGGGGGAGCTGGAGGAGGAGCGTGTCTGGGAGGCGGCGGAGGCTGCCGCAGAGGAGAGTGCTGCAGGGAGGCAGGTGGCAGCTTCCCAGGCTGGAGCGCTGCCCGCCCGAGAGGACGAGGAGGAGGACGAGGAAGAGGAGGTGGTGCCACGGTGATGGAGGAGCCCGATGAGGCCCCGTGTGTACCGGCCCCACTCGTCGTGCCAGGACCTCATGGACCAGGCATGCAGGGGGAGACGCAGGATGAGCCGGGAAGCCATCACCTATATCTGCCACCTGATGGCACATCTGGCACCACATGGCACTGGGGGAGGACACCCTCTCCCAGTGGCCGTCAAGGTTACGCTGGCCCTGAACCTCTACGCCACGGGGTTGTTCCAGTCACCAAGTGCGGACCTGTCCGGCATCTCGCAGGCATCGGTGCATCCGTGCAGTGACCGACGCCCTGTATGCCATTGGGGACCGCTACATGCCGTTTCTTGTGAACCTGGCCCACCAGGATGCCCGGGCAGTGGGATTCGCTGCCGTGGCCAGTATGTCCATGGTCCAGGGGGCAATCAATGGGATGCACGTCGCTGTACGGCCACCAGCGGATAACAGAGCTGTGTTCATGAACAGGAAGGGGACCTACTCCATGAACATTCACGTAGTCTGTGACCACCGGATGAGGCTCCTGCACGTCTGCACACATTACCGGGGAAGTGTGCATGACTCATTCGTATTGGCCCAATCGTTCATCCCCGGCTGAGGGGCTGATTGCTGGGCGACAAGGGTTACCCGTTGCAGTCGTGGCTGATGACGCCTATACGGAGGCCACAGGCCGACGTGGAGAACCGCTACCATGATGCCCATGCAGCGACCAGGGGTGTGATCGAGACGTGTTTTGGGCTGCTGAATATGCGCTTCAGGTGCCTGGACTGCTCTGGAGGGGCCCTCCAGTACCTGCCAGATAGGATCGGCTGCATCGGTGTGGTCTGCTGCGTCCTCCAGAACATAGCCCAGCAGAGTGGCGATGTGCCGCAGGCAGAGGAGGAAGAGGGGGAGGAGTAACACGACGACGGGCAGGCCTCCCCAGATGAGGAGGATGGGG
This sequence comes from Scyliorhinus canicula, assembly GCF_902713615.1. Taxonomy (NCBI): domain Eukaryota; kingdom Metazoa; phylum Chordata; class Chondrichthyes; order Carcharhiniformes; family Scyliorhinidae; genus Scyliorhinus; species Scyliorhinus canicula. The sequence goes on from NC_052151.1 coordinate 116,956,785, forward strand.
GCAATGAACAGGACAGATGGGCTGGACTTGGATGGGAGGCTGCCCACCATTACCGGCTGGGCCAGCGGGCACGGGACGGCTTGATAGCCGCACGGTTCACAGACTAGGGGGGTGTGAGAATCGGTGAGTATGGGAATGGACAGCACAGTACGGCACCAGCCTACCACCCTCACCCCGCCCACCACCAACCACCCTCACCCCACCCACCATCAACCACCCTCACCCCACCCAACACCAACCACCCTCACCCCACCCACCATCAACCACCCTCACCCCACCCACCACCAACCACCCTCACCCCACCCACCATCAACCGCCCTCACCCCACCCACCACCAACTGCCCTCACCCCACCCACCACCAACCACCCTCACCCCACCCACCACCAACCACCCTCACCCCACCCACCACCAACCACCCTCACCCCACCCACCATCAACCACCCTCACCCCGCCCACCACCAACTGCCCTCACCCCGCCCACCACCGCATCACCCGCAGGCACACCACCCCTCCATTGCACATCGGGCAGGACTCACACGGTCGCCAGTGGGAGCAGGTCAATTGGATGCCATGGAGGATGATGACAACACGCTCTGTGATAAGCTCCGGGCTCTACATCGTTAGACAATGCCTGACCCATGGCCACAGTAACACGCTCCACCTGGACCGTTCCTGCATGCGGCCATGATACTGCAGCGCACGGTCCCGTCGTCTGCCTGGGGGGGTGGGGAGCGCGATCCGGAGGGAGGGGAACACTCACCTGAGCTCGATGTCCTATCATACGCACACTGGCGCTCACCTCCCACCCCATCCCCGCATGCATTGGACAGAGCACAAAGGCAGCTTCTGTTGGTGTGGAAGTGATTTTAATGATAAACAGTTCATACACGTGCCCAAGCCCCTATAACTAGTCTGTGCCCTGCATCCATGCCAACTTACTCAGTGTCTAATTTTCTGGCCTTACGGGCCCTATGACTACGTCTAACTGGTTCCCCAGACGGTACAGCAGAGACTCCTGTGATCCCTGCCCTGTGACTAGGGACCCCTTTGGCGGCCGTTTCCTGGGGTGGCCCGGCATGGATGGGCCAGGCTGTGGCGCGGGCAACCAGTATAGCGAGCTGCCAGCCTGTCATGCCCGTTGCACACCAGATGCACCTGGGACGGAAGGGGGGGGGGGGGTGGAGTCCAAGGTGTTGCGGTGTTCCGGGATCTCCCCTGCAGGGGGACCCGGAACGGGTCCCAGCGCCTCCTCCTCCCTCGTGGTACCCGATGGCCCCCAGAGTTCCCCGTGGGTCGGGGATGCAAATGGATCCAGCACCCGATGCCCCCCCGGCAACTAGCGCTTCCAGTCCTGGAGCCCCTACCTGGTATCAACAAGGGTCTGCAAGTTTGCAGCCGTGCTCAGGGAGTTGGCCATCCCTGTCTGTGTCTGGGCGACGCCAGCCAGCACCGGGGCAATGGTATCGATGCCCTCAGCGATGGCCTACTGAGACTGGGCCATGGCCTGTTGAGACCGGGGCATGGCCTGCAGAGACTGGCCCATGGCCTGCTGAGACTGGGCCACGGCGTTGAGAGTCTCTGCGATCTGCAGCTGGCTCTGGCTCATGGCTGCCTGTGAGAGGGCAACCACGTCCTGGGCCTGCACGGAAATCTCCATGCCTTGCATATTGCTACCCATGTCTGACACCGTCGCCCCCATTGCCTCCACCACAGACGCCACCCGTGCAGTGTCGGCCTGGGTGGCACGCATGACTGGCACCACTCCCTGCTCCTGGACACAGGTGGACTCCTCCACCTGCGTCTTCGGCTGCCGCAAGCCGGCCGTCACCCCCTTCGATATTCCCTGGGTCCGTGCCTGCATCGGGTCCATGGGTGGGTGTGGTAACTCAGGAACCCGGGACCTGTCTGGGCGGCAGATGGTTGCTGGGGCCGGGCTGCCCTCCAACCGTCCGGCCCCTCGGCTGCACCTACCTCCACCTGCTATACCGGGATGGCTGTGTTGTGCGCATCAGTTAGTGTACCAGAAGCCTAAAATGTCCAATCGAGGTGAGTGTCTCTGCGATGGTGGAGGGTGTAGGAGGTAGCAGTGGCGTAATGTCATGCTCCTCATCCGACCCGAAGTCCGGGGTCCCCTGGAGTGGTGTGTCCTGTCCGTCCGTCCGTCCCCTGTGTGTGGGTTATGTTCTATGTGTGAATGTCCTGTGTGTGGGTGTCCTGTGTGTGGGTGTCCTGTGTGTCAGTGTCCTTTGTGTCAGTGTCCTGTGTGTCAGTGTCCTGTGTGTCAGTGTCCTGGGTCGGTGTGTCCTGGGTCGGTGTGTCCTGGATGGGTGTGTCCTGGGTCGGTGTGTCCTGGATCGGTGTGTCCTGGGTCGGTGTGTCCTGGGTCGGTGTGTCCTGGGTCGGTGTGTCCTGGGTGGGTGTGTCCTGGGTGGGTGTGTCCTGGGTGGGTGTGTCCTGGGTGGGTGTGTCCTGGATGGGTGTGTCCTGGATGGATGTGTCCTGGGTGGGTGTGTCCTGGGTGGGTGTGTCCTGGGTGGGTGTGTCCTGGGTGGGTGTGTCCTGGGTCGGTGTGTCCTGGGTGGGTGTGTCCTGGGTGGGTGTGTCCTGGGTGGGTGTGTCCTGGGTGGGTGTGTCCTGGGTGGGTGTGTCCTGGGTGGGTGTGTCCTGGGTGGGTGTGTCCTGGGTGGGTGTGTCCTGTGTGTCAGTGTCCTGGGTTGATTGGGATGGGGGCTTGTTGCTGAAGCTGCCCTCCCCGTCGCTGAGTGCAGCCCGCCGGCGTCGCCGCACTGGCACGAGATGGGGGCAGCATACGCCTGACGCTCCAGGTCTATCCCTGGCTCGTGGGTGTCCTGGCACTGGGTGGGGGCAACGTATGCCTGACACTCCAGGTATACCCCTGTCTTGTGGGCGCCCTGGCATGTCCTGGGGGCGGTCGGCATCCGCTGGGACGGGTGGCGGTGTGCCTCCGACCTCTGCATCCGCATCCTTCCGGTCCTCGGGTCCGCCTGCAAGGTTAGGGCCCTCTCTTCATGAACGGTGAGGTGGCGCGATCCCGGTTGTTATGAGCGCGCTTCTCCTGTGGGGGGGGGGGGTGACAGGGGTAAAGGGCAACAATGTTAGGCGGACATATACATGGGGACCAGCGGTTGTGTGTATGTTGGCATAGGTTCACACCCCACCCTGCCAATGCAGCCTGCATGGGTGAATGCAGCCATGTCAGTTTCAGCTCGGCTATGCCGCCCATCGGGACGTGGAGGGGGACAGGGGTGGGGGGGGGGGGGGGGGGGGGTGTACTCACCCTGACTGCCCTGAGTAGGTCATTGACCTTCTTGTGGCACTGGATGCCTGTCCTGACTGTTACGGCCACAGCGCTGACGGCCTTTGCCACCTCCCTCCACACGTGCCGGCTGCGGTGTGGTGCGACCCTGCGGCCGTGTCCAGGGTACAGGGTCTCCTTCCTCTGCTCCACTGCGTCCAGGAGCGCCTCGATGTCCCGCTCCTGGAACCTCGGATCTGCGCGGCGGGCTGCCATTTTTCGGGTCTCCGGCGGTGGCGTCGTTTGTGCTGCAACGCTGCGCGGCGTCAATGACGGCCGGCCCGTCTGTGACGGGTGACGCCGTCGCGATTGGCGTCACGCTGTCGCGATTGGCGTCACGCCGCTGCTAGCCCCTTCCAGGTCGGAGGTTTTCCGTTGTTCCGGGTGACCCGGTGCCGAAGTGGTTCGCGCCTTTCTTGGCGCCGGCATCGGGCCACCCCGCCGATTGCAGGAGAATTCCGCCCATGTATCTAATATTGTGGTAGACGCACATTTGAAATGGCCTGTGTTTCATTGCAAGAACCTCTAATGTAAAGGGGGAGGAAAGTGTTGTGTTTTCATGTTTGTTCTTAGTTGGAACACGGTCACTTTAAGAGTCCGACCACGTGACGTATTAATGATGTCATCAGCCTTCTGGGCAGGCAAACGGGCAGTCTACCTTTACAACCTGTTGAGTAAACACCTTTCCAATAAAGCTTCTGTTTTTTGTACCTTCGTGGTCTGCACGCTTAACTTGAAAAATACCACAATAATTAGTTCTATGGCTTGCTGTTCATCGGGTCTTCAACAACACACCATGTGGAGGAATAGGGAATCATAAGCAGAAACTTCTGTTATTATGTATTTTAAGTCGCACCGTTTGGTAGAAATTGCTGTCAGTCTTACAGTTGTAATGATGGTTGTAATAACAGCTTTGTCACCATTACAACTGCAAATTCTGGACCAATATTTCTCACCAATTGCACTGTATAAATACTGCACCCATAGCTAATGCAGCAATATTAACTAAGTACCACTCCTGCATTATGATGGCAGGTCTTCACATTATATGATGTAGCCTACCTTAAAGTGGTTAACAAATGGCATCATTATCTTCGTCTCCTACACTATCACGATAGGTTAAGAATTACTTTTCAAAGGCTTTGGAAGCTGTTGTTTTTATTTAACCAGATAAAGAAAGTAACTACATTCACTTACTCTGTTAGGACAATCAGTTGTTCTCCTTTCTTAAACCCCAGATCACGTTCACTTGTTGGTTCATAGTCGTGCAATGCTACAACTCTCTTCTCAGCTGGAAGAAAGGCCATCAAGAAATGAATTCTAATAGAAAATAAAATTGCTGCGGATGCTGGAATCTGAAACAAAAACAGAAAATACTGGACAATCTCAGCAGGTCTGACAGCATCTGTGGAGAGAAAAGGGAGCTAACGTTTCAAGTCTGGATGACCGTTTACTGTAGGATACTGTTATAATAAACTCCATTTACTGTAGGAGAAAGAGACATCCAGACCCAAAATGTTAGCTCCCTTTTCTCTCCACAGATGCTGTCAGACCTGCGAAGGAATGAATTCTGTTGAGTTGTGAAATGGTTTGCTGATGGTCTGATAAACACTCTAATATCCAGTTTATTAAGAAAATGGTTGCATCTATATTTTTAATTACAACTCCTGTCTTAACCCTCAGTTGCTGCAAAAATGCTTTTACTTGCAAAACATTCACTGGATTGACAGCATGGACATTTTGTGGTGCTAATAAAATCAACAACAAAATTAACACTTGTATCACCCAAATATTCTCCGCTCCATGGAGAATCGCGCCATTGGCTTGGCACAGCACCAGTTGCAGAGATTCTCTGACCCAGATAGGCCGAGCAGCCGCTCTAAAAAGGCAGAGTCCCGCTGGCGCCGTCCTCACCTGGTCGCAGCTGGCGGGAACTCTGCGCGCAGGGTCGGGGGTGGCCTGTTTTGGGGGGGGGGGGGGAGGGGGGACTGACTCTGACCCCCGGGGGGCCGCCGATGGGGCCTGGCCCGCGATCGGGGCCCATCAATTAGCGGGCTGGCCTCAGTGACTGGGGGCCTCCTTTCCTACGCGCCGGCCCCTGTAGCCCTGCGCCATGTTGTGTCGGGGCTGGCACGCTGAAGGAGGCCTCTGCGCATGCAAGTGTCGGCGCCGGCGCCACTACGCATGTCCTCGTTGGCGCCGGCGTAATTGCACATTCATGAATCCCGCGGCGCACAGTTCGTGCCGGGATCTGCAGCTGGTGTGGCGCAAACCGCTCCAGCACCATGCTGGGTCCCTGTAGGGGCCAGAATTAGACGTGGGAGCGGCCCGTTCACACCGTCATAAAACGCGACGTTTACGACGGCGTGGACACTCTGCCGCGGGATTGGAGAATCCCGCCCCATAACCATGGAACGGAAGTGCAAAAAAAACTGCAACTAAAGGTTTTTTAAGAAACTAAAATGGTGGTGCAGTCTACCACAACCTATATAAACACGGTTGACAGACTCCACAAGGTCAGAAAAGGGCAGGCTATCAAATCAATCTTACCTGAGCCCACCAGAATTTAATGGTGACTTAGGGATTACATGAGACTTTCACAGGTCCGCCGTGCCTCCAGAAAGTTGCCCAGCAAACATTCATGACCCCCGTCACACCCGACCTATCTCTCACCATGAATCCAGCAATGACCAATGTTGAAGGTCCCAGTGTGTTACTGGCAGTGGCCAAAGCTCCAGGCTGCACTGCCAGTAATGGAGAACTGCTGACCTCTGACTAACAGACAGGTCTTGTGGACAGGGCATTAATTTCCACCCTGTTGAGGAATTAATCCAATGGGAGGACCTCAGTGTCCAGGTAAGTGCCTGCTTGCCTTGTAATTGCATTGGACCTCCTGGAGAAAAGCGATGATGGTCCCGACCAGTTCTCCAACTGGTGGGCAGGACCCTGTTGCAAACACCAATTTCCGGCCATAGTAAGAGAGAAGCACATGTATGGCACTCAGTACACAAAAAAGAGAAACAATCTTACCCTGCGAGTGTTCAAATGATGAAATCTGATTATCAAGGTGACCCTGTAAAAGATGTAAATAGTTTTTTTTGGAGGCAGTTCCTCAGTAAAATTATTTTACAGTTAAATGAACATGGATAATAATAATCTTTATTGTCACAAATAGACTTACATAAACACTGCAATGAATTTACTGTGAAAATCCCCCAGTCGTCACATTCCAGCGCCTGTTCGGTACACAGAGGGAGAATTCAGAATGTCCAGATTACCTAACAAGCACGTCTTTCGGGACTTGTGGGAGGAAACCGGAGAACCCAGAGGAAAACCAAACAGATACAGGGAGAATGTGCAGACTCCACGCAGACATTGACCCAAGCCGGGAATCGAACCCAGCTCCCTGGAGCTGCGAAGCAACAGTGCTAACCACTATGCTATCGTGCCGCCGAATGGATGATCCATTCAAGTAACTGAAATGTCAAAAATTGGTATTTCAAATACAAATGGAAACCCAAAATAACCTTGAGGTAGTTTTCATAGTTGAGATCTTGGGCTAGATTCTCCATCCCACTGTGCCACATTCCTGTTTCACCCCCCGGCGGGATGCTCCGTTACGCCGGCTGGTCAATGAGGTTTCCTATTGTGGGGCTGCTGGCAAAACGGAGAATCCCGCCAGTGGAGAATCCAGCTCCTTGTTTCTATTGCTGAAACATTGATGGACAAAAATAATTTAAAACTAAGAAAGAAAGAAAAATAACTAGCATTTTCTTAGTGCTTTTCGCAAACTCAGGATACACTGAAACATTTTACAGATACTGAAGTATTTTTCAAAATGCACAATACTATTGCAGGAAATATTTGCACAGCAAGGTTTCACAAACAGCAGTGGGATAATGACCAGGTAACCTGTTTTACTTTTGTTGGTTGAATAATAGATTTGGGCAGAACACTGGTGGGAACTGCTGTGCTCTTTTTCAAAATGTTCCATGGGATATTTTAACAGAGAAAGCAGTTTTGGGTTGCTGCTGCACTGAGATGTTAGCCTGGATTATGTATTTAAATTACAGAGTGCGACTTAAACTTACAACCTTCGGACTCAAAGATAAGAATGCCATGGAACCATGGCTGACATTTTAAAGTGAGAGTTTATGCAAGTCAGAAGAGACAAAATAAAAGTCAAAATATCAATAAAGTATTTTTAAAATTGATGCTATCCAAAAAGTGTTGAGGTTATTTCTACGAGATGTATATTTGTTATGGAGAATGACACGGAGAGGAACTCTTTTCCATGCTGCTCAAATATGCCGATTAAGTCAATAAAATGGATATAGAGCCTTTTTGTCATTGCCAAAGAAAGTCAGGGCTCAAAACACTGTGAACTCTTTTGTTTTTCAGAGAAAAACAATTTATCTCTTTCTTCCCAATCTCACACCATTTGGCAGGTTGAGAAGGACTTAGGACCTAGCCAAGGTTGGAGTTCCCACTGTGAGAACCACTGGAAAATTGTAATTTCTCCCACACACCATTTTTGTGTGATTATGTGGGGTTTTGGAAGCCTTAAAAATACATCTCCTTAGAGAGGTTGTAACTACTAGGGAAGGTTGCTAAGATTTTGAGAAAATTTTGAAAGGCAAGTGTAATTTTTTTGACATCTTCTTCATATGTCACACTTAGATGATGTATTGCAATGTAGATGTATTTTTAAAGCAACGATTCATCATAGGATTCTGTCCTGCAAAGGTATGTGGGCAGCACGGTAGCACAGTGGTTAGCACCGTTGCTTCACAGCTCCAGGGACCCAAGTTCGATTCCCGGCTTGGGTCACTGTCTGTGCGGACTCTGCAAGTTCTCCCCGTGTCTGCGAGGGTTTCCTCTGGGTGCTCCGGTTTCCTCCCACAAGTCTCAAAAGACATGCTGTTTGGTAATTTGGACATTTTCAACTCTCCCTCTGTGTATTCGAACAGACTCTGGAGTGTGGCGCTAGGGGCTTTTCACAGTAACTTCATTGCCATGTTAATGTAAGCCTACTGTGACAATAAAGATTATTATTATTAGTTGACCCTTACACGAAGCAGCACGTTGTTCTTTTCATGCATTTCAGTACTTTTCCAATTGTCAAAAATTCCACAATGTCTTAAAAATGTCAAAGAAAAGTCTTGTCAGTCTCTGCTGGCGTGTTTTATATTGTGATTTAAATAGATCACAGCTCTGGCTGTTTAAAAAAACTCTGCCTTTTAAAACTAAAAAAATCTTAGACCCGGCTTCCTTCCATCGATTGGCAGGCACTCTGAAAAGTTTTGAAATAGAAATGGGTCACCATCTATTCTTCCAGTTTTAAGAAATGTATCTGAAAACTTTTGTTATGATAGCTGTAGCCATTATGAAGATTTGCTGGGATTCAGAAAAAATGAATTTGCTTCAGCTCAACAAGTGGCCTATTTATCTAAACATGATTGACAGTTTTAAGACACTGCAATAACACAATATGCTTTTGATATGGTTTTTTGCTTACAAACCATGGAATATTTTTTTCTAGTATCAGTACGAGTGTGTTTGAATTCAGGGTTTTATTAGATTGTAAGAGGTTTCACTTGTTTCCAATTAGTTTAAAATAATTTCCATTGCTACTGCATGGCCCCATGAGGCTGTACCTGGTGGATACTAGATTTTCCCAAGCCCACCCAAAAATCCAAGAATTAGATTCAGAGGGTCAGAAAGGCATTACAGCATAGAGGGAGGCCATTCAGCCCACCAAGAGCCCAAACCAGTTCTCTTTTCAGAGATTCAATCAGACTTCTATCTCCCTAGCCCTGTAAGTTTTTCATTCAACTGCACATCCAAGTTCCTTTTGAAACCATTCATCTGCTTTCACCACCAACATAGGCAATGAGTTCCGATCATAATAACTCGCTGCATAAAAAAGTTCTCCTCACAGCTGCCCTACATCTCTTACCCAAAGCCTCAAATCTGTGTTTCTCAGGTCTTGCACCATCAGTTGATGGGGAGAGCGCTTCTTTATCTTCTTCACCTCAACGGCCAGAATCTTGTGAACCTCCATCAAATCTCCCATCCGTCTCCTTTGGTCGAAGGAAAACTTCTCCAACCTACCTTTCTACCTAAAATTCCTCATTCCTTCATTCCTGAAACTATTCTGGTAATTCCTCTCTGCACCTTCCCAATGACTGACATACTTCCTAAATAGTGGCAACCAAAACTGGATGTAATACTCTAGTTGTTACCTAACCAGACATTTATAAAGGTTCCACATAACTTATCTATTTTTCTACTCATTGCCTCTGTTTATGAAGCCGAAGATTGCATATGCATTGCTAATTATTTTCTATCAATATGTCCTGCCACCTTCAAACATCTATGCACATGAACCTCAAGGTCCCTCGGTTCCTGCACACTTGAGAGCTGTGTCACTAAACCTATATTGCCTCTCACTATCCCTTCTGCCAAAATGCATCACAATTCCCTTTCTTCAATTCCATCTGCTACTTGTTTGCCAATTCTGCTAGCCCATCCATATCTTTCGGCAGTTGAATTGTATCATCCTCACAGTATCATTGGCAAATTGTGAAACTTTACTCTGTATTCCGATGTCCACATCATTTGTGTATACCAAAATGAGCTGTGGTACTTGCACTTACAAGCATCCCTATTCTCTATCCTACAATATAAAAGGCATATGACAGTAGGAAATAAATTGCATTTATATAGTACTTTGCACATCCTCAGGACATTGTTCGCAACAAATGTATTGCTTTTCATGTATTGTTTTGTCACGTAAACAGCAATGAGATGAATGCCCAGTTAATCTGTTTTATGGGATGTTGGTTGAGGATTAAATCCTGCCCAATTAATCTGGATTTTGTTTAATAACTGAAAATATGCCTGAACATCTGAAGAACACTCTGCACTTCTTTGCTCGAGTGGCATGGGTTCCTTTGTGCCCACCCTCAGTTTAACAGTTCATCCATTTCTAATAATGCAGCACTTTCTCATTATTGCTCATAGGCCAAGTGTTGAAGTCCAAAGTGAGATTCAGGACCCTCATACGCAAGAGTGTTACTATGAGCCAAGGTAGACACTTATCAATACCTACAGATTGTTATCATCATGCGATTCACTGGGTTGCATGGCTAATTTAAAGTGGTAAGGATAAAATGTTGGGGAAAAAAAGATTGCGAACATCAAAATGGGAGAAGGAAACAGGAAATGCCAGCAATGCAGTGGATCGATCTGAGAGGGAACGACAGACCCGTTTTGAGGTTGAGAAACCTTTCATCAGTACAGCATAACTGATTTTATTTTCAGATGCTGTCTGACCCGCTGTGCATTTACAGTATTTTCTGTTATTGTTTAAACATTCGCCTTAAAGGATGAAGTAAAGCATTGTTGTGATTGTACTCACGTGCTGTGACATGGTTTCACAGTGCAGCTGATTAGCCTGGCCCTGGTGGGGAAAGCCATGTTTTCTCTTTACACTGCTAGTGGCACAGCCCATCCTTTCTGAAACAAAAAACACCCAGAAACTAAGTGATTCTTTAATGAACTTCTGGCAGGTAAACCTCATCACTGTGCCTCTAACCATGGGGCAGGTAGTTTCAATTAACCTCAAAGGTCACATTTCTGTTAATACACCACAGATTGCCATCAGCAACATTTCTTTTGCCAACACATAAACTTGAACAATCATCAAATGGATACCCTGAATTCAGTAGACAACTGAATTAAACCAGGTCTGTGGCCTTTCATGCTAAGCAGCTTGAGTTGTGGTCAGGCAACGTATGTGTGCCAACTAACTTCTGATCTGTGATATACTAACACTTAGTGTGTGTTTTTTTAATGGTACATAACATCAGCATGACCTCAATTTCTTTTAAACCAATTTCCTCCCCTCTTCTAAAGATCGGTTTTGCAACTGGTTTAGAAGTCTCTCCAAAACTAGCGTCCAAAAGGCCTTCACTCGAGTGACAATTATGAATGCATGAACGTGGGCGGCATGGTGACACCATGTTAGCACTGTTGCCTCACGGCGCTGAGGACCCAGGTTCAATTCCGGCCCCGGGTTTGATCCCGGCCCCGGGTCACTGTCCATGTGGAGTTTGCACACTCTCCCCATGTCTGCGTGGGTCTCACGCCCACAACCCAAAAGATGTGCAGGGTAGGTGGATTGGCCATGCTAAATTGGCCCTTAATTGGAAACATTTAAAAAAATAAAATAAATAGACATGAACTTTAACAGTAACTATTTGTTCATTTAGACCATGGTTTTCCAAACTAGGTTCTGCAAAACTCCAGGGTTCAGTGGGAGGCTCCCTGGGGTTCCACAGCAGGTCAGACTGATATAGAAACAAGTTTGAACGCTATGAAGCAGATTGTCCAATCAGAGACAGGCTTCTTCAGAATCTAGAATTCTGGAAACAGCATGCAACAGATCAAGGCGAACACAGGCAGCAGAGCAATGGGGAGAGAGGACAGACTATTGGAAGAGGAAGTGTTCATCAGACAGAAGTCAGTGAAGAGGGGCTCAGAATGGGGGAAGCAGGCCTCCAAAAGGGAGTGGGGAAAGAGGGTCTCAGAACAGGAGTGGGGAAGTGGACCTTGGAGTGGCATGGCAAGGGGGAAAAAGGGATGAGGATTGGGGTGTAGAGCAAACAAGGATCAACGGCATGTGAGAGTGAGGGCTGAGGGTTTGGCTTCTTGCATTTATCTGTGCATGTGAGATAGAGATAGGCGAGTGTGTATGTGTGTGAGGGGGAGGCGTGTGTATGGATGTGTGAGACAAAGAGAGGTGAGTGTCTGTGCGAGAGAGGTGAGTGTGTGTGAGAGAGAGGTGAGTGTGTGTGTGTATGAGAGATAGGGACGAGTGTGTGTGTATGTGAGAAAGACAAAGAGAGGTGAGTGTGTGCGGGGGAGAGAGAGAAGTGAGCATGTGTGTGTGAGAGAGAGAGGTATGTGAGTGACTGAGTGATTGAGAGAGAGGAGAATGTGTGTGTATGAGAGATAGAGGTGAGTGTTTGTGTATATGGGAGACACAAAGAGAGGTGAGTGTGTGTGAGAGAGAGAAGTGAGTATGTGTGTGTAAGAGAAAGAGAGGTGAGTGAGTGATTGAGAGAGAGGTGAGTGTGTGTATCTGTGAGTCTGTGTGTGTCTGAGAGGGAGAGAGCCTGGGCGGCATTCTTCCCTACCCGGCGTGACGGAGGGTGCCGGCGTAGGGGAGTAGCGCCAACCACTCAGGGGTCGGGCCTCCCCAAAGGTGGGGAATTCTCCCCACCTTTGGGGGCCAGCCCCGCGCCGGAGCGGTTTGCACCAGAAGACTGGCGCAAAAAACCGTCGCCCCCGGCAGCGGGGCTGGCCGAAAGGCTTTCGCCGGTCGGCGCATGCGCCGGCAGTGACGTCAGCGGCAGCTGGCCGCTGACGTCACTGCCGGCGCATGCGCGCTGTGGGGTTCTCTTCCGCTTCCGCCATGGCGAAGTCCGTGGCGGCCGCGGTGGAAAATTGTGCACCCAGGGCACTGGCCCGGAGTCTGAGCGGGGGGCCCCGATCGCGGGCCAGGCCACCGTGGGGGCACCCCCCGGGGTTCAATTGCCCCCAGGACCCCGCGGCCCGCTCCCGCCGCTGATCCCGCCATTCCAGAGGTGGTTCAAACCTCGGCGGCGGGAGAGGCCTCCCAGCATGGGGACTTTGGCCCAACCGGGCCGAAGAATCACCGCAGGGGCCTCTCCGATCGGAGTGGCAAAATTCCCGCCACCGCCACTTCCCGGGTGGTGGAGAATCTCTGCCACGGCGGGGGCGGGATTTTCGGCGGCCCCAGGTGATTCTCCGACCCTGCTGGGGGTCGGAGAATTTTGCCCCCTGTGTGTGTATCCAATTTGAGAATCCAGCTTTCCAGCAACACTCCTCATAACCAATTGAACCAAAGGAACAGCACCACACTCCTCCCATTAAAATTGACAAGAAGGCAAGATTTAAGTACTTCTATTAACAAGAGAACTTCTTAATCATAACAAACGTATACATGTAAGAAATAGAAAATACTTTTATAAATTAGGTTTTTGTATGTTTGTACCTATTGTGCAAAAACAATCAGTTTTTTTTGCTTTAACTCTTCAACACAATAAGAATGTTTCTCAGGAGTTCCGTCAGTACCCCTGGGAGGTCAAAATAGTTCCATGGCGGGAAAAGTTTGGAAAACCCTGATTTAGACCAACAGGGCTGAGGCTATTCTCATCTGAAACCCAGACTTGCATCAACGATGATTGGATAGAAATTAGAGACTGAAACACTGCCCAATGTTCTTGTCACCAAGAGGCACTGTGTTCAATTATAGCAGAATGGTGGCAGAAATAAACAGCTTTAGCATAGGCCCCAGATTAACCCTGGGATCTCCCCAGCCTGCATAATTGCACTTATGCCTTGGATAAATGAACTGAGGCGTAAGCGGAGCCCTAATTGGCCTCAAATTTAATGGCAACTTCAATGCTTTAATCATCTAGACATCAGGCCATTCCCGCATTCTCAACTATTGATGTGCTCAAAAGGAATGAAGATCAGAGTTAGGCCTACAATCACTAAAGTGAAGGATCGGTAAATTTACCTTTATAATCCAACGCATCAGGTAGCCATTAGCAGTCTCCATTATAGAGGCATACTTTCGAAAATTACAATTTTATAAATGTAACATATGGACTGATATTTTACAACTATATTGGTCCAAAAATATTCTTCCATTGAACCAAGAATGTCCCCAACCTGCACGGAATACTACTGAGTTAGCTAACCACAACCATGGTAGTGCTAGAGATGGTATAATAATGGTCAGGCGAGGGAGAAAATATTTAGCCAGACTTTCTGCTACTGAACACAGTGCAGTGAACTGTACTGTAAGTTACACATAGAGAACAGAGAGAGGCGTAAGTACAGCTACGAAGCTCCCTTGCTCCAGCACCCATCCACAATAGTCATTCAGCTGGCTGGCATTCACCATTAATGTTCCCAGGTGAAGCTTAAATTTATACAATATACAGGAAGTATTTAACCCCTCCACACTGCATCAAAATCAGATGCAGTAAACAACAGCAAGTGAGGAAAGCTTGCCTGTAAAATCTTCACATCTGCAAAGCATTTCTTGAGCAGTTCTAACACAGGAAATCTCTGTAAATGGACACACTTGTGTCAAAGAAAACACATAAAGTTGTGTTAATTAATAAAATGTCCTTTCAATACATTTCCTAATTAAGTTGAGGAGAAAAACACAAACTTAGCCATTTGAAACAAAAATACCACAAACGCACACTTTCTGACTTCTAACTACAATTACTTCTAATCATCACACAAATTACTAATTTCATTGTTATTCAGCATTATATATAGATATAGTAACCTTTTCATTTTAAAGGGTTGACCAAGGTTGACCAACTCAACGTTGGTTGAGTTACATTGACACAGAAAAGGCCATTCACCTAACAAGTCTATGCCAGAATTTGTACTCCACATAAGCCTTCTTATAAGGCTGGGTCACATAAGGCTGGGTCACTGTCTGTGCGGAGTCTGCACGTCCTCCCCGTGTGTGCGTGGGTTTCCTCCGGGTGCTCCGGTTTCCTCCCACAGTCCAAAAGATGTGCGGGTTAGGTGGATTGGCCATGCTAAATTGCACGTAGTGTCCTAAAAAGTAAGGTTGGGGGGGGGGGGGGTTGTTGGGTTACGGGTATAGGGTGGATACGTGGGTTTGAGTAGGGTGATCATTGCTCGGCACAACATCGAGGGCCGAAGGGCCTGTTCTGTGCTGTACTGTTCTATGTTCTATGTTCTTCCACTCCTCTATATCTAACCGTATTATTACTTTTCTGTTTCTTTCTCTCTCATGTGTTCCTCTAGTCTCTCCTTAAAGTATCTTTGTCACTTGGCTCAGCTACTCCTTGTGGTTGTGCGTTCCATATTTCTACCATTCTTTGAGTGGTCAATAGAAAAGCGTTGCTAAAACCACCTCAGAGCAGACAGCTAGGTGGATGAGCAGATAAGCAACCTCAGGTATATCTGTCAGTGTGCTCACACGTCATTTTTAACATTGAGGTTTAAAATTTCCACTACCGGACTGAAAGAAAGGTCTATTGCCATTCAATCTATCTCAACTCAGTTTCCATTTTGTCAAAAACTTTAAAAGGGAACATTGTATTTTTTGTAAGTCAAATCCACATCTAGTAAGCATACCAAATTCAAAGGCAGTTAGCCCCAGCTTTAAGTGGGGCTCAGTTGGCTGGATGGCTGGTTTGTGATGCAGAACAACACATGCAGCATGGGTTCAATTCCTGTCCCAGCTGGGGTTGTTCATGAAGGCCCCAGGCACGATACTCCGCTCCCCACGCCGGGTGGGAGAATCGAAGGAGGGCCGGGCGACTAATTTCACGTCCCCCTGACGCCCCCCGCGATTCTCCCACACCCCCCCCCCCCCCCCCCCCCCCCCCCCGAAGAATCGGCGCTCACCGATTCTCCGACCCGGATGGGCCGAGCGGCCTGCCGTTCGCGACCGTTTCACAACGGCGGCAACCACACCTGGTCGCTGCCGTTGTGAACATGGGTGCCAAAGGCCCGTTTGAAGCTTGTGGGGGGCGGAGAGGGGAGTGAGCACCACAGCCGTGCTCGGGAGGGGACTGGCCCGTGATCGGTGCCCACCGATCGTCGGGCCGGCGTCTCAAAGGGACGCACTCTTTCCCCTCCGCCGCCCCACAAGTTCAAGCCTCCTCGTCTTGCGGGGCATCAGATGGGAAGACGGCAACCGCGCATGCGCGAGTTTGAGCCGTCAGCCGTCGTGATGTCAGCCGCGCATGCGCGGGTTGGAGCAAGCGTCAAGGCCTGGCAGCCGAGAGTTACGGAGGGCCGCTCCTAGCCCCCCGGGTGGGGGTGAATAAGGTGAGAGGAGCAGCCTCCGAGGCCGTCGTGAAACTCGGCCGAGTTCACGACGGCCTTCCCGATTTTTCGCGGTAGCGGAGAATTCCGCCCCCCCCATCTTCTCAACATTGCCACTTGCCTGAAGTTTGGTGACCCTCAGTTTATATCATCACCAGTCAGGTCTCTCGCACAGGGGAGTGCAGCCTATGGTCTTCTGGGACTGTGTTGATATTTACATATTTAAAACTTGTGAGTATGCCTTCCCGCCCAACTATTAAACATGACCCTATTATTGTGAGTAATAAATTTTGATATTTTCACATCCATATACTTGAATTGGCTGTCTTGTCAGAGTCTTGTATACTTTCAAAATGGAAAATTAGAACATAAACACAACCATTGGGTGGCAAATAAGATAAAATATATTGGGCAGTATTCTCCGCTCCTGGGACTAAGTGCCCGTGCCATCGTGAACGCCATCGCGTTTCACGACGGCGCAAACAGGTCCCGGGCATGACCTATTCTGGTTCACGCCACTCCAGCGTCCCCACGTGGTGCTAAATGGGCACCGCGCCAACCCGCGCATGCGCAGTTGGGACAGCTCATTCCTACGCATGCGCAGTTGGCCCGTGCCATCCTTTTTTTTGTTTCAATTTAGATTACCCAATTATTTTTTCCAATTAAGGGGCAATTTAGTGTGGCCAATCCACCTATTCTGCACATTTTTGGGTTGTGGGGGCGAAACCCAGGCAACCCAGGAAGGATGTGGAAGCTTTGGAAAAGGTACAAAGGAGATTTACCAGGATGTTGCCTGGAATGGAGAGTAGGTCTTACGAGGAAAGGTTGAGGGTGCTAGGCCTTTTCTCATTAGAACAGAGAAGGATGAGGGGCGACTTGATAGAGGTTTATAAGATGATCAGGGGAATAGATAGAGTAGACAGTCAGAGACTTTTTCCCCGGGTGGAACACACCATTACAAGGGGACATCAATTTAAGATAAATGGTGGAAGACATAGAGGGGATGTCAGAGGTAGGTTCTTTACCCAGAGAGTAGTGGAGGCATGGAATGCACTGCCTGTGGAAGTAGTTGAGTCGGAAACGTTAGGGACCTTCAAGCGGCTATTGGATAGGTACATGGATTAGGGTAGAATAATGGAGTGTAGATTAACTTCTTCTTAAGGGCAGCATGGTAGCATTGTGGATAGCACAATTGCTTCACAGCTCCAGGGTCCCAAGTTCGATTTCGACTTGGGTCACTGTCTGTGCGGAGTCTGCACATCCTCCCCGTGTGTGCGTGGGTTTCCTCCGGGTACTCCGGTTTCCTCCCACAGTCCAAAGATGTGCAGGTTGGGTGGATTGGCCATGAAAAATTGCCCTTAGTGTCCAAAATTCTATGATTAATCTAGGACATAAGTTCGGCACAACATCGTGGGCCGAAGGGCCTGTTCTGTGCTGTATTTCTCTATCTATCTATCAGACACGGGGAGAATGTGCAAACTCCACACGGACAGTGACTCAGAACCGGGATCGAACCTGGGACCTCAGCGCCGTGAGGCAGCTGTGCTAACCACTAGACAACCGTGCTGCCCGGCCCGTGCCATCCTGCGCATGCGCGGGAAACGTCTAGGTAGGCCCATGGGGGGAGAGGCAGGCCCACTAGTTGGTGGGCCCCGATCGTGGGCCAGACCCCATCGGAGGACCACCCCCGGTGAAGGAGCCCCCCTCCCCCAACCCCCCACATAGCCACCCCCCCAGTGTTCCCACACAGTTCCCACCTGCAGCGACCAGGGGTGGACGGCTCCGGCGGGAACCTGTCATATTGGAGCGGCTGCTCGGCCCATCCGGGCCGGAGAATCGCCGCTCACCATTTGCGGCAATTCTCCGAACGGCCTGGTGCTATTCGGGAGGCGCTGGTTTCGGGGGGTGGGAGAATCGCGTGCGGGGGTCAGGACGGCATGGCGCGATTCGCATGGCGCCCCGCAATTCTCCAACCCGGCGTGGCGGGGGGAGAATACCGCCCAAAATGCTGCAATGGATCTTCACTAAATCGTAATCTTCACTGAGATTAAATTTAGATTTATTCTCACGTGTACGGAGATACAGTGAAAAGTCTTGTTCTGCGTGCAGTCCAGCAAGATCATTCCACACATGAAAAACATAGGACATATAATAAATACAAAATGTAAATACATAGACATAGAGATCGGACGAAGTATACGGAGTAGAAGTGCTACAACAGAGGTTGGGCAGTGGTTAGCACTGTTGCGTTCCGGCGCCAAGGACCCGGGTTCGATCTCAGCCCTGGGTCACTGGTCATGTGGAGTAGCTCATTCTCCGCGTGCTTGCGTGGGTCTCACCCCCACAACACAAAGATGTGCAGGCTAGGTGGATTGGCCATGTCAAATTGCCCATTAATTGAAAAAAAATAATTGGGTACTCTAAATTTAATAAAAATAGTGCTACAACAGTATAGAAGATGCATAGAAAGATGAGTTCAATCCATA
Organism: Scyliorhinus canicula; assembly: GCF_902713615.1. Classification (NCBI taxonomy): domain Eukaryota; kingdom Metazoa; phylum Chordata; class Chondrichthyes; order Carcharhiniformes; family Scyliorhinidae; genus Scyliorhinus; species Scyliorhinus canicula. Next base: position 116,975,509 of record NC_052151.1, read on the forward strand.
AGAGGGTCATTCAGGAGTCTGCTAACAGTGTGGAAGAAGCAGTTTTTGAATCTGTTCTCAGACTATTGTATCTCCTGCCCAATGGAAAAAGTTGGAAGGGAGAATAACCCGGGTGGGAGAGGTCTTTGATTATGCTGCCCGTTTTCCCAAGACAGAATCAATGGATGGGAGGCGGGTTCGCATGATGGACTAGTCTGTGTTCACGATTCATTGCAACAACCTGCAAGACAGCCATCTGAGACTCAGAAGGCGGGATTCTCCGATGCCCCGCCAGGTCAGAAAATCCCCGGGGGGGTGTCATATTCTCCAGCGCGTTTTTCGGGCGGTGGCGGGATTCCCGCCATGCCGGTCAGGGGCTGTTGGCAGTGGCCCCGCTAGTGATTCCCCAGGCCCTGATGCCGGCCGTCCATTTTTGGCCAGTCCCGCTGGCGTGAATAACTCACCTCACGCACCGGCGGGACCTGACAGGTGTGTAAACGTGGGCGGTCCTCGGCGGGCGCGACGGGATCTGACCCCGGGGGTGCCCCCACAGTGGCCTAGCCTGCGATTGGGGCCCACCGATCTGCAGGCAGGCTTGTTCTGTGGGGGTACTTCTTTCTTCCGTGCCACACCCCTGTAGGGCTCCGCCATACTGCCCGGGCATCGGCACGGAGAAGAGAACCCCCCCGCGCATGCGCCAAGATATGCCGGCCATCCTTCACATGCGCCGAATCACGGCAGCTATTCTGCGCATGCACGAGATCACGCCGGCCCTGCACCGCATGCACGAACCCGCATCGTCCCTTTGTCGCCGGTTGGTGCAGCGCCAACCCTCCAGCGTCAACCTAGGAAATGCGGTGAATTCCACACTTTCGGCGGCTGCTGACGCGGGAGTGGTTGACGCCGGTTTTCCCGCCGGCATGGGACTTAGTCCCCAGAAGGGAGAATCCAGTGTATCTGAATAAAAGTAATACTAGCCGCGTAATGCAGAATTGTTTAAAGAATATAATGGGCGGCTGGCCAGCGGGATTTTCTGGGTGCCCCCCCTTCCCCCAGGTATGGGGGGTGACTAAATCCCAGGGACACCCGAAATTGGGAGCACCCTCCCAGGGACCCCCCAAAAAAGGAGACACTCACAGGGGCCACTTTTGTGAGGGCCACGAAGAATCCAGCACGAGTTTTCAGGATACAAAGAAATAACATTTATTTACAAATTTACATATATATATATATAAACTCCTCTCTGTCTGGTTCCAAACTGGCCAGCTCTATTTATGCAGGGAGTCTGCTAATGATTTCTCCGCCCCTCTCATTGGGGAAGCTCATACTCCCACAGGATTGTGGGATTGACATTAGTCCCCAGCCAATGGTAAGCAGGCAGGTTATAACAGCCACCTAAATAGGGAGACCCCCACATGGACCTCCCGAACTAAAAGGACACCCCAGTGATGCCCGAATGAAAGTGACCCCGCAGAGACTACCTAACTAAAATGGCTCCCCCACAGGGACTACATTACAACAGGGACCCTCACAAGTACCCCCTAACTAAAGGGATTTATTAATTTAGGGGGTCCTTGTGGGGGGGTCTCCCTATTCAGACGGTCCCTGTGGGGGTCCTGTTACTTAGGGGGGCTCTGGTGAGGGGTCTCCCTTGCGGTCCCTCTAGTTGGGGTCCCTTGGAGGTCTCTCATTTTAGGGGATCTCCGTGGATCGAGTGGGCATACAGTGCATTATGGAGGTGGAGGGTGGCTCCAAATGGACCTTTGCCAACTCCCTTTAGGAGTTGAAATGAAATGAAAATCGCTTATTGTCACAAGTAGGCTTGAAATGAAGTTACTATGAAAAGCCCCTAGTCACCACATCCCAGCACCTGTTCCGGGAGGCTGATACGGGAATTGAACCCACCTGCCTTGGTCTGCTTTAAAGCCAGGTATTTAGCCCAGTGTGCTAAACAGTTATCCCTTCCCCCACCGCTGGGTCCAACACATCAGGTTCATGTTTGCTGATACATGTAGTGAATCCCGCCCAAGTGATTCCAGATCCAGAGGATTTCAGTGTCAAATGGATGCAAACGGGTCATTGAAGCCTCTTTGCATTCATTTACATTCTCCCACTGGCGCACAGGCACGAACCCCGACCCTGCTACCAGCAGGAGGGGGGGGGGGGGGGGGCGAAGCATCGATACCGGGTGCTGGGGCGGAATTCTCCGACCCCCCGCAGGGTCGGAGAATCGCCTGGGGCCATCGTCAATCCCGCCCCCGCCGTGGCCCAAATTCTCCACCCCCCGAGAATCGGCGGGGGCGGGAATCGCCCGAAGCCCGATGGGCCGAAGACCCGCCGCTGACAGGCCTTTCCCGCCGTCGGGAATCAAAACACCTCTGGTGCCGGCGGGATTGGCAGTGCGGGCAGGCTCCGGGGTCCTGGGGTGGCGCGGGGCAATTTGACCCCGGGGGGTGCCCCCACAGTGGCCTGGCCCGCGATCGGCCCCACTGATTGGCGGGCGGGCCTGTGCCATGGGGCACTCTTCTTCTTCCGTCCCGCCATGGCCTTCACCATGGCAGAGGCGGAAGAGACCCCCTCCCCTGCGCATACGGCGGTTGCACTGGCTGGCGGGGCGCCAAAGGCCGTTCGCACCGGTCGGCGGAGCGGCAACCACTCCGGCGCGGGCCTAGCCCCTCAATGTGAGGGCTTGCCCCTAAAGGTGCTTAGAATTCCGCACCTTTGGGGAGGCCCAACGCCGAAGTGGTTGACGCCACTCCGTCCCGCCGGGACCCCCCGCCCCGCCAGGTAGGGGAGACTCCCGGCCCTGATCCTAATGTATACTGAACGCATGATTCTCTGCCACATCGGGGGACCCCGCTACCGGCGGCAGAGAATCCAGGCCATTGACTACATTTCAAAAGCTAGTTCATCGGCTTTGAAATGCTTTGGGACGCCCTGAGGGTGTGAAATGTGCAGGTTCCTTCTTACAAAACTCCAGTGCACTATTCAAAGTGTCAAACTGTGTCAAGGTTTGGTACAGCTATACCTTTAAACTGTGAGAGAAGACCCCCGGTAGTGGGGAGGTGCTGAGCAGTCACAGGGAGGGAGGATCTGGGCAGTCACAGGGAGGGAGGAGCTGAGCAGTCACAGGGAGGGAGGAGCTGAGCAGTCACAGGGAGGGAGGAGCTGGGCAGTCACAGGGAGGGAGGAGCTGAGCAGTCACAGGGAGGGAGGAGCTGAGCAGTCACAGGGAGGGAGGAGCTGAGCAGTCACAGGGAGGGAGGCAGTAAGCAGTCACAGGGAGGGAGGAGCTGAGCAGTCACAGGGAGGGAGGTGCTGGGCAGTCACAGGGAGGGAGGAGCTGAGCAGTCACAGGGAGGGAGGTGCTGAGCAGTCACAGGGAGGGAGGAGCTGAGCAGTCACAGGGAGGGAGGTGCTGAGCAGTCACAGGGAGGGAGGAGCTGAGCAGTCACAGGGAGGGAGGAGCTGAGCAGTCACAGGGAGGGAGGTGCTGAGCAGTCACAGGGAGGGAGGTGCTGGGCAGTCACAGGGAGGGAGGAGCTGAGCAGTCACAGGGAGGGAGGTGCTGAGCAGTCACAGGGAGGGAGGTGCTGAGCAGTCACAGTGATGCACTATCAATTACGACGAGACGAGAGTAGAGAGTAATCGAGGCTTTATTACGTAGAGATGTGTTGCCTCCTGCAGCTGCTGCCGAAATGGCTGCAGCTCGGAGAGCCCACACATTTATACTCCGCCTACTGGGCGGAGCCAGCAGGCAAGGATCTACCCCCGTACCTGTAGTACAAGAGCCTTACCGTAATACACCTCATAGGCGATATATATATATATACAACAGTGGTGACTACCACATTCACCCCCTGGTAAAAAAGAGTCCAGCGGGGTGGTGGAAAGCTATTTACATGTAGGTGTTTAACATTTTAGGAAAAGTTTACAAATTCAGACGATCGGGCACCTTGATTCTCCGTTGTGAGCGCCGCAGTCCCGGTGGCGATGCAGCATCGGATCGGTCGCCGGTGACACCGGGGGTGTGTCAACCTCATTTTCATCCCCGAGTGGGACCAAGGGGAGGACGGATCGTCCTGGAGCGGGGGCTGTAGTGAGATGCGCTGGGGGGAGGAAGGGTAGCGCCGGGGCAGAGGGGAGGGTGTGTGGGGACCCAGCTGGTGCCAGTTTCCTGAGGGACACTGTGTCTTGGCGGCCGTCGGGGTACACCACGTAGGCGTACTGCAGGTTCGCATGGAGTAGCTGTACCTTCTCAACCAATGGGTCTGCCTTGTGGAGGGGAAGGGGCCCTGGAGCTGCTAGCTACTTTGGGAGTGAAACCCCAGAGCTGGACTTCCTCGGGAAGGCAAAGAGATGTTCATAGGGAGTTTCATTAGTCACGGTGCACAGGAGTGACCGAATGGAGTGAAGGGCGTCGGGGAGGACTTCGTGCCAGCGGGAGGCCGGGAGATTCTTGGACCGTGGGACCAGCTGGACGGCCTTCCAGACCGTCCCATTCTCCCGCTTCACTTGCCCGTTTCCCCGGGGGTTGTAACTGGTCGTCCTGCTCGAGGCAATGCCCTGCTGAGCAGGTACTGGTGCAGCTCATCGCTCATAAATGAGGATCCCCGGTTGCTGTGGACGTAGCCGGGGAAACCGAACAGAGTGAAGATGGTGATGAGGGCTTTGATGATGGTGGCAGACGTCATATCGGGGCATGGGACAATGAAGGGGAATCTGGAGTATTCGTCGACCACATTAAGAAAGTACGCGTTTTGGTCGGTAGAAGGGAGGGGCCCTTTGAAATCCACGTTGAGGCGTTCAAAGGGGAGAGAGGCCTTCACTAGGTGCGCTCGGTCTGGCCGGTAGAAGTACGGTTTACACTCCGCGCAGACCTGACAGTCTCTAGTGATAGCCCTGACCTCCTCGATGGCGTAGGGCAGATTGCGGGCCTTAATGAAGTGGTAGAAACGGGTGACCCCTGGGTGAAAGAGATCGTCGTGCAGGTTCCAAAGTCGATCCACTTGTGCGCTGGTACATGTACCTCAGAATAGGGCATTGGGGGTCTCGTTGAGCTTACCAGGGCAATACAAAATCTCGTAATTGTAGGTCGATCCTCCACCTCAAGATCTTATCATTTTTGATCTTGCCCCGCTGTGTGTTGTTGAACATGAAGGCAACCAACCATTGGTCAGTGAGGAGAGTGAATCTCCTGCCGGCCAGGTAATGCCTTCAATGTCGCTCAGCTTCTACGATGGCTTGGGTCTCCTTCTTGATCGAGGAGTGCCGAATTTCGGAGGCATGGAGGGTGCATCAAAAGAATGCCACGGGCCTACCTGTCTGGTTGAGGGTGGCGGCCAGAGCGACGTCTGATGCATCGCTCTCGACTTGGAAGGGGAGCGTCTCGTCGACCGCGGCCTTGGCGATGTCGGCCTTGTCGTGCATCGCGGCCTTGGCAATGTCGGCCTTGATACGGTTGAAGGCCTGGTGAGCCTCGGCCGTCAGTGGGAAAACAGTGGAGTGAATGAGTGGGCGGGCCTTTTCCGCATAGTTAGGGACCCACTGAGCGTAGTATGAGAAGAACCCCAGGCATCGTTTGAGGGCCTTGGGGCAGTGGAGAAGGGGGAGTTCCATGAGGGGGCGCATGCAATCAGGTTCGGGGCCCTAGAACTCCATTTTGAACCACATAGCCAAGAATGGCTAATCGGTTAGTGCTGAACACGCACTTCTCCTTGTTGTAGGTTAGGTTGAGGAGTTTGGTGGTGTGGAGGAATTTGGAAAGGTTAGCGCCGTGGTCCTGCTGGTCGTGGCCGCGGATGGTGATGTTATCCAGGTACAGGAAGGTGGCCCGCAGTCCGTACCGGTCAACCATTTGCTCCATCTCCCGTTGGAAGACCGAGACCCCGTTAGTATCGCCGAAGGCACAGGCTTGGGGTTGGCTGGGGGCGGTCGCTGGTGTGTCCACGATGCGGTGTTCGCTGGCGGGGTCCATGATGTCCAGGAGGGGGGCGCCGTGTGGTTGGGGGCATACGTCTGTACATTGCGGAGGCGACTGTGAGTGAGATCGCGAGTTTCTTGGTTGCCGCAAGGTCGAGGGTAGCCCCTTCTAAGAAGTGTTGCCGGATGTAAGCCGACGCTATGCCCGTAACAAAAGCGTCCCTGATTAGGAGTTCAGAATGGTCAATGGCCGAAACGGCCTGGCAATCACAGTCCCTCGCCAGGGCGTGCAGGGCACGTCAGAAATCTTCCACAGACTCACCGGCGAGTTGACGCCGCGTGGACAGGAGGTGCCTGGCGTAGATTTTGTTGGTCTGCTGAGTGTAGTTCTCCTTCAGTAGCGCCACGGCCTCATCGTAGGTCGGCGCGTCCCGGATTAGGTGAAAGATGTCGGAGCTCAGCCGTGTATACAGGATCTGGAGCTTCTGTGTCTCTGAGGGTGGGTCTGTCGCAGATCCGATGTATGCTTCAAAGCAAGCTAACCAATGTGCGAAGGCCGACTCAGTCCAAAGGAGCTGAGCAGTCACAGGGAGGGAGGAGCTGGGCAGTCACAGGGAGGGAGGGAGCTGAGCAGTCACAGGGAGGGAGGTGCTGGGCAGTCACAGGGAGGGAGGAACTGGGCAGTCACAGGGAGGGAGGCGCTGAGCAGTCACAGGGAGGGAGGAGCTGGGCAGTCACAGGGAGGGAGGAGCTGAGCAGTCACAGGGAGGGAGGATCTGGGCAGTCACAGGGAGGGAGGAGCTGAGCAGTCACAGGGAGGGAGGAGCTGAGCAGTCACAGGGAGGGAGGAGCTGAGCAGTCACAGGGAGAAGGTGCTGGGCAGTCACAGGGAGGGAGGAGCTGGGCAGTCACAGGGAGGGAGGAGCTGGGCAGTCACAGGGAGGGAGGCGCTGAGCAGTCACAGGGAGGGAGGAGCTGGGCAGTCACAGGGAGGGAGGAGCTGAGCAGTCGCAGGGAGGGAGGCAGTAAGCAGTCACAGGGAGGGAGGAGCTGGGCAGTCACAGGGAGGGAGGAGCTGGGCAGTCACAGGGAGGGAGCTGGGCAGTCACAGGGAGGGAGGTGCTGGGCAGTCACAGGGAGGGAAGCTCTGAGCAGTCACAGGGAGGCTCTCCTGGAAATTCAGATCTTGGCACATTGATGAGACCATCAATTCACACGACACGTGGTTAGAAGTGAACAGTGGTTTTAAAATCGTCTTACAACAGAGCCTGCCTGTGACAAGATGAACTCCAGATGAACTGGCAGGCAGGCTCTCAGCATCAACCTTGATACTTCCGGTTAGGGGGAGGAGCCGTGGGTGGTGCCAAGGGTGGAGCCCAGTACAAACTCCCGTACACTCCCAGTGCATCTCCCCCTAGTGGCAGAACAGAGCAAATGCTCGTGTGCCGAGCTTACAGAGACATAGTACAACATGTGTAATACAGTGTGAATTACGCTACTGTGATTCACCACACACATTTAGCCTGAAAATCAGTCACCAAGCCAGCAACCCCCCCCCCCCCCCCCCCCCCCCCACATCCTCCTCCACAAACATCACAGACACAAAGAAGCTGCCCCAAATCAACCAAGCAGCGGAACGGAGGGCAGAGTAAGCAAGAGCCAGGGGAGAAAAGTCAAGGTGGTGGGCTTGTGGAGCGAGGTGGAGCCGGACATAGCTGGACGAGCTGGATCGGCGACACCCATGCTGGACGACCCGCCAATAAACAAATGGATGGAGCTCCTAACACAGGGACGGGATAAAACAGGAAATGAGGGGGATGGTGATGACGGCTGTCGCAGGTGCCCCAGCTCCCTTTGCAGAGGCGCTGGAGAAGACAGAGCGGCAGCTGGAGGTGCAGGAAGCGATGGTGCGGGAGCTCGAAGCAGCCGATATAGACCAGGGTGACCAAATTGCCTCATTAGAAGCAGAGGTGGCAAGGTTGGCAGCATTCCAGGGAATGCCCAGGGGGAAGTGGAGGACCAAGAGAACCAATCACGCCACCAGAAGCTCCGGGTCTGCAGGAAGATAGAGAGGGCAGAAACCCCACGGAGTATGTGGCTCAGATGCTGGACAAACTGGCCCGGGAGGGGGGCTCCCAGAAATAGACAGGATCCACAGGTCGCTCCGGCCGAGGCCAAAAACAGGGAATAACCATGGGTGCAATGGACCTGAACTCCGAGATCTCTCTGTACATCAATTTTCCCCAGGACTCTTCCATTGACCATATAGTCTTCTCTTGAGTTAGATCTTCCAAAATGCATCACCTCGCATTTGCCTGGATTGAACTCCATCTGCCATTTCTCTGCCCAACTCTCCAATCTATCTATATTTTGCTGTATTCTCTGACAGTCCGCCTCGCTATCTGCAACTCCACCAATCTTAGTATCATCTGCAAACTTGCTCATCAGACCACTTATACCTTCATCCAGATCATTTATTTATATCACAAGAAAAATTCAAAACAGGAAGGGGGGTGAAGGAACACAATGGGCACAGGAGGCAGAGATTGCTCCCTGGGAGAGGGGGGGCACTACACTAGCGAGCAGGCTAGCAGAGGGAAGTATGGAGAGAGGGAGGCTGCGGCACAGCTCCCGACGGGAGGGAGTGCCCGGCAGGAGGTGGGTAAAACTCTAGACAGGGGAGAGGATGGGGGGGGGGGCGATGGCCAAAGGGGCACAGGGGACGGGAGATAAATGGGGTAGACAGGCGCTGGGCGGGGTTCAGGGAGTCGTTGGGGTGTAAAGGACAAAGGGCAGAACACTGATTACAACAGGTCACACATGGCAACAAGAACGTGGGCATCGAAAGCGGCTATCTTGGATGGCCCCAAAACAAAGGAAAACCCTGAGTGCTGAGGTGCACCCACACAATGAGTATGGCTGACCCCACAAGAATCATAGAATTTACAGTGCAGAAGGAAGCCATTCGGCCCATCGAGTCTGCAGCGGTTCTTGGAAAGAGCACCCTACCCAAGGTCAACACCTCCACCCTATCCCCATAACCCAGTAACCCCACCCAACAGTAAGGGCAATTTTGGACACTAAGGGCAATTTATCATGGCCAATCCACCTAACCTGCACATCTTTGGACTGCGGGAGTAAACCGGAGCACCCGGAGGAAACCCACGCACACACGGGGAGGATGTGCAGACTCCGCACAGACAGTGACCCAAGCCGGAATCGAACCTGGGACCCTGGAGCTGTGAAGCAATTGTGCTATCTACAATGCTACCGTGCTGGGGGGGGATGCAGGTGAGACAGAAACCAGCATCAGGGTAGAACATCAGGGGACTCAACAGCCCAGTGAAATGATCCAGAGTCTTTGCCCATCTAAAACTTCTGAGGGCCAATGTAATCTTCCTCCAAGAGACGCACCTGAGGGAAAAGGACCGACTATGGATAAGAAAGAGCTGGGTAGGACAGATATACCAATCGTGCTATGGGAAGAGGACTGCGGTGGGGGGGGGGGGGGGGGGGGGGGGGGGGGGGGGGATGTCCTTACTGTTCAATAAGAGGACGGAATTCATGCTGACAAAAAATGTTTCCCCGGGGAAGGTATGACATGGTTGACTGGATCTGGAAGGGACACCAGTGGTATTTGTAAACATGTACGCTCACAACTGGGACATCATTGACATTGTAAAGAAAACCATGGCAGAAATCCCCCACATAGAAGCTACTTACTCATTGTGAGTGGGGCGGGGTGGGGGTTTAACTGTGTTCAGAACCCACCGACAGACAGATCCAAGCCCAAGATAGGGAGTCAGTCAAACATGGTGAGAGAACTAAACGACTTTACGGAGCAGATGGGGGTAGAGGAGCCACAGACGTTCACACATGCAAGGGAGAAGGAGTTCTGCTTCTTCTCCCAGGTCCACAGAGTTTATACAAGGATTGACTTCTTCGTAGTGGGAAAATCAGTGCTCTCAGTGATAGTAGGAACGGAGTACTCCATAATAGTAATCTCGGACCACGCTCCACATAAAGTAAATGTGGAATTGGAGATGGGCCGGGGCCAGCGCCTCCAATGGAGGATAGACACATCCCTCCTCGCAGACAAGGCTTTCTGTGAGCAGATATCACAGGCCATCGACAGGTACATAACCTGCAACCAGAATGGGGAGGTCTCACCCTCCCCATTCTGGGAGGCACTGAATGCGGTGCTAAGGGGGAGATTATTGCGTACAAGGATACGCGGCTGACACCGGCCGACCTTCGCGACCCACGCCGGCTGACCTTCGCGGCCCATACCGGCCGGCCTGCAGGACCCACGCCAGCCGACCTTCGTGGCCCACGCCGGACGACCATCACGACCCACGCTGGCTGACCTTCGCGGCCCACTATTTTCTCTTATCTTGTTTGCTCCTGACAAAACAGAGGAATCGTAATCGCACCGAAAGCACATTATGTCAATGTTCGGAGGGCATGACCTGCTCTCTGCCTCCCTTCAGGCAGGAAGATGACATAGAATTTTAAGAAAAAATTTCTGCGTCTCCGATTGCGCAAATTCGCGGGCAACAGCCGCAGCAGCCTGCTTTTATATTCAATTTTTATTTATTTTTTTGTAAATTGCAACAGTGTTGTTGCTCGGCACGTTTAATCAAAGAGAGCAAAGCCCATTTCATCATCAGACTCTTCAGATTCTTCCTGTTTCTCTTCAGCAGCAACAGGGACAGCGGTGGAAACAACTGTTGCAGCAGCTGGGGCACTGCTACCAGCACCAACATTGCAGATCAGATTATTGACGTCAATATTAGCCAATGCCATGGCAAACAGACTAGGCCAGAAAGGCTCAATGGTCATACCAGCTGTTTTAATCAAGGCATTGAGTTTGTCTTCGGTGACAGTGACCTCATCGTCGTACAGGATGAGCGCGCTGTAGATACAGGCGGGTTCCGAGGGGGAGATCATGGCGCTGGATCGCTGTGGGTGGATCAAATGGTGCTATTCGCCGTCTCTCTGTCGCCAAAACTCTGCGCATGCGCACCGATGAGTGGGCACGCACAGACAGTGCGGCCACATTTTTAAAATATGTTTGCGGCCTTTTTGAAGGTTGCTGCGGCTGTTGCGCACAAATTTGTGCAATCGGGAGCACCGCGACGGACGGCTTCGCGATCCTCCCAACACCCGCGGGTCGCAACCCCCACTTTGAAAATGCCTGAACTAAATGAATGTCAAAACCTGGCAGCGCGACACTGTGGTTTACACAGTTGCTTCACAGCTCCAGGGTCCCAGGTTCAATTCCCGGCTTGGGTCACCATCTATGCGGAGTCTCCACGTTCTCCCCCTGTTTGCGTGGATTTCCTCTGGGTACTCCGGTTTCCTCCCACAGTCCAAAGATATGCAGTTTAGATGGATTGGCCATGATAAATTACCCTTAGTGTCCAAAAAAGGTTAGATGGGGTTACGGGGATAGGGTGGAGGTGCGGGGATAGGGCGGAGGCTTAGGTAAGGTGTTCTTTCCAAGGGCCGGTGCAGACTCAATGGGCCGAATGGCCTCCTTCTGCACTGTAAATTCTATGAAAACCTTCCTCTGCAAAGAAACAAAGACATTCCCCAGATACCAGGACACGCACAACTGGACAGAGTACTGACTGCGGTGAGCTTAGAGACGGGAACCGTGCGGGCATGTAAGGATGATTATTGTAAGAGACACGATCACCCTTGACGAGAGAAGGGAAAAACAGGTGGAAGAGATAGGCAGGAAGATAGGGGAAGACTCTGGATCGAAGCTCTACACAGGGCAAACTCCACCTTCATGTGCACACGCTGAGCCGAACGTAACTAAAGGTGGTGCACATGGCGCAGCTAACCAGAATGTGAATGATCACTTTCTTTCTGGAGGTGGGCGACAGCGCCAGGGAGTCCTGGCCAACCACACCCACATGTTCTGGTCTTCCCCAGACTTGTCGGGTACTGGATATCCTTCTTCAAGGCCATGTCCAGGGTTGTGGGGTGAGGGTGGAGCCCTGTCTTCGGGGATCAGAACAGGCAGAGCTCTTCATGAGGCGAGGGGCCTCTCTGATTGCCCACCGAAGACTACTGCTCGGTTGGTGATGGACAGCACCACTCGAGGCTGCAGACTGGCTGTCCGACCTGGCAGGATTTCTCAAGTGAGAGAAAATAAACGTGACATCAGAGGATCGGAGGAAGCCTTCCACAAAATGTGGAGGCTGTTCGCCAACTTGTTTCAAGACCTGTTTGTAACCAATGTTCAGTAAAGTAGAGAGGGAGGGAGGAAGCGGGAGACCCAGGTGAGGCCTCGGAATAAGGAAGAGAAAAAGGAGGGGAAGAGCAGGAAGTGGGGTGGCGGGCATGAAGGGGGGGGCAGGAAGTGGGGGGGAATAAAAGCACCAAATGGAAATGCAGAGCGGGTGGAAGAGGAGTGGGCCGCAAGTGACACAAAGCATCAAAGGAAAAAGCACATCGAGCAGAAATGCGCCCCCCCCCCCCCCCCCTCCCTCCAGCATGGCTAAGTGCTAGAGGCAATGGGGTGGGGGAAAGGCCGCACAGCAGTAATGGCCGACTGCTGGGGGCGCACCCAAACAAGGACCCCCTCCCCATAACTATATAAAAGCTCCCTCTCAGGGCAGCATAGCCAGCTACCAACCCCACAGGACCAAGCGGGCATACAGTGGACCACGGTCTGGCACAGCAAGCGTTCAGCAGCATTTTGTTACTAAATTACCTTTGTCTATATCTTGCCCGATTACCTTATGACCGTAGCTAACACAGTCTGTGTGACAAGCTCTCCGTATCAAGAAGATACATCCTATGTAAATTAGCTAAAACTACTATTGCTGTAAATACTTGTAGATACATGTGTTGATTCTGTTTTGTGTAACATCTGATGTGAAATGCCAAAACCCCAATAAAAATATAATTAGAAAAATAAACAGTGAGAGAAAATACTTCACATCAGTTGAACAATTGCATATTTGGTTATTAATTTGACAATCTTAATTTTGAAATGAAGACCCCAGTTGTCCGCGCAATCCAGAAAATCCAGAATTATGAGATGTATATGTCTCTGGAGACTACCATACAGCATTGGCCCTACGGATTACTAAAAAGTACAGACAAGCTGTAGCCATCTAAAATGGACACCAGTATACAAAATGGAGAACCGCAAAGAATACAGGGAAAAACAGCCATAGTAAGGACACACAGCTTGCAGAAGCATTTAGCATTTAGCACGTACAAAAACCGGTTTCAAGGCAGCTGCAGAAACTCAGCCAAAGGTGCAAATAGGAAAACGATCTGCATACTAATGAGGTGATACCGGCCCAGTCCCAGATACAATAGAAACATTTTAAGTATCAATCGATACTTTTCAATAGCTACCCAGCCAGGATGGCACCAGAGAAACCAGAACAATGAGCCCTAGGAACCGCCCCAGCCATCAAGGAACGACCCTAGGATAGGGGGGTTCAAATTATATCGATTGGGAAAGACCCAATCGATCCCCAGCAGGTGAGAGAGCCCGCCCCAAGGGGCACGGACCTCTGGGGACCTATAAAAAGAAGGTCCCGCACATGGTTCTGCCTGTTGCATCCTGACTCCGGCCTAGGCTGTTGCATCCTGACTCCGGCCTCCGACTCCAGCCTCCAGATCCTGTCTTTCATCACCGGCCGTTGAGCATCAGCCATCTATCAGTAAGTGCCAAAACAACGATCGCTACGTGACCCAGGCATTGCTTATACTCTTGCCGACTTTAATAACCAGAAGTTGCAGACCAAGAACGGGACGAAGGCCTTGTCCCCTGACCTTGCCTGTTCCTTTCTAGATGAGTATTTAGTCGTTTAATAGTACAAGTAAGTTAGTCTTTTAGTGTGTGCATGAGTATTTATTATATTTGTTATAATAAACACTAATTGTTTGGACTTACTAATCGGTGTAAAGATTTATTGCTTTAAACTTGACCTTGATAACTTGTGACGGTGTCTCTTACGGCGCCTGGCGACTCCAGAGCATAGATACAGATACAGAGCCAAGCCAGTGTTAAGCACATGTCCTTTATTGGAGACGTGTTAATCACACTAACTTAGAACGACCAACAAAGCACATATCAACCAATTGGCTACCTGCTGACCCCTAGATTATTTAACTTGTCTTTGCCATTGTGGTTTTAGTCAAACAGCAGCCACTCAACTGCCAATTGCTGAGGAAACTTAACGCGACATTGCAACTGCACAGAGGATTCATTCATCCCATTCCAAATGGGTTCCGCTATTTACATTTTTCCAAAAACAGATCATCACATCAAAACATGAACTGTCTTCTCAACTGAACCAAGTCCTTGGCAATCAATAACTAACTCGAGCTGCTTCAACTCAGACTTATTTGCATTTAGAGTGTGGCTCATTGCTTGTCCCAAAATGCTCACTGCAATCCACTAAGACAGCTTCCCTCTAAAGTGGGAAAGATCCAGTCATTACCTAAAATCCTCAAACTTTAAACGTAACAGCTCGATTTGAGTAATTTCTTCGGAATTGATGTCAATAAGAAAATAAAAGTACCTTCTGGCCTTTGAATTTCGGCAATCAACCGAAGTATGTGCCTTAAACTTTAATAAATCATTAAAAGTTCTGACTTTCTCACAAGCAGTTGTAAATCTAAATGAGCCACATTACAAAGACATCTGTCTGATTAAATTATTATTTATTTCAAATTTCAATCATAAAACAGACTGGCTGGAAAACTGACATTAAAGGCTGGTTTCCTGTTTTGTTCTGAATGCTGCATTTATGTCTTTAAAAGGTTCACTCTGCTCTTTGCTATGGTATTTGAACTTTCTACCCTCGCCAGAAAAAAAACTTTCCATTTAAGTCACTGAATTTTTAAAATACCAGATAATAAAAATGTTTGCGAAAAGTCACATCAGCTTTTTAAAATGAACACTTCAATTATTAAAAGACCCACGCATTCGTCTATTAAAATTAGATCTGTAACTGATCACAGAATTTACAGGGCAGAAGGAGGCAATTCAGCCCATCAAGTCTGCAGAAGACATTGGAAAGGGCACCCACTTAAGTCCACACCTCCACCCTATCCCCGTAACCCAGTATCTCCACTGAACCGTTTTGGACACTAAGGGCAATTTATCATGGCCAATCCACCTAGCCGGCACATTTTTGGACAACCGGAGGAAACCCACGCAGACACGGGGAGAAAGTGTAAACTACACACAGACATTGACTCAAGCCGGCAATCGAATCTGGGACCCTGGAGATGTGAAGCAACTGTGTTAACCCCACTGTGCTACCGTGCTGCAGATTATCCCTTTGTGTGGGCTCTAGGGAAAGAATTTTCAGTCTTTGTGCAGCGATTCAAGAGGCAAAGAGTTACAAGCAAACTTGAAGTAAAAGGGTTGTGAGTGAAGGACATCCAAAATATATGCTGAAATTACTAGAAATGCTTTGAAAGTCCACTAATATCTAAAAGAGCAAGGCAGGTTAACCTTCAGTCAGAACCTTTCATCAGACCAGACTCACCAGAGGACCTGAGGTTTGGTTCCAGATCTGGACTCACCAAAGTTCACTGCGGATAATGTCAGGCTGTGGACCATGTCTTTGAATTGTCACCAATACAGCAGGCAAGCTGTTCTTGAAAAATTTCCTTACCAACTCGTCATCTTAAGAAAGCAGTGTCTCATGGAAACACTTCATTGTGGGACAAGAAGTGCACATTCAGCCGATCAAGCCTGCGTTTTCCACAGATCACTTACAATTTACCCCTTCATAGATCCAACCTATTTATTATATTTGTTGAGTGCTGTTTAATTACTCTGTAAATCCTATCGGGGAAGCAAATTAACTCTTCAATATCCAACTTTCATCCATGTCAGCCCTGATGTGAGAAGTTCCTCACTCTCTCTTGTCTAGTGCAATGAATGACTTACATCATCAATAAATCATTGGCAAACTCTTCACCCAAATAAACAGTGCAGCAAAAGGCTGCAGCAAAGACTGGGACATTCAGGGAATTTTACAGAGGGCCAATAGTGCAGCTTTCCTTGAAATGAAAAATGAAAAAAAAAGAAAATCGCTTATTGTCACAAGTAGTCTTCAATGAAGTTACTGTGAAAAGCTCCTAGTCGCCACATTCCAGCGCCTGTTCGGGGAGGCTGGTACGGGAATTGAACCATGCTGCTGGCCTGCCTTGGTCTGCTTTAAAAGCCAGTGATTTAGCCCAGTGTGCTAAACCAGCCCCTTCACCAACATTTTAAGTGCTCATTAATAAGTCAGCACACTGGAATGTAAAACCATTCGCGCAAAATTCAAAACAGGTTCACTGCAAAAAAGACGGATTTTATAAACTAACCTGCTATTAAAATAGTTGGCATCTAACTGTTCTTATTTTATTAGTAAAGGTAAAATTTGAATTTAAATCTACTCAAATAACATTATGATAATATATGATTGCATATAAGTATGCTACTCTAAACAAACAAAGGTACGCAGTTGTCTAGAATTCTGACTGTAATCTTGGAATAAATAGGGATGCTTCCATTCTCAAAAAAAATTAATATAGAAAGTATTTTTTTGTTCGCCAAACTGAAATGGAAACTCAAAAAACTAGAAAAGCAAAGAGGCTCAACATGACACCTTCGACATCAAGATCTACGTGATTGTGCAGCAATCTTGAAAGTGAACTAAAAAGACCTTCATTCTCAACAGAGATTAATAAGATTCAGTCTTTGCAGGTGCTCCCAACACAGCATGTATCGACTTAAAAAATTAAACCAGAGACAGAATCATAGTTTCCAGAAATATACAGCAAGCGCATAAGCTGAGGGCAAGATCAGTGGCATTGGAATAGGCTTAAGTTCTGGAAGAGAATTTCAAACAACAAAGTAATGTATATCGTTTTTAAGAACGGAGGGAGGCAAAGATATATTTCCTGTGCTGTAAGAATTGTCAAGTAAAATATAATTATTTCAGATGACATATGAAGGAAAGCATGGGAATACTTTGTAAGTTGTGCGACAACAATATTCAACAGCCAAAGGACCAAATATTCCTTTGGATACTTCAAAGATATTTAGGAGATAGCTCTCAACTCAAAACATTTAAGGACTAAACATTGGAATTTAAGTAAAATATCAAATTCACATGGAAACAGGATAAGTATTTAATGCTTACCTTTCAAAGTCTGTACATTGTAACTTTTCAAAGAAGACGGGTGAGATATTTTTGCAACTTTACAGTGTCCGGCATCAAAACAGTATTAGGCACAAATAGTAGGGGATCAGCTAGATGGCAATTTGTGAGCAATCAACAATGTACTGTAGGTAGCAATTGCACAGACAAAACTGAACAGCTAAATTAGTTGAAACAGTTTTTTTCTATAAGACATTTCCAGCAGACTTTAAATGTTATTGAGCGCTGGATATGTGTCTCACAATCTGTTTTGCACGTGTGTCTGTGTCAGTACAGCATTGGGCAATGAAGTATAATATCTGTTACATCAGAAAACACCAGAGAAATTATTTTGCAAAAGCAGTTTCATAAGAAGGTTTTCATATTTAACATACTAGATACTCTGCCAAAGAAGACAAACTATGCCAATTCTACTCATGTTAGGTGCCAATGCTGTTAAAGAGAGTGGAGTAGATCCAGTTAATTTTCAATGAAGAATGGATTGATCCCAACTTAATTTATTTAAAATGCAATGAGAAGAGCCCATCTTCTACACCTCAATACCTGAATAATTTCAGGCATTTCCCCAATATCCAGAGACAGCAGGAAGGAAGCATACTCTTGTTGCTACTATTTAACAAAGTCGTGCCATCTTCAGCAGTACATTTGATATTATGGTAGAAGTTCTACATGTATCCAGACTTATTTACCATCTCATTAGCTCACGGATTTCACCTTCCCTTTATCAGAGTATCAGCCTTCAACGTACCTAATTTCTTCCAGCTTTTGAAGCACTCGATATAAGCAGGAAGACTTTCCTGATAAAGCATAACCTTTCCACATGACCTTTAGCTTGTGCCTGTGTCAGAATTTTGCATGTTTGCAAATGTGAATAGAAAGTTCATTCACTCCTCAACCCCCAAGCTGAACAATTAAGATCTAGTTTTATAGTCTTCTTACACCATGAGCCTGCAGTCCTTGGGTCTCACATCTTGGTAATACCACATCTTGGTAATACCACTGAGAACACGCACGAACAGACTCAAAAACAGCTTCTTTCCCGCTGTTACCAGACTCCTAAATGGCCCTCTTATGGACTGACCTCATTAACACTGCACCCTGTATGCTTCATCTGATGCCGGTGCTTATGTAGTACCTTGTGTTGCCCTATTCTATATTTTCTTTTATTCCCTTTTCTTCCCATGTACTTAATGATCTGTTGAGCTGCTCGCAGAAAAATACTTTTCACTGTACCTCGGCACACGTGACAATAAACAAATTTAATCCAATCCAATCCACTACAGACATGTCGGTACCTCTATTTGATCATAAACTGGCTGGAGCCCCCATAGCATTTAAAGAAAATATGAAAAGAAAACCAGGCTAGGTTCATGTTTCCTACTGTCCAACATCTAGCATGGGTCCTGAAGGATGGTGGCAGCAGAACAATTACAAACATTAATATTCTGCTTAGGGCGCAAGGTTGTTCTTCAGTAACCTTGCACTCACTAATGGGGGGGGGAAAATGATCAGCTCATTAATTATCAGCCGCATGTTTACCAAATCATTTAGAGGTGATAAGCCCTTTCTTGAAAGATATGAGAAGAGATTGGTAAACACATTAGCATAGTGGTTAGCACAGTTGCTTCACAGCGCCACGGTCCGAGGTTCAATTCCCAGCTTGGGTCACTGTCTGTGCGGAGTCTGCATGTTCTCCCTGTGTCTGCTTAGGTTTCCTCCGGGTGCTCCGGTTTCCTCCCACAAATCTCAAAAGACGTGGGGCGGCATTCTCTGCTGGCGTGATTCTCCGTATTGCCGGCGCCCGGGGGTTTCCCGACGGCGTGGGGCTGCCCCACAATGGGAAACCCCATTGGCCGACCGGCGAAATGGAGAATCCTGCCAGCGGGTCGGGTCAGAAAAGTGGCACAGCGGGGCAGAGAATCCAGCCCGTGCTTATTAGATGATTCAGACATTCTGAATTCTCCCTCAGTCTACCCGAACAGGCGCCAAGGAGAAAGTGACAACTAGGGGATTTTCACAGTAACTTCATTGCAGTATTAATGTATGCCTACCTGTCAAAACAAAGATTATTCTAATTATTATAATTATCAACCAGTTGGGTTTTTGAACAACCCAGCAACTTCAAAGTAATTTTTCTCGTTGCAGCCTACAAATTCAATTTCACGCCTTGCCTAGTCGAGTACCACAAGTGTGAGCTTACCACACCCTGATAAAGGCTCAAATCTTCATTAATCTAAAAAAGGTCTTGCATTTAGATAGTGTTTTTTATGATCAACAGATGTCTCAAAGCACTTTGCAACCAATGAAGTCATTTTTGGAAATGGACCCTTGATACTTCTACATCCACCTGAGAATTAATACGAAAATTAAATATTGGGAAAACTGAAGCCATTGGGTGGGATCTTCCTGCTCTACTTGCCGGTGGGGTTTTCTAGTCTCACCGAAGGTGATGTCCCACCCCGGGAGGGGCAAGTTCCCTGGCAGCAGGGTGGGCGCGCCACACAAAACGGCATAGACTTCTGCGGACCAGAAGATCCCACTGGCAGTCAATGGTGAGCTGCTTCCACCATCGGAAAACATGCCGCTGGTGAGCTAGAAAACCATTATTTGGTTTCCACTCCAAACTCCGTTTGCCAGCTACCAAATTTATCTATCTGCATGGCAACAACCGGTAATGTAGATAGTCTGTTCGCAATATTGATATCACATTTGACTCTGAGATAAACTTCCAACCTCTTTTTCGCTGACTCATGAAAACCACCTATTTCCACCTCCGTAGCATCACCTGACTTTGCCCCTGTCTCAGCTCATTTGCTGCTGAAACCCTCATTCATACCCCTGTTACCTCCATACTCAACTATTCCCATGCACTACTGGCTGGTTTCCCACATTCATCCCTCCGTAAATTAGAGGTCATCCAAAACTCTGCTGCCCATGTCTTAACTCACAGCAAGTTCTATCCCCCTATCACCCCTGTGCTCATTAACCAACATCAGTTCCCTGTCAAGCAACGTCTTCATTTTAAAATTCTCATCCATGTTTTCAAGTCCCTCCCTGGTCTTGTCCTTTCTTATGCCTGTAATCTCACCCAGCTCCACAACCCTCTGGGACATCTGAGCTCCTCTAATAGTGGTCTCTTATGCATCCCCCCTGATTTTAATTGCTCCATCATTGGTGGCCATACTCTCAGTGGCCACTTTCTCTGTCTGTTAGCTTTGACAAAGAGTCATTGGACTCGAAACGTCTTTTCTCTCCCTACAGATGCTGCCAGACCTGCTGGGATTTTCCAGCATTTTCTCTTTCATTTCAGATTCCAGCATCCACAGTCATTTGCTTTTCTCTCAGTGGCCAAACTCTTGAGTATGCTCCCTTTGCCTCTTCGCCTCTCTGCCTCAACATCCTCCTTTCAGACACTCTTCAAAACCTACCTCTTTGACCAGGTTTTTGGTCATCCAACCTAATATTGCCTTATGTATCTCGGTGTCATAATTTACTTTATAATGTTGTTGGTGTTTGTTGAAAACTGATGGTTCTAATGAAGAGACCCATCCAAACATTAATCCGTCTTTCTCCTAAAGATGGACTGACCTGCTGTACAGTTGTGGCACTTCCCGATTATTTTTAAATCTGAGCTATAATTATTGCTCGCTTCCATTAAGATTCCTCTGCAACTAATTACTGAAATCCAAGAAATCAGATAGACAATTAAATCACATTCCTTAGCTCGTTCAGGTTTTTATTTCTGATAATTAATTAAAGTATCTTCTTTGCTCAGAATGTGAAGAGATTATGCCACATGCCTGAATGGCATAGCAGCACAAAGTCTGGCTGGTGATCCTCCAATAGAAAGGTCATAATAGTCCAATACTCCAATAGTCATAGAATCGCTATAGTGCAGAAGGAGGCTATTCGGTCCATCGGGTCTGCGCCAGCCTTTGAAAAGAGCACCCTACTTAAACTTAAACCCAAGACTCCATCCTTTTCCCATAACCCAGTAACCCCACCTAACCTTTTTGGACACTAAGGGGCAATTTAGCATGGCCAATCCACCTAACCTGCACATCTTTGGACTTTGGAGCACCCGGAGGAAACCTACGCAGACACGGGGAGAAAGTGCAAACTCCACACAGTCACCCGAGGCTAGAATTGAACCAGGATCCCTGAAGCTGTGAGGCAGCAGTGCTAACCATTTTTGACCATAGATATCTCTGATGATGTTATTGTTACGAATGCTTCTTCTGTTTCCTATCTCTGTTATTTTAAATAGCTCAATGGATGAACAATCCCATTAAGATGAGAGAAAGAGGAACTTGACAGGAAAACATTGTCCAATCTCTTTATTTATATAATGAAGAAAGTTATTTGGTTATCACAGCTTACATGACTACTGTGTGCTACTCATGAAATTGTTTCTTCCTTTATCAAATTTATTTACATTTCCACAGCTAAAATGTATGTGGAAGACAGCCACAAATGAGAAAATAATTAAAATCTGTCGGTATGTTAGACTGGCTTATTTAACATATAAATATTCATGCGAATAAAAAGTACTATTGTTTTTAGTTCATCAATTAAATCCATTATCAAACAAGATACACAGAATATCTATCAGTAATGTTATGCACATATGGATCATGTTTTCCTATCAAGTTCCTCTTTCTCTCATTTTAATGAAATTGCTCATCAATTGATCTATTTATAATAACAGAGATGGGAAGTTGATTCAAGTTTTATAAGCATTTGTAACAATAACATCACCAGTAATTTGCCAGATGACTCCTATACTAAAACTGGAAATAATCCCCGATATCAATTTCAATAATTCATCTGTTTGTGCGCATTGATTTCAGCCAAGCAGTGACACTACATTTAACCCCAGAACCATGAACTGGTGTGGGATAAACAAGCCAACATTTTTCTTTGCTATCTGTTGGAAGTATGCAACTGAAGACATCACATGAGAGTCAGCTGTGATGCCCCCACAGTTAAATAGCTTGCCCACATTATGTCTAAATTCATGCATAAAGAACAGCCAATTGAATGAGGGACCAAAAGTGCTTAAAGCCTGTGGTACATACTGTACCCAAACGTTACTGCCTTCAGGGAAAGGAGAATTTGGAGGAAACAAAAAAAAATGTGTCCTCTATTAGATATTTTGCAATAAAAAAGGTGCCACATATTTAATGTGAATGTCAAAACTCATCAAATTTGGAAGATCAATCAGGTCAGTTCAATATTAATAATATCAATTAATTATCAATTGCCCTCTAATGAAACATCACGCACTAAAATTCCAGACATGGAATGTGGTCGGATTTTTATTATCTTCAAACATCTCAAATAGATTGATGAATCCACAGCAGTTGACATTTTTCCTAAATAGAAAATAAAAAACTACCTATCTATGTTATATTGAACATCATTTTACTTAAGTAGATAATGAAGTGTGGAACAATCTACATCCTCTTCCTCCTCTCGGTATTCTCCCTACATTGAAATCCAGCTAACTACCACCTTCTGCAGCGCAACTCAGGCAATAAATGCCGGCCTAGCCACATCCCGGAAATTAATTTTTAACAATCTAATCAGACTATAATGTATACATTATTGATTTCAGTGTCCCAAACTTCCCTCTCCTTGTCTTCTCCTTGACTTACAATCATCAGATCTTTGGTGTCACCTATTCACTGCCAACCTTTTTTGATTTCCGCCACGTCCTGAACTATGGTGTTGGGCATGGGTTGCAAAATGAAAAGAAACATTTAATTCTATTTTTCAAAACATGCATTAAATCTTCACAAAGGTTATATGACACTGGACTTAGAAGGACAACAGTTAATATTCGAACTGCCACAACTTAAATAGACATAAATATTCAAAGTATTAATCTGCACCGTGATTCATTGTAACTGGAAGCCAAATGCCTCGACATATTATTCATCCACAATATGGACAATACACATTATCAAGCATTGAAGGCTTCCTTGTTTCATAAGAAAAAATGTTTGCCATGTGAATGAAATAATTTTCTCTTTAACCTGTGAGGCATTTCAGGCTAAATTCTAGAGCTAAGATGAGACACATCAAAAGTGTAAAATTTTAATAGATGACACTTAATCTTTTATTGCTAACATCAAACCATCCATTATTCATTTTAAACTATTAGATTTAAGACTGCAAGGGTATTTTAAAATAATTATATACTAATTACATAATTCACAGGATAAGTTGATAATATATTTAATCAAATTACTTGAGAATTGAAAGGAAAATTTGTGTCATAATCACCATTCAGAGGCATGGTCCTTCCCAATCATGAACTTTTATTTCCTTACAAGGTGCTAACTGACTCATTATGCATTTCACATTTCCAACCATTGATGGACATAAGATGCTGAAGATTTTTCCCTTTTAAGGTCAGACCTAACAAATTGAAACGGCAATATTTCCTGACAGAGGAATTTTCATTTCCATCACCTCCAGATGTAGGTCAGATCTTAAACATATCTTATATAAAATGAGCATGGGTGTGGAGCCAAAATCATTCTGCACCAATAGTTAACTTGTGTGAACGTAACCTTCATTAAAAAATGGCTAACAAAAATGTTTAACTCACTGTAGACAATTATGGGACCAAATCTCAACCCCCACTTCATGCTGCATGACACAAGTCCACCATGTGCCACTTTTTCTAATTTTAGAACTTATAGAAATTCCAAACTTTCTTTACTCTCCCATCCAAAATTGCCCTTGAAATGAACACTTCAGAGGGCAGTTCAAAGTCAACAATATTACTGTGGGACTGGAGTCACATGTAGGCCAGTCCATGCAAGGATGATAGTTTTCCTTCCCTAACGCACATTAGTGAACCAGGTGGGTTTTTACAACAATTGATGATAGCTGCAAGGCCACCGTTACTGAAACTAGCTTTTTATATTTTAGATGTATTAATTGAATTCAAATTCCACCAGCTGTCAAGGTGGGATTTGATTCCTTATCCCCGGGGTGTTAGCCTGGGCCTCCAAATTATTTGTCAGTGACTTTACCACTGCACCATCTCCCCTGATGAAATGCTTCGATTTTCCAAGAGTGAGCTTGAATAGAGCAAAGAAACAAATCTATAACAGCCATGTATGACTGACAGAAGTACCATTTCTGGAGATTGACTTTTATATTTAGAGGCAATAGAACGTCATGTTTTCCATTGCATCTGAAATCAACCTCTGAGTTTTGGAACCAGAATTAAATTTAGAATTCCGATTTGAATGTTCAAACTTGTGTCCATGAGGTGCTGGTGCGGTCTATATTAAAATGAAATGAAACTACTTTTTAAGGTAATTTAATTCTTCATTTTATACACAAGTTATTTGAAGAAGCAACCCAGAAGATATTTTATAACTTGAGGGAAAATAAAATGCACAGGCAAGCAGCACTTTGACATTTTTAACAGTTTACTGCTCCATCTACACAAATTGTCCATGAGCCACTCAGCTGTTTAAAGCCTGGTGATCATAATCACAGTCAACTATTCAAAAACCCAAAATATTAAGGTTGAGTGCAGGTCCAGTAGCCTTCTCGCAAAAACCTTATTTTCTTTATTCATGGGATGTGGGCACCACTGGGAAGGCCAGAATTTGTTGCCCGTCCGTAATTGTCCGAGAACAGGACACTTCAGAAGGCAGTTAAGAGTCAACCACATTGCTGTGGGTCAGGAGTCACATACAGTCCAGATAAGTAAGGACAACAGCTTTCCTTCCCTGAAGGGCATTAGTGAACCAAATGGGTTTTCACATGAACCGATTATAGTTTCATCACCATCATTACAGAAACCAGCATTATATTCCAGATTTATTAACTGAATTCAAATTCCACCAGCTGCCTTGCTGGGATTTGAATCCATGTTCCCAGAGCATCAGCCTGGGTCTCTAGATTACTAGTCCAGTGATATTACCACAATGCCACCAAATACCTCTCCTAAATACCTCTTCGGGGCAGCACAGTAGCATTGTGGATAGCACAATTGCTTCACAGCTCCAGGGTCCCAGGTTCGATTCCGGCTTGGGTCACTGTCTGTGCGGAGTCTGCACATCCTCCCCGTGTGTGCGTGGGTTTCCTCCGGGTGCTCCTGTTTCCTCCCACAGTCCAAAGATGTGCAGGTTAGGTGGATTGGCCATGATAAATTGCCCTGAGTGTCCAAAATTGCCCTTAGGGTTGGATGGGGTTACTGGGTTATGGGGATAGGGTGGAGGTGTTAACCTTGGGTAGGGTGCTCTTTCCAGGAGCTGGTGCAGACTCGATGGGCCGAATGGCCTCCTTCTGCGCTGTAAATTCTATGTATCTATGTAAACCAGCAATACAACAACAACTTATATTTGTATTGCGCCTTTAACAAAATGAAATATCTCAAGGCAGGGGAAAATTTCATAGCAAAATTAGACACAGCCCGATTAGGCAACATGAGGATAGATGGTCAAAAGCTTAGACAAATAGGTAGGTGATATGAAGTGACTTAAAGAAAGAAAAAGTGAAAGAAATGGAAAGGTTTAAGGTGGAAATTCCAGAGTTTGGGGCTGAGGCAACTGAAAGCACAGTCGCCAATGGTGAAGCAACTAAAATCGAGAATGTTCAAGAGCCTCAGATTAGTTATTTCAGAAGGTTCTGGGGCTGGAGATTACAGCAATAGGGAGGGGCAAGGACAGGCAGGGGTTTGAAAACAAGGATGAAAATTTTTTAAGTAAGGCATTGTTCGACTGAGAAGCAATTGTAGGTCAGTAGGTACACGGATGATAAGTGAAGAGAGCTTGGTGCAAACACTGATGTAAGTAGCAGAGTTTTGGATGACCGGGGACACGATTCAGCCATCACATCGCGCGAGAGCCCTAACCTGGAGGTAAACCTTGTGCAAGTAATTCAACTCGCTCCGCCCAGCACGATCTGGAACGTGCCCTCGCTGGCCATCATCCAGATAATGATTTTTAAATGAGCCAGTAGGTGATTTACATGCCAAGACACCACTTTCACCCGGCACCCGAGAGTCAACGCCCGTGCCTGAGCGACCTCAACTGGGCACCGTTTAGCATCAATTTCCACAAATGTGGACCAAGCGTGATGGCACTTTAGGGCCATCTCATAGGCCAGTAGAGACCCCCAGGTGGTTGGGGCAGGGAAGGATAGTACTCTGACATGCCCCCTGGCACCTGGGTACCTTGACACTGCCAGCCTGGCAACCTAACAGTGCCACTCAGACATCCTGACAGTACCCACCTGTCTGACGGCCTGCGACTGCCTGATTGGCACTGGGTTAGGGGTAGTTTCCCCATTATAGGTGGGGTGAGGGAGGGTCCGGGGGTTCAAGGTTAGTGGGGTGAAAGAGGGGTCAGAATGTGGGGAGGGGAGCCTGAAAGAGGGGGGGTGCAAAGATCAGGGCTGCCAGTTAAAATGGTGCCCCGATCTGTGAGGAGCCATTCTGAAAATGACAAAAGTGGGGCTTTGGTGGGGTGTAACTCCCCGAGACCCAAAACAACCATGCAAGTGCCGGTGAATAGCTGAGTGAATCTCAGTGCTGCCACCGCTAAGATACACCCCACCAACTGTGGCCAAAACTGGACTCAGTCTGAAGTCTGCTGAATCGCGCCCCATGTGTTTACAGAACTTTTCTCGGGATATAAGTGTGCTGGCAAGGTCAGAATTTATTGCCCATCGCTAATTTCCTTTGAGAAGGTGGCATGGAGCCGCCTTCTTTACCGTTGCAGTCCCTGTGATGTTATTACTCCCACATAGCGTTTAGGGAGGACGTTCCATGATTTTGAACCAGCGGAAGTGGAAGAACAACAATATAGATCCAAATCAGGATGGTGTTCATTTGAGGTAGTCCCATTCGCCTGCTGTCCTCATCCTTCTAGGTAGTAAAGGTCACACATTTGGAAAGTGCTGTTCAAGGAAATTTGATGAGTTATAACATTACATCTTGTATATGGCACACTGTTGCTAGTGTGCACCAGTGGTGGATGGGCTGCTTTATCCTTGACATTGAGCTTCTTGAATGCAGTCATCCAGGCAATCAAATGCAGTCGTCCAGGCAATTGGAGAGTATTCCATCACACTCCTGACTTGTACCTTGTAAATGGTGGACAGGGTTGGGGAGTCAGGAGGTGAGTTACTCATAGAATCATAGAGTTTACAGTGCAGAAGGAGACCATTCAGCCCATCGAGTCTGCAACAGCCCTTGGAAAGAGCGTCCTGCCCAAGCCCACACCTGCACACTATCACCATAACCCAGTAACCTTACCCAAACCTTTTGGACTCTAAGGGCAATTTATCATGGCCAATCCACCTAACCTGAACATCTTTGGACTGTGGGAGGAAACCAGAGCACCCGGAGGAAACCCACACAGACTCGAGAAGAATGTGCCGACTCCACACAGATATCGAACCTGGTATTCTGGAGCTGTGAAGCAACCGTGTGAACCACAGTGCTACCGTGCTGCCCCATTCTCAGGTTCCAACCTGCCCTTGATGCCACAGTATTTATATGGCTGGATAGTTCAGTTTCTGGTCAACGATAACCCCAAGATGTTTAAGGGGGGGGGTGGAATTCAGTGATGATAATTGCATTGAAAGTCATGGGGGATAGGTGGATGTACTCTTTTTGAAGATGGTTATTGTCTGGCTCTAGTATGTTAGAAATGTTACTTGCCACTTACCAATCCAGCCCAAGCCTGAATGTTTACCAGGTCTTGCTGCTGCAGGCACCGACTGCATCAGTATCCGAGGAGTTCTGAATGGTACTGAACACTGTGCAGTCATCGGCAAACATTTCCACTCCAGCTCTTATTTGGAGGGAAGGTCATTGGTGAAGTAGCTGAAGCTGGTTGAGCCTAGGACACCTACCCTGAGGAACTCCTGCAGCGATGTTCTGGGGCTGAGATGATTACCCTCTAATAATCGTGTGGGAGACCAGCCAGGAGTCAAGTCCAGACTGTGTTGTTCCTCGTGTCTTAATAAAGCTCGCAGTCTCAAATGTGGAGAAGATGCTTTATTGTGGGTTCGTTCAGTTTCCAGAGCTCGACCTAGAACTACCTTCCAGTGCTAACTACCAGCTTTGCTTGCTGTGTCCTGCTTACCAGCCCGCCTGCTGTGAAGAGTGTGTCCTCACTTCCTGTCCTGAT